>NC_047121.1:30022805-30329941 GCF_902500255.1 Thalassophryne amazonica
TCCAAAGTAAAGGTCAAACAAGGTTGACGTCCTTAGGATTCTATGACATGTGACATGTGTTACCTCGTAACATGATAACGTAGCGTGATAGATGGTGCAAACTATTCCTTTTTAAAATACTATTAACTAAACCAAGAATTTGCATAATTTTTTACCAAAATTGGAGCAAGTTTAATGTTTGACCCCTGTACAAACTGAAACTGACCTTTGTCACGATATTTGCTGTTTTTACCCCATAACTCCAGAACATTCAGTCATAGATAGTCCAAACTATACCTTTTTGGAAGCTGTGTAATCAGATAAATAATGTGGTATACTTTTCAATATGATTGGAGCATTGTTAAAGTTTGACCCCTGTGTAATTCTTTATTGACCGCTGTAGCTCATTAGAGGTCAGCTCCAGGATGCCTCCATATCTGAAAATAAATATTAGTTAATTTAGAATATTTGTGCCACATTTCATGCTTTTATCACAAACTGAATGATTGTTATGGAAATTTTAGGGCAATTCTAGGGTAACGGAATTACAATCGGCGAAGCGCAGCTTGTGCTGCATTCAAGGGCACTCAGAGCACAGTTTTCGCCGGTTAAAGTCATTCGCGAGGTCCCTTTTTTTTAAAAAAAAATGTCACCCACTTCTGATTGGGGTGGCAACTGGGGTGGCAAGAGCTATTTTTAGGGTGGCAGTTGCCACCCCATGCCACCCCAGTAGATCCGCCCCTGGTTTGATGTAAACTGGGATACACAGTGGAAAAACTGGAGATTGACATTAAATTTATTTAGAAGATGTGGCCAACAATGACCTTAAAAAGTCGCTAGCCTTTGAACAAATGCAACTATTGGTAATTTTTTTAAAGTAGGTCAAGGTCATCGGCCTTCAAACCCATGCAACATACTCCTCCAAGGCATGTACCCACCAAATATGAGGTTTTTGCAAGCAGTAGGTGCTGAGGTACATTGTGAAAAACGAATTGCGGCCGGATAGACGGACAACCCGGATGCTATATGCCCTGCTGCACGGGGCATAACAAAAAATCCAGAAAATCACATTGTATGATTTTTATATGATTAATTTGCATTTATTGCATTAAATAAATATTTGATCACCTACCAACCAGCAAGAATTCTGTCTCTCACAGACCTATTCGTTTTTCTTTAAGAAGCCCTGCACTCTTGAACTGTATTAATTGTAGCACCTGTTTGAACTTGTTACCTGTATAAAAGACACCTGTCCACACACTCAATCAATCACACTCCAACCTGTCCACCATGGCCAGAACAAAGAGCTGTATGAGGACACCAGGGACAAAACTGTAGACCTGCACAAGGCTGGGATGGACTACAGGACAACAGGCAAGCAGCTTGGTAGAAGACAACTGTTATGATTATTTATTAGAAAGTGGAAGAAAACACAAGATGACTGTCAAGCTTCCTCGGTTTGGAGCTCCATGCAAGACCTCACCTCGTGGGGTAAGGATGATTCTGAGAAAGCCCAGAAACTACACGGGAGGACCTGGTCAATGACCGGAAGAGAGCTGGGACCACAGTTGCAAAGATTACATTAGTAACACATGATGCAACCATCGTTAAAATCCTGCAGGGCAGCAAGGTCCCCCTGCTCAAGCCAGCAGATGTCCAGGTCCGTTTGAAGTTCACCAATTACCATCTGGATGATCCAGAAGAGGCATGGGAGAAGGTCTTGTGGTCAGATGAGACCTAAATAAATGTTTTGGTATCAACTCCACTCACCGTGTTTGGAGGATGAGAACAACCCCAATAACACTGTCCCAACCGTGAAGCATGGGGGTGGAAAGGGGACAGGACGACTGCATCGTATTGAAAGGAGGATGGATGGGGTCATGTATCGCGTGATTTTGACAAACAGCCTCCTCTGGACATCTACACTGTTGGAGAGGCAGTCTCTACGTCAGTAAAGCGGCACCAGTTGGGCAAGTGGTGAAGACTAGCAGATGCCAGTCATACCTTAATCAGGGAAAGACCATCAACAGATCTTCCACTTATTACTTTCCCATGTGATGGGGTAGGAAAAAGATATTCTTCTGTGAATAAATTTAGCGGAGTGATAACAGTGAGGGTCAGACTGGCTTTGAACACAACCTCACCTGGAATCACTTGTTTTATGGACAGATCATCAATCAGGGGGAAAGCCGGAGCTGGAGTGTTGATACAACACGGCGGCCTGACACAGGAAAAGGGGTTTAAAGTGGGCACATTCATCACCATCTCTCAGGCTGAGGTGTTTGTTGTCATTTTTGCATTTACGCAATATCTCTAAAATTAGGTCTTGTCTCAGAGTGATGCTGAAAAACTAATTCATGCATTTATTTCCTCTAGGCTGGACTATTGTAATTCATTATTATCAGGTTGTCCTAAAAGTTCCCTGAAAAGCCTTCAGTTAATTCAAATTCTGCAGCTAGAGTACTGACAGGGACTAGAAGGAGAGAGCATATCTCACCCATATTGGCCTCTCTTCATTGGCTTCCTGTTAATTCTAGAATAGAATTTAAAATTCTTCTTCTTACTTATAAGGTTTTGAATAATCAGGTCCCATCTTATCTTAGGGACCTCATAGTACCATATCACCCCAATAGAGCGCTTCGCTCTCAGACTGCGGGCTTACTTGTAGTTCCTAGGGTTTGTAAGAGTAGAATGGGAGGCAGAGCCTTCAGCTTTCAGGCTCCTCTCCTCTGGAACCAGCTCCCAATTCAGATCAGGGAGACAGACACCCTCTCTACTTTTAAGATTAGGCTTAAAACTTTCCTTTTTGCTAAGCTTATAGTTAGGGCTGGATCAGGTGACCCTGAACCATCCCTTAGTTATGCTGCTATAGACTTAGACTGCTGGGGGGTTCCCATGATGCACTGAGTGTTTCTTTCTCTTTTTGCTCTGTATGCACCACTCTGCATTAATCATTAGTGATTGATCTCTGCTCCCCTCCACAGCATGTCTTTTTCCTGGTTCTCTCCCTCAGCCCCAACCAGTCCCAGCAGAAGACTGCCCCTCCCTGAGCCTGGTTCTGCTGGAGGTTTCTTCCTGTTAAAAGGGAGTTTTTCCTTCCCACTGTCGCCAAGTGCTTGCTCACAGGGGGTCGTTTTGACCGTTGGGGTTTTTACGTAATTATTGTATGGCCTTGCCTTACAATATAAAGCGCCTTGGGGCAACTGTTTGTTGTGATTTGGCGCTATATAAATAAAATTGATTGATTGATTGATTTAGTGTGTGGAGCTCCTGATTAACCTCAATTTTAGGGGTAAAAGAGTTTTTATTTACTCAGTCAGGCATGTATATGAGCTGTTAAAGGGCCAGTCTACTCATCAGCTTTGGTGTGAAAGTGTGTCCAGGGACTTAACACACTGGGAGACACGAATGATGTAGTTGTAGTGTGGGTACCTGGTCACACAGACATTGCAGGTAATGAGATAATGGACCGGCTCACAACATTGGGGAGCTCAACTAAATTTGTGGGTCCAGAGCCTGTTGCAGAGGTGTTAGCTGCTGTGCAGAAGACCGCCCTCTAGAACTGGGTCAGGAAGCAGCACCACAAATGATGGCAGCACCTGAGTCGCTACAGGCAGGTAAGACGGCTCGTGGAAGGTCTAACCCTAAGATTTTCCAGGGAGCTAGTTGGCTTGCACACACATGGTCTGAGAGTCCTTCAGGTGTCTTTTGACAAACTCCTGGTGGGCTGCCATTTTACTAAGGAGTGGCTTCCGTCTGGAGACTCGACCATACAGGCCAGATTGGTGGATTGGTGCAGAAACTTGTCTTTCTGGAAAGTTTTTCTCTCTCCACAGAGGAATGCTGGAGCTCTGACAGAGTGACCATCAGGTTCTTAATCACCTCAGTGACTAAGGCCCTTCTCTCCTAATCGCTGAATTTAGATGGGCGGTCAGCTAGGAAGAGTCCAGGTGGATCCGAATGTTTTCTGTTTATGGATTATGGAGACCACTGTGCTTATTGGGACCTTCAAAGCAGCAGAAATGTTTCTGTACCTTTCCCCAGGTTTGAGTCTCCAGACAATCAGTCTTGAGGGTCTACAGACAATTCCCGCAAAGATGATTGGGCAAAACTGCCCAAAGATAGGTGTGCTGGACTATCAAAAGTTAATTATTTAAAAATCATACAATGTGATTTTCTGGATTTTTTTTTTCTTCTTCTTTTTAGATTCTGTCTCTCACAGTTCAAGTGTGTCTAATAAGAATTACAGACCTCTCCATTCTTTGTATGTGGGAAAACTTGCAAAATCAACAGTGTATAACACACTTATTTTCCTCACTGTACATGCTAGGTCACGCACCGAGAAACACGCCATGTTACAAAATGTCATAGCTGATATTTTTCTTACCATGCAAGTGATACTCCTCATCTGAGTCTCCCTAAGTACTTGTTTTTTGACACAAAGTAGTTCCAGCAGTATCCACGGATAGAAACCAGATGTACCAAACGTCCACTCGCCACCTTCGATTACGAATCAGTGGTTAACGTCCAAATCCTTTTTTTTTTTTTTTTTTTTTATGTTGTGCATTTCTGAATGGACATTTTTGGGACGTTATTTTTTTTTAATCCATTCACAAGTAAAATAGCCAGTGCTATAATTTGAATTTGTTGTGAAAGTGTAGGGACACGGACCCACAACAGGGGGCGCAAATGAACGGACAATGGAATAAGCCAATAAATAACAATTTAATGTTGTGAATGTGCACAACAGAGCAACAGACAACACAATTGAGATCAACAGTCAAATTAGTCACAGTGATGTGTGGGCAGGCTCGAGGATAGAAGACGCCCGTCCAGAAAAGAGCCGGATCCCACACGCCTTCCACTTCCACCGGACCTGAAGCAACCCTGGAGCCACCAAGCGCTGGGTCCCCAGGTGTCCACTGCCTCCGGCTGTCAGATCGGGTACTGCTGGCAGGAAGAACAGACAGGTGATGGTGGGTGTGTGAACACCCAGCAAACAGTTCAGTACAATGGTGGAAAGCACCTCCACCTCTTAATCACAATGTTCCAGAATTACGTGCAGATCCTGTTGGTAGACTTAGTAGTCCTTAACCGAGGAGCGGAGTACGCCAACTTCCCAAACACACGACTACTCCTTACGTACAAACAAGTTTGTCTGCAAAAGCAGTGTTACACACAGAAGCAAATACGTTACTACTGTTGTTTACACAGGCTGAGCGGTTTACCTGATCGGTAGACAATTTCTCGGCAGTGAGGTGAAGATGCTGCCCGGCTCTTATGGAGATGTGATTGATGATGATGAGTGACAGCTGGTGTTGTTGATGGGTGACAGCTGCCACTCCCGATTGCTCCGGCGCCCTCTCGTGCCTGAAGCCCGCACTTCAGGCAGGGTGCCCTCTGGTGGTGGGCCAGCAGTACCTCCTCTTCAGCGGCCCACACAACAGGACCCCCCCTCAACGGGCGCCTCCTGGCGCCCGACCAGGCTTGTCCGGATGACGGTTGTAGAAGTCGGCCAGGAGGGCCGGGTCCAGGATGAAGCTCCGCTTCACCCAGGAGCGCTCTTCGGGTCCATAACCCTCCCAGTCCACCAGATACTGGAAACCCCGGCCCTTCCGACGGACGTCCAGGAGCCGGCGAACTGTCCACGCGGGCTCCCCGTTGATGATCCGGGCAGGAGGCGGCGCCGGTCCGGGGGTACAGAGGGAAGAGGTGTGGTGAGGCTTAATCCGGGAGACATGGAAGACAGGATGAGGACTGTCAGGATGGGGAATGGTCCAATAAATCTGTCCTTGAGTTTTTGGGATTCCACCTGGAGAGGGATGTCCTTCGTCGATAGCCAAACCTCCTGCCCGGGCTGGTATGCAGGGGCCGGGGATCGCCGGCGGTCTGCATGGGCCTTGGCCCTCGTCCGGGCTTTGAGCAGGGCAGAGCAGTCAAGGGCAGAGCAGTCAGAGTGCCACACCCGACGGCACCTCCTCAGATGGGCCTGGACCGGCAGCTCTGGCTTCTGGTGGGACGTAGAGTATGTTCCTCGGGCCGGTCCCCGGGTCCGGGTTCCGTGCCAGGGCCTCCCGGACGGTCTTCTCCACGTCCCAGGTGAGGGCTGCCACGATAGTGGACTCGGGGATGATGGGTTCCGGTGGATCTGACAGTTCGACTTTGACCTCCTCTTCATGGACCCGGGACAGGGCGTCACATCGCTGGTTTTTGGTCCCGGAGCGGTAGGTAATCCGGAAGTCAAAATGCCCGAAGAACAGTGAACAGCTGCCACTCCCGGTTGCTCCGGCGCCCTCTCGTGCCTGAAGCCCGCACTTCAGGCAGGGCGCCCTCTGATGATGGGCCAGCAGTACCTCCTCTTCAGCGGCCCACACAACAGAATTTACTCTAAATTGGTGTTTTGAGTTCAAATTCACCTCAAATTTCAGTTAAAATGTATTAATTTATCTCAGACCAGGGCTAAAATGTAATCTCCTTGTTGGGGTAATAATTATGATGAGAAATGACTAATCTGTCCATCATAATTATCTCCAGTGCGTTTCTTATCTTCTCTTTCAGCACCTTGTTAATGGAGTTCACTACCGTTGGGGGTTCTTTGCACCTAGTGGCCGTGCGTTGGATGAAATTACAGAAATGGTGGATGCAGGACAGGTACGTTACGCCACAATTCATTAAAATCACATTTAGGTCTTTGGCGTCAACTCACAAAAGACATCTCAAGGCATGTTATATACACGGCAGGTTAACGCTTGATAATGTATTTTACAGAAACCCAACATTCCCCCTCGAGCAGGGTTGGGTAGGATTACTTTGAAATGTAATCCCAAAGTAATCAGATTACAAGTAATCCAAATATATGTACATACATATATGTAATCCACATGTATTCTTTCAAAGTAATCCTACCCAACCTTGCCCTCGAGTGCAAGAGAGGTAACAGAACGTGACTAACACCACCGCGGCTGCATGTAATGTAATTTTGCAGGGCAAACTCAAATCACTCACTGGAGGTGAAAGTGTCAGAAGTGTTTTTACCAGTTGATGACAGGAATGAAACAAAAAGTGAACAGTGATTATCACTGTTGCTGTACAGTAATAAGGTGTTAGGTTCAAACCCTGGACACACCTGGACTTTTGTCTGAAAGCACATCTGTTTAAATGTTTGCCAAATCAAAATGCAGCAGTTCCACATTGGGATTTATAATACTGCAGGTTGACTTTGTACACATTTTTTGCTGGATGCCCTTCCTGACGCAACTCCACATGACATGTAAAATGGACAAATTTGGTCTTGAACTGGGAACCTTCTGATCTCAAAGCACTAAAGGCTTGGTCACCACATCACACTGCTCATTGATGTACACAATGTTTTTTTTTTATATATATATATAATCAGTTCTTATGTGATGTCAAACAGTCGTGTCCTTTTCTGAAGTTGAGCTGTGATGTTATAAGAAGAAATGCTTTTCTCTGTCTGCCGTGCAGATTCGTGCAGTGGTCGACAAGACCTTCACCTTTTCCGAGGTTCCTCAGGCCTTCGATAAAGTGGAGAAGGGTCACGCCCGAGGAAAGACTGTGGTCCAAATCAGCAGAGAAGTGTGAGAGAAACCAGAACACTGAACCTACTGATGCTATGACACTATCAGTGATGTCATTTAATGGACTGTTCTTTGAGCACCTGAGCAGAAGGTTACTAGTTATCATTGAAAGTAGTAGTTTTCACGTGTTCTTTGATTATATGGTTTAAAGAAAACTGAGATTGCAATTTGATGTCTGACGTATTAAAAAAAAAAATCTTCCTTCTATTGTCAAATATGTGATCCATAAAACCACAATAAAGGCATGAATTGCACAAATGTGTCAGACAGTTTGCAAATATGAGACTCAATCGGATAGTCAACAAACAAAGATCATCCCGTGTGGCTACACATGGAACAATGTAATATAGCAGCCAACAAATATTTTCTTTGCAAGGATTCAGTGACTCAATGCCACCCTGTGCATAGAATGACCAGACGCTCCCTCTGTGCTCAGAGCTTTTCTTTCTCCTGTTAACATTCCTGGTCTGGCTGCAGGTGCCCATTTAGTGTAGGAGATTTCCACACGTGCATGTGAGTCCCACCCTTTGCCCACTGTTAATTTTTTTAAGGTGGTGGATAGCAGCAGCATTTCTAGAAAAGAAATGCATACAGAAATCACCTTTAGAGGCTAAAACTCAAAGCTGTTGCACAAGAATGTAGTCAGATTATAGTCCACAAATGTGGCTTTTTCCACATAGCAATCATTTCAAAGTTTTAGTTTTAAAAGAAAATAAATTCAGAATTACATAATAATAATAAAGCCATGTGATTTAAAATGTGTTCTTTATGAATCTGACTTTGTTTCCACTTCCTCAAAGGTTTGGGTTGGTCCTAGAAGATTTTCATATTTAAAAGTGGACCCTGGTTTAAATTTGGGAACAGCTGCATTAGTAGATTTAATTACGGTTTTTGATTTATATTATTATATAGTATTATAGTAGTTTTTGAGAGATTATTTCAGCCACAGTGGTTTAATATTATAAAGTGAAAATACAAAAAAAAAAAAATGTGTGTTGGAGTTTTATCTGTGCACTTATCCACTGGTCCACCAATCAAAGCCTTGCTGATACGCTGCAGTTTCAGCTCTTTATGATGTCAAATGGACTGCATTGCACTTTTACACCTACACTCAACAAAAATATAAACGCAACACTTTTGTTCTTGCTCCCATTTTGTATGAGATGAACTCAAAGATCTAAAACTTTTTCCACATACACAATATCACCATTTCCCTCAAATATTGTTCACAAACCAGTCTAAATCTGTGATAGTGAGCACTTCTCCTTTGCTGAGATAATCCATCCCACCTCACAGGTGTGCCATACCAAGATGCTGATTAGACAGCATGATTAGTGCACAGGTGTACCTTAGACTGTCCACAATAAAAGGCCACTCTGAAAGGTGCAGTTTTATCACACAGCACAATGCCACAGATGTCGCAAGATTTGAGGGAGCGTGCAGTTGGCATGCTGACAGCAGGAATGTCAACCAGAGCTGTTGCTCGTGTATTGAATGTTCATTTCTCTACCATAAGCCGTCTCCAAAGGCGTTTCAGAGAATTTGGCAGTACATCCAACCAGCCTTACAACCTCAGACCACGTGTAACCACACCAGCCCAGGACCTCCACATCCAGCATGTTCACCTCCAAGATCGTCTGAGACCAGCTACTCGGACAGCTGCTGAAACAATCGGTTTGCATAACCAAAGAATTTCTGCACAAACTGTCAGAAACCGTCTCAGGGAAGCTCATCTGCATGCTCGTCGTCCTCATCGGGGTCTCGACCTGACTCCAGTTCGTCGTCGCAACTTCACACAGCCATTGAAGAGGAGTGGACCAACATTCCACAGGCCACAATTGACAACCTGATCAACTCTATGCAAAGGAGATGTGTTGCACTGCATGAGGCAAATGGTGGTCACACCAGATACTGACTGGTATCCCCCCCAATAAAACAAAACTGCACCTTTCAGAGTGGTCTTTTATTGTGGGCAGTCTAAGGCACACCTGTGCACTAATCATGGTGTCTAATCAGCATCTTGATATGGCACACCTGTGAGGTGGGATGGATTATCTCAGCAAAGGAGAAGTGCTCACTATCACAGATTTAGACTGGTTTGTGAACAATATTTGAGGGAAATGGTGATATTGTGTATGTGGAAAAAGTTTTAGATCTTTGAGTTCATCTCATACAAAATGGGAGCAAAACCAAAAGTTTTGCGTTTATATGTTTGTTGAGTATATATCAGAAGCTCAAACCACTTTACCTTGATGCCTCACATTCAGAATAATGGAGCCAAGGTTCTCCCCCCTGCATGTAGCGGCTGAACTTTGCGTTGTGTTGTTATGACTCTGCCCATTCACTCCTTTTGGGACGCGAGCTCACGATCCTCCACATGGAACTCGGACTCTCTAACCAGAAGGCCAAAACCCAGGGCTTTGGCCTTGTGACCAGAGAATCCTTTTGAGCTGTTGGGAGTGAGGTTTGCTAACTGCATATATACAGCAACACCTGCTGGCCTCCGTTACATGTGTACTTTTTTTTCCCCCTGTGCGCAACCCCTTCCTGCGTACTAGCCGAGGTACACAGCACAATGCACCTCTATGCAGGCCCGGTGTGAAAGAGCCTTTAAGTCGCACAAACGGGCTTCAGATTTGATTGGACTCGAGGTTCAAGACTCGTGAAACGTATCGGTGGTCGGACGGACTCCGCCGATTCAGAAACAACCACATATAAAAGACTTATGGGCTCAAGATCTCCGTTTACAGATTGATTTCTGTCAGTTTATTTTTACTTTGTAGCACGTCTGTCCACTGCAGCAGAAACTGATTTCCAGCTCGGTATCTGATACGTGCGTTAGCCAAGTCCAACTCTTATGAAATATTGGTTCATTTGGCTTCATGTACAACAGGTGTCAGATTGATTTTGTTTAAGTGTCGAAGCCGAAAAGCCATTAAATGCTTCATTATGAATCATCTGTTCTGTTTGGTGATGCTGCAAATTCTGGCGTTAAATATCAGGAAGCCAGAAGAGAAAGGAAGAGTAAGAAGAAGAAAAAAACAGGACAGTGATCATTTACATGGGATAAATTAGACGTATGTGTCAACAAAATATAATGTTTATGTTCGCTACCTGCCTGGTTGTGTTATACAACCCCTGGCAAAAATTATGGAATCACCAGCCTCTGAGGATGTTCATTCAGTTGTTTAATTTTGCAGGAAAAAAGCAGATCACAGACATGACACAAAACTAAAGTCATTTCAAATGGCAACTTTCTGGCTTTAAGAAACACTATAAGAAATCAAGAAAAAAAGATTGTGGCAGCCAGTAACGGTTACTTTTTTAGACCAAGCAGAGGAAAAAAATATGGAATCACTCAATTCTGAGGAAAAAATTATGGAATCACCCTGTAAATTTTCATCCCCAAAACTAACACCTGCATCATATCAGATCTGCTCGTTAGTCTGCATCTAAAAAGGAGTGAACACACCTGGAGAGCTGTTGCACCAAGTGGACTGACATGAATCATGGCTCCAACACGAGAGATGTCAATTGAAACAAAGGAGAGGATTATCAAACTCTTAAAAGAGAGTAAATCATCATGCAATGTTGCAAAAAATGTTGGTTATTCACAGTCAGCTGTGTCTACACTCTGGACCAAATACAAACAACATGGGAAGGTTGTTAAAGGCAAACATACTGGTAGACCAAGGAAGACATCAAAGCGTCAAGACAGAAAACTTAAAACAATATGTCTCAAAAATCGAAAAATGCACAACAAAACAAATGAGGAACGAATGGGAGGAAACTGGAGTCAACGTCTGTGACCGAACTGTAAGAAACCGCCTAAAGGAAATGGGATTTACATACAGAAAAGCTAAACAAAAGCCATCATTAACACCTAAACAGAAAAAAAACAAGGTTACAATGGGCTAAGGAAAAGCATTCATGGACTGTGGATGACTGGATGAAAGTCATATTCAGTGATGAATCTCGAATCTGCATTGGGCAAGGTGATAATGCTGGAACTTTTGTTTGGTGCCGTTCCAATGAGATTTATAATGATGACTGCCTGAAGAGAACATGTAAATTTCCACAGTCATTGATGATATGGGGCTGCATGTAAGGTAAAGGCACTGGGGAGATGGCTGTCATTACATCATCAATAAATGCACAAGTTTACGTTGATATTTTGGACAATTGAAAGGATGTTTGGCGATGTTTCAAGATGATAATGCATCTTGCCATAGAGCAAAAACTGCGAAAACATTCCTTGTAAAAAGACACATAGGGTCAATGTCAACGAGTAGATCTGATTTGATGCAGGTGTTAGTTTGGGGGATGAAAATTTACAGGGTGATTCCATAATTTTTTCCTCAGAATTGAGTGATTCCATATTTTTTTCCTCTGCTTGGTCTAAAAAAGTAACCGTTACTGACTGCCACAATCTTTTTTCTTGATTTCTTAGTGTTTCTTAAAGCCAGAAAGTTGTCATTTGAAATGACTTTAGTTTTGTGTCATGTCTGTGATCTGCTTTTTTTCTACAAAATTAAACAACTGAATGAACATCCTCCGAGGCCGGTGATTCCATAATTTTTGCCAGGGGTTGTATTAACACTTGCAGCTTCATAAATGGTCTTTTTTTTCCATTTGAGAACATCTTGCATGTCTGTGACCTCTGAACTCTTGCTGCTTGATTTTCTGCTGGAGGTTCCCGTAACTGGCCAGTAGGGGGCAGTGCGCCCCTTCAGGGAGATTCACCAGTTTCCAGACAGTCTGAGGTTCAGTGGATCTAAACAGTGAAAGTTTTTTCCACTGGAGTTGCTTCATTTTTTTTTTCCCTATTTACAATGTTTGTTGCTAAAATTCTGCTGGAAAATAACATTTTACAAACTGCAACTTTATTGCACAAAAGGCGCCGATAATTTTCTGTTAGACACTTAAGTTGAAAAATGTTCATTTTGTTCCTTTAAAATATTTTTGAAAATATTTCTTATGGAGCTTATATTCACTTTTTACATGGAACATTAAAAAGTTAAAAGATAAATTTATTTTCTGACTGACTTTCTGACTTTTACTTTTTACCAGAGGCCATCAAAAGTGGCCATCGGGTATTTTGAAGGCTTTGCATCTGTCTGACAATAGAATGCAAAATGCAGAGTTTGCACTGTGCACATTTTCTCCAATCACAGCCACATAAGCCTGTAACTTCTTCTAGGTTGTCTGGGTGTCTTGGCTTTTCTTTCTTGCACAGTCACTCAGTTTTTGAGAACTGTCTACTCCTTACAGATTTACCACAGAGTGCCATACTGTTTGTATTTCTTCATAACTGATCTAAATAAAGTCCAAGACATATTCAGTGGCAGCTTCACCATGAGAAAGCCTCGTCCACAGCGACCACAAAAGACTACATGCTGTCAAGAACAGGGGTATGTAAACCTTTGGGTAGTTTCTCTTATCGTTACGATTTAAAAAAAGAGTAAACACAGTTGTTTGACAATGATTGGCTAAATACAACCACTAATCATTTATATTCTCTGAAAAATGCTCCCCCCCCCCAAAAAAAAAAAAAAATTCTGCCAGGGTATGTAAACTTTTTAGCACAACTGTATGTAGACAGGTGTGTGTCGTTCCAAATCATGTTCAATCAACTGAATTTACCCCAGATGGACGCCAATGAATCTGTAGAAACATCTCAAGGGTGATCAGCAGAAACAGGTGTCATAGCAAACAGTGGTTACTGTTCATTGTTATTTTCAATAATAACTTGTGTGCATTCTCTAACACTGAGTTGCTGTTTGTCCCGGGTTGACCTCAGCTTATGCTCACAGCTGCATGTACAACTTTTCTGTTACATGAACTGACTTATTCTGCAAAATGTTTCAAGTTAGAAAATATGTTGTCTAACTGAGCGAAAGGCATCTTGCTGTCCAGGCTCAAGGTCTTTGACCCCTCCCGTCAGAAAATTGTTTTTATAATACTGTGAACACAGTTATTCAGCACAGCTTTTTTTTTCTGTGCATCATTCTTTGTCTGTGCTTTTTTCCTTTGCAAACTGCATGTATCCTGATTAACCCATTTTTGTTTGAAGCTTCGAATAAATTCAAGACAAAGAAGACCATTTTGTCAGAACGTTTATTGTTTTTCACTGTGTTCAGATAAAACTTACATTTTTTTCCACAACAATTTGGTGTCAGAGAAGTGGGATGGCCGTCGGGACAATACATTGTTCACCCTGTAACCGCGCCAAAATCGTCTTTCAGAGACAAACTCAGTTGTTCATCTGATCCGGTGAGAAGTATTTTGTTTCAAATTTATGACAGATGCACTTATGTTTAAAGTTTGTCATCAAAGTGTACTTTGATCTCAGTTCTATCTCAAATCAACCGAAAGAAGTGGAAAATATACCGGCGTGCTATTTTCCTAGGCTTTAATATCTTTGTTGTGGAAAATCTTTGGTGGTGAAAACTAAAGATTAGGTTTACAACCCCTGGCAAAAATTATGGAATCACCGGCCTCGGAGGACGTTCATTCAGTTGTTTAATTTTGTAGAAAAAAAGCAGATCACAGACATGACACAAAACTAAAGTCATTTCAAATGGCAACTTTCTGGCTTTAAGAAACACTATAAGAAATCAAGAAAAAAAGATTGTGGCAGTCAGTAACGGTTATTTTTTTAGACCAAGCAGAGGAAAAAAAATATGGACTCAATTCTGAGGAATAAATTATGGAATCACCCTGTAAATTTTCATCCCCAAAACTAACACCTGCATCAAATCACATCTGCTTGTTAGTCTGCATCTAAAAAGGAGTGATCACACCTTGGAGAGCTGTTGCACCAAGTGGACTGACATGAATCATGGCTCCAACACGAGAGATGTCAGTTGAAACAAAGGAGAGGATTATCAAACTCTTAAAAGAGGGTAAATCATCACGCAATGTTGCAAAAGATGTTGGTTGTTCACAGTCAGCTGTGTCTAAACTCTGGACCAAATACAAACAACATGGGAAGGTTGTTAAAGGCAAACATACTGGTAGACCAAGGAAGACATCAAAGCGTCAAGACAGAAAACTTAAAGCAATATGTCTCAAAAATTGAAAATGCACAACAAAACAAATGAGGAACGAATGGGAGGAAACTGGAGTCAACGTCTGTGACCGAACTGTAAGAAACCGCCTAAAGGAAATGGGATTTACATACAGAAAAGCTAAACGAAAGCCATCATTAACACCTAAACAGAAAAAAAACAAGGTTACAATGGGCTAAAGAAAAGCAATCGTGGACTGTGGATGACTGGATGAAAGTCATATTCAGTGATGAATCTCGAATCTGCATTGGGCAAGGTGATGATGCTGGAACTTTTGTTTGGTGCCGTTCCAATGAGATTTATAAAGATGACTGCCTGAAGACAACATGTAAATTTCCACAGTCATTGATGATATGGGGCTGCATGTCATGTAAAGGCACTGGGGAGATGGCTGTCATTACATCAATAAATGCACAAGTTTCCGTTGATATTTTGGACACTTTTCTGATGTTTAAGGATGATGAAATCATTTTTCAAGAAGATAATGCATCTTGCCATAGAGCAAAAACTGTGAAAACATTCCTTGCAAAAAGACACATAGGGTCAATTTCATGACATAGGGTTAATGTCAACGAGCAGATGTGATTTGATGCAGGTGTTAGTTTTGGGGATGGAAATTTACAGGGTGATTCCATAATTTATTCCTCAGAATTGAGTGAGTCCATATTTTTTTCCTCTGCTTGGTCTAAAAAAGTAACCGTTACTGACTGCCACAATCTTTTTTTCTTGATTTCTTAGTGTTTCTTAAAGCCAGAAAGTTGCCATTTGAAATGACTTTAGTTTTGTGTCATGTCTGTGATCTGCTTTTTTTCTACAAAATTAAACAACAGAATGAACATCCTCCGAGGCCGGTGATTCCATAATTTTTGCCAGGGGTTGTAGTATCCTGTACCGAAATCACAGCTAGGGTTTTCAGTGTCTTTGTGCCAAAAACGAAAGATTAGGTTTAGTATCCTGTACCGAAATCACAGACAGGCTTTTCAGTAGCTTTGGTGGCGAAAACGAAAGATTAGGTTTAGTATCTTGTACCGAAATCACAGCTAGGCTTCAGTATCTTTGTGCCAAAAATGAAAGATTAGGTTTAGTATCCTGTACCGAAATCACAGACAGGATTTTCAGTAGCTTTGGTGGCGAAAACGAAAGATTAGGTTTAGTATCCTGTACAGAAAATACAGATAGGCTTTGTTGTAATGTGAATGTTATACTGTTTTCATTCAGGCAGTTAGATTAGGTCACCAGGGGTCCTCGGGGTTAAGTATAAATAGATAGCATGTATGCTGCCAGTGTGTAATGAGTGATGCAGCAAGTGTTCAATAAAGTGGAACTGTGCAGTTGAAGAAGTGGAACTTTATTACAGGCTTTTCAGTATCTTTGGTGGCAAAAACGAAAGATTAGGTTTAGTATCCTGTACTGAAATCACAGCTAGGCTTTTCAGTATCTTAGTATCTTTGGTGGCAAAAACAAAGGTAAGGGATGTTACGGATGACAATATGTGCTGAATATATGTAGTGACAAACCTGGCACATATTGTCCCTGGCAGCACATTCCCTGGCAGCAATATGTGCCGCAATGGGCCCATGAACGTTGGCATATATCGTCATGGCAACAACATGTGCTGTAACAAGAGATATGACTGAGTGATCTGGTCCCGAGTCTGTAAAGTGTCTGAGAGAATAGTCTAACATATTTGGGTCTGAGGACATATGAGCTGTTGCTGTCATGAGATGTCTGTCCACAATTCAGAAAAGCTGCATCTGCTCCCTCAATTTTCAAATGATTTCAGTTCTGATTGTTTTGTTTGGAAGAACTAATCACTGTGCACAAAACTTGGTTATTGTTTTGTGAAATTTCCACAAGCTTGTAAGTAACCTGATTTTATTGAGTTTTGATGCCTGTCATAAGAACCTTATCTTTTCAACTTGGGTGTCATTTAGTTTGATTTTATGATTATTCAAGACCTCATGGACCACGATGAGCTAAAATGTCACTGACGTTCTGGTTCATTTTACCATTAAAGTGCACCAGCCTGATGCATTTGACTTAAAAGTGGACAAAATTCTATTCTTGGGGACCGTGTCCTCAGATCCCACTCATCTGCTGCTGACATTGTGATGCAGCTGTGCCACATGTTGAAATCAGCCACTTGAACCTTGACTCACCTTCACAGAGCATCACTCAGTAAAGTGTTTTTTTTATTATTATAACAGTTGTCTCCTTTTACTCTCAGTGCGTTCCACAGTAAAGGGTCACCGTGCACGTACGCTCATTCACAATCTCTATAAATATCCTCTGATGTCAAAATACTCTGCTTTCAGGCTGATGTGTGTGCTGTGTGTCCTCATGCAAAGAGGACAGAAAAGACACAAAGACAATCTCTCCTTTTGACTTTTTATTACAGACTTTGTCTCACGAACCCTGAAAAAAGGAAACAGTTTCTTCAGCCTCATCAATAAAATCCAACCAGCTGCAGCTCCACCAGTGGAGGAAACAGTTTCTCTGGACACACTACTGAAGGTCGCACCAGCTGCAGCTCCAAGACTGGAGGTCCCACCATCTGCAGCTCTATCAGTTCCCTGAGATGTGTCACTAAAGAGCTTACTGTCTCCAACTGCTGGATTGTCTCTGGACAGACGCTCATCAGTGTTCGGGACTCCGTCACACTGTGGAAAGCACAGGAATAATCAATCAGCTGTCTGAAGGTGTGTGATGTTTGTTCTGTGTTCACAGACACGTGGACTTACTAAGAGCTGCTGCTCTTCTTCAGATGTGACATTGTCACAAACGGGTGTCTCAAAGCTCGGGCTGCAGTTGTCCTCTGTCTGGCGTCCAGCTGCAGCAGCTGTTTAAGTAGGCTGACAAAAGCCTTCCTGTCCTCATACTCGGCGTTGTCTTCTATTCCATAGACCTGGAATTGTAAAGAATGTTGACCTGATGAAACCTGATTCATTCTTTCAGTGATACTGCTGAAAAACGGAGGAATAAAGATCATCTGGAACACCTACATCAATCAGCTTGTTTAGACAGCGCAGATCGTGTTCCAGATCCCCGTCGTCTTCATATTCATCAGGACACTAAGGAACAAAGAACACTTGAAACATTTGTCCATAAATGTGTTACTGATTTTAAAATTGTAATCAGGAAATAGAATATTATTTTCTGGGTACAACACCTTCAGTCTCCATGTTGGAGTGTGGCAGTCATCGGCCTCTGCAGTGGCGGTTTAGGTGACGACTCCACTGCTGAAGAGTCGGTCCTCTGGCGTGTCCAGAAGGTCAGCAACTGCCTTTATTTGGAAAGAAAATATGTATATCAGATGATGTCCCACTTGGGATTGTCCATGATGATGTGTGAGCAGTTGCACCATCAGTGCTGAGATCACCTACCGCCACATCAGCGGTATACAGCTGATCTGCGAGGTACAGGTGAACCAGGATGCAGCCTAGACCCCACATATCGATGGCCTGAGAGAGAGGGAGACCCAGGGTAACTTCTGGAGCCCTGAGGGGAGAAAACAAGACCCATGTGAGAAAACTTCTATCAGACAGCAGCACAGGATAACAGAAGAAGAGTTTGTTTCCACTTGAAAAAAGTCAAAAACACGCTGTCATGATGTCAGCATCGGACAACACCGACATGTCTCAAATTATTATTTTCCAAAATAATAATCACAAACATTCACTCCATAATGTGATAAGAGCCACAGCTCAGTGCACACAAACTGTAACGTCTTTTCCACCAATCAGAGATGGCCGTTGCAGTGATGTAAACCAATAAGTATGCGTCTGCGTCCTTTCATGTTTTAAGCAAATCAAATCTTCTTGTGTGTGTTTTGAATGGAATTAATGATTATTAATGGATAATTTCGATGGAACAGAAGAATCAGTGTGTCTGTCTCCAGTCTGTAATAAACACAGACTATCAATGGACAATCAAAAATAAAAATATATTAAAAAATCCATCATTCTGCCGTAATTATAAAGTTGATTCATTCATTCAGTCCTGCTGGAGTGAAAAACAACAGAATGTCACACATAAATTCAACTCCATGTTTAGTTCTTTATAATAAACTGAATATTAAATATGTTTAGTGAATTAAATGGACACTTAATAGAATAAATTAACAGAAAACATTGTACATTAATCAACACTATTTAATGTTGCTGTGGGACAATGTGAGACAAGAAAACCAGAAAAAAAAAATTCTCAGAACAAAGAAAATGGATATATGACCAATTTGGAATGAAACTCTTCAAAATGAAACCATGAACACTGAATTACAACTCAAACTTATCAAGATGTGTCAAACACATGAATGAATGATTTTCGTCAGTTGAACTGACCTGAAACCCAGAGGCTGGACAATCAGTCCAAGGGGAATGCTGGAGACTTTGAAGGCCACACCAAAGTCAATCAGTTATACCCTGAAGGGCTCGGCCTGCTGGTCCACCAGCATGATGTTGTCCAGCTGCAGGTCAGAGTGGACGAGTCCAAGACCACTGAGAGACTCCAACGCCAGCAGCAGCTGTAAGAACAAATCAAAGTTCTCAATATTCTGAGCCTTTTGTCATCTGCTTTCATTCATAAATACAAACGTTGTTCTGCATATTATTGTCTCCAGTCAACAAAAACACATTTATACCTGCTGTGTGATTGGCCGGATCTCTTTGAGATGCAGTGGCATCCATCCCTTGTCCTCCAGCAGCTTTTCCAGACTCCTGTCCAGCATCTCAAAGGACATACAGGTCCGTCCCAGGTCCTCAAAGCACTCGTGGAACTGAAGGATGCAGCTCTTCACGGGATCGAGGACCCTGATGGTGTTGAGCATGGTCAACTGGTTGAAAAGAACAGGACATGAAACACAGATAAACGACATCGCTAAGTCAGGAGGTCAGATTACATCATTATAAACGACATCGCTAACAGTCAGGAGGTCAGATTACATCATTATAGGCTTTAGCATGATTAACAATGAAAAAAGGTGGATGATCTACCTCTCTCTCAGCAGCTTGTTCCTTTTTCAGGATCTTAACAGCCACGGTGGCAGATGTATCGATGTTCCGACATCTGGCCACTTTTCCAAACTGTCCTTCACCGATGAAGTCAAGGACGAGGTAGCGAGAGGATCCATAGAGGGTTTGTCCTGGATACACCTCACATGGCAAAGGAGCAAGAGGTGCATCATGGGTCACTGTTAGAGGAGAGATATCCGATAGAATGGATGAGTTTGGTTGGTTTAACATCAAGCGTTCACTCATGATGGATTCCAAAAGTTAAACATTTCAATTTTTGCTGCTTAGTGCAGCAAGAACAACAAACCGGATGTTGTTTCATCTTTAACAAGGAGGAAAGACGTACAGCAAGAGATGGACTAGTTAAGTGCAGAGACTCACCTGGTTTTAATCCAGTAAATGTGAATAATTTGTGTGATATTACAGAGAGGAATTCATCTATAATCTCACAAAACATTAACTTTCACAGAGCCAGGGCTTCGTGTTTTAATTATAACTCTATATCCTTTAAATAAGTAAGCTTTTGTCCGTGTTGTTAACACTGAAAAATGACGCCGTCACACATCATCGCCTAAGTCTGCCACTGAAGATGACAGGAACGAAATGACGACTGCTTTGACAGTTTTTATACCGTCGACATGTGAACGCAGCATCAGTCAGTAATTTATTTTCCCATGACATCCTCTATCGAAGTCCAGAGGAAAAAATCGAACAATGTGTCAGATTTTATTAAATAAGAACACACACACACACACACACACAACAAATAAGTACTGAAAGTGTCCAGTTAGATGCAACTAGCAAACAAAATAAACAATTTATTCAGAAGTGAGAGAAAATTTAACAAAACTACCTGATTTTTTAAAAAACATTTGTGAAAACAGTCACTGCTACTTTTTTCTTTACCGTTTCAAAGCTAGCAAGTGATAGGAAGTAAATGACAATAATAAAGAAAAAGAGTAAGGAATGTTTTTTGCAGTTCTGGCTTTTTAAATAAGTTAAAGTGTTTGTATTGGTGTTTCATTTGTACATTTACAATGTTTGGTGATAAAGAAGGGAGGTATCCCAGAGTGTGTAAGTTTAATAAAACGAGCACAACACTGTTGACAAGGAAAAAATAAATAAATTAAGCATTACCGCTTTATTTTTGGTCAAATTAACAGTCACATTAAGAGATCAGAAGCAGAATTAAATTACCAGTTGTGTCTGCATATGACCAGGATGACATTTTTGTGATTTTAATGGAGCTCTGTGTAGTTTGTGTGTCTTCTCGGGGTCTCCAGCGCAGACTGAGCAGGTTTCAGGCCACTGGCTCCAACGTCACCAAAAAAAAACAACATCTGATTCACACGAGGGGAGGGGAGTTACGATGCCAACAGTACACAAACTCGGAAAAGTTTGTTCCGGGTGTTGTAAGATGGCCGCCGTTGACACTTCCGGTAGCTGCACTTCTCTCTGTGACCGCTAGGTGGGAGTGTGATGCGATGCAGTTAGCTAAACTCAGACGATGCTAAATGCTTTGAGCAAAGATAACGTCAACATATTTTAAAGTAAGCATTTTATGCTGAACTATTTCAACAAGATATTTGCTTGCTGTAGCTGTGACATTTATTAGTGTTAAAATGATCAAATATCAAATCAATTTTATTTTTATAGCACCAAATCACAACAAACAGTTGCCCCAAGGTGCTTTATATTGTAAGGCAAAGCCATACAATAATTACGGAAAAACCCCAACAGTCAAAACGACCCCCTGTGAGCAAGCACTTGGCGACAGTGGGAAGGAAAACTCCCTTTTAACAGGAAGAAACCTCCAGCAGAACCAGGCTCAGGGAGGGGCAGTCTTCTGCTGGGACTGGTTGGGGCTGAGGGAGAGAACCAGGAAAAAGACATGCTGTGGAGGGGAGCAGAGATCAATCAATCAATCAAAGATTAAATGCAGAGTAGTGCATACAGAGCAAAAAGAGAAAGAAACACTCAGTGCATCATGGGAACCCCCCAGCAGTCTAGGTCTATAGCAGCATAACTAAGGGATGGTTCAGGGTCACCTGATCCAGCCCTAACTATAAGCTTTAGCAAAAACAAAAGTTTTAAGCCTAATCTTAAAAGTGGAGAGGGTGTCTGTCTCCCTGATCCGAATTGGGAGCTGGTTCCAGAGGAGAGGAGCCTGAAAGCTGAAGGCTCTGCCTCCCATTCTACTCTTACAAACCTTAGGAACTACAAGTAAGCCTGCAGCCTGAGAGCGAAGCGCTCTATTGGGGTGATATGGTACTATGAGGTCCCTAAGATAAGATGGGACCTGATTATTCAAAACCTTGTAAGAAGAAGAATTTTAAATTCTATTCTAGAATTAACAGGAAGCCAATGAAGAGAGGCCAATATGGGTGAAATATGTTCTCTCCTTCTAGTCCCTGTCAGTACTCTAGCTGCAGCATGTTGAATTAACTGAAGGCTTTTCAGGGAACTTTTAGGACAACCTGATAATAATTAATTACAATAGTCCAGCCTAGAGGAAATAAATGCATGAATTAGTTTTTCAGCATCAGTCTGAGACAAGACCTTTCTAATTTTAGAGATATTGCGCAAATGCAAAAAAGCAGTCCTACATATTTGCTTAATATGCACATTGAAGGACATATCCTGATCAAAAATGACTCCAAGATTTCTCACAGTATTACTAGAGGTCAGGGTAATGCCATCCAGAGTAAGGATCTGGTTAGACACCATGTTTCTAAGATTTGTGGGGCCAAGTACAATAACTTCAGTTTTATCTGAGTTTAAAAGCAGGAAATTAGAGATCATCCATGTCTTTATGTCTGAAAGACAATCCTGCAGTTTAGCTAATTGGTGTGTGTCCTCTGGCTTCATGGATAGATAAAGCTGGGTATCATCTGCGTAACAATGAAAATTTAAGCAATGCTGTCTAATAATACTGCCTAAGGGAAGCATGTATAAAGTGAATAAAATTGGTCCTAGCACAGAACCTTGTGGAACTCCATAATTAACCTTAGTCTGTGAAGAAGATTCCCCATTTACATGAACAAATTGTAATCTATTAGATAAATATGATTCAAACCACCGCAGCGCAGTGCCTTTAATACCTATGGCATGCTCTAATCTCTGTAATAAAATTTTATGGTCAACAGTATCAAAAGCAGCACTGAGGTCTAACAGGACAAGTACAGAGATGAGTCCACTGTCTAAGGCCATAAGAAGATCATATGTAACCTTCACTAATGCTGTTTCTGTACTATGATGAATTCTAAAACCTGACTGAAACTCTTCAAATAGACCATTCCTCTGCAGATGATCAGTTAGCTGTTTTACAACTACCCTTTCAAGAATTTTTGAGAGAAAAGGAAGGTTGGAGATTGGCCTATAATTAGCTAAGATAGCTGAGTCAAGTGATGGCTTTTTAAGTAATGGTTTAATTACTGCCACCTTAAAAGCCTGTGGTACATGGCCAACTAATAAAGATAGATTGATCATATTTAAAATCGAAGCATTAATTAATGGTAGGGCTTCCTTGAGCATCCTGGTAGGAATGGGGTCTAATAGACATATTAGAAATATTATCGAAATATTCAACTTCAGCCAAGTACAACCAGATACATGTAATATTTTAATAATATAAATGTACGCAAATGACCCATTTCACAGCATACTGCAATTTAATTTAATCATGGGTTTGTCACATATGTGGTGCCTTTTTTTTTTTTACATGCATGCGTAGTCGAGATAAAAACAGCAATAATTATATGATGATTACTTTTGCTTTTTTAATACCATAAATAATAATAAACAAAAATAAAATAAATTAAAAATAAACAAACAGCGGTTCCGCTCAGACTGGAAGTTGGTTGCACATTTCACGCAAGGGCTCATGGGGCGTAGGAATAAGGTGGATAAAGTAAAGTATGTACTGTAAAAAAAAGGTTAATGAAATATCTTCACGTCATCGACCATCTATGTGTTTTTTTCTTTGTGGCTTTACTGTTAATTGGATCTGAACAGTTTTAATTATTTATTGAGTCTATATGGCCAAAATGAAATTGTAAATATCATGTATAACAGTAAAATACAGTGTCATTTACAACATAAAATCTTAATGCACATTTATCTCAGAGTGCAGAGTTATATTATTTTCATCAGATGTCATTCTTTATCTCCTTCTTTCGGCTGCTCCAGTTAGGGGGCGCCATAGCAGATCGATCATTTACATCTTATTCTGTCCTTCGCATCCTCATCTGTCACACCAACCACCTGCATGTCCTCCCTCAGCACATCCATAAATCTCCTCTTTGGCCTTCCTCTTCTCCTTCTGCCCAGTGGCTCCATCCTCACCATCCTTCTCTTTCTGCCCCTCCAGACATCCTCATACAATACCACAACTCTTCTCTTGACAGTCTGCGATAAGCTTTCTTTTTCTAACCTTCTCTATACTTCTCAGTACTTTCAGAGCAAATATTGCATCTGTAGTGCCCTTCTAGGCATGAAACCGTATTGCCGCTCACAGATCTTCACCTTATTCTAATTTGCATAGTTATACTAATTATAGATAAAGCGTATATTTGGCTGTATAGAAGCTGAAAGGTTTTAGCCATGCTAATGCTCTCCTGAAGCATTTACTGAAAAAAAAGTCTGAAGGACCTAAATAGCATGGTGAGATGCTGAAGAGCTTTGCTTGTTCATGTCCGTGACATATACATATTACTAATTATAGATAAAGTGTATATTTGGCTGTACAGGGCACTACGAATGTGGCTAAGTGGACAGAGAGGAATTTGTTAGCGGTATCTGTCATTAGGTGACACACTGTCTGTGGTCTATTGACCCTCGACCATCTTAACCTACTCCACAGTCCAGTTATGACAGATGATGGTTCAGTCCTGACAGATGGCTCTGCTGTGCTGTTACATTGGGCTGGTTACTTTGAGCAACTGTATGAGGCTGGTCCTCTTGCTGGGATGCTAGACACCTCAAACAATCTTTGTTTCAATTTGGTAGACAGGTATCATCCCTATGGAATGGAAGAAAGTACCTCTTGCCCCAATCTGGAAAGGAAAGGGTGATCACATGGCTTGTATCAACAGTAGGGTTCACTTCTCCCTGTGCCATGGAAGGTGTGATTAAATGTGTCTGGTAACACAGAGAAGATGCCTGTAGGGATACACTTGGCCAGTCAGTGACTGATCATGATGATAAGACACTGAAAAAGACGACGATAATATCACCCTTTTTTTTAGCCCTCGTCATTCAGTCTATACTTGTCGATTGTTGAAGTGTTTTCTGACATTCAGAAAAGGAGAAGAATTCATGAACAGCTGCACAGAAGAAGGAAAGAAGACAACTGTTTTACCAAGCCATGACAATGTAAACATGACAAATAATTACCTTTTTAGACTGCTTAAAATGCTTTCCGCAGCTTGCTAGGCACAAGCAAATGGCTGAACCTGGAGCAGTCCTGTGTGATTCAGGAAGTGATTACAGCCATTTTCAACAGCCAATTTGCAGGGAAAATGATTAATCTGACATGGCACAATCCGGGGGAAGTGGTAGTTTTGGCTGTATTAACTCTGCCATTGTACAAAGTGAACTTCTTTGGTGATACTATATGAGTGCGCACGCACGGCGGCGAGAGGGACAGAGGGAGGCGTTGAGCCTGGTGACACGAGCAGGAAGAACTACATGAAGGCATCTGATTGTTTTTTTGAGAGCGGACCGCGGGGCTTATATTGGTCGGAGTTTTATTGATCCTACAGCTGCTTCAGAGGTCTGATTTTTTTGTTCCTTTTTCTGAATACATTGTATTGACAACTGTTAGGATAGACGGACCATTTCACCCAATATAACAAAGTGTTTCTGAACAGCGTTACCTACCCTAGCTTTAAGTACCACCATTACGTTGCCTATTTAACGACATCTACAGTCAACTAAGGGCCACAGCGACATTGAGTTGAAACACGAAGTGACGATCTCAACAATACTCACAATTCTTCTTTTGTGGTCACAAATGAAAGGAGAAAGTATGCCGTATTTATACCGCTGCTGTATCCAAAAGTCCAACAATGTGTGTTTTCTGAAAGTAGATTTCAGTGTCTCTTCACACGATTGTTGGATTAATCTCTTGTGCTCACCAGCCGTGAAGTCCTCGGGCTGGTCAGCTGCCTCAGTGCGGGGTTTCTCATCCAGTTGTTCAGTTCTTTGATTGCTGGGAAATATTCACTGACCTGTTTCTGAGGAACAGCAGTTGTGCAAAGACGTTGTCCTGAACTCCCTTCAGTTGAAGGCCCGGTCCCACTGGCGTTTAGGAAGATTTGCGTATGAATTGCGCACAAAATTGGTTTATATTCACTAAACATCTGCAGTATTCTTGAAACATGCTTGTATGAGTCGGCCAACATCCACACACGTTCGCAATTATCTGCAGAGGCACGTTTTTCTGTTGCCAGGATTTTTGAGCTGCACAAAATTTTGGTTGCGGATGACATCCGCCTTACATACACAATACATAATCTATGCGCTGTATATCCGCTGTTAAACGCTGATATCCGCAACTGACAGGGTATTGTGGCTTGGCAGCGGACTGGGACAATGTGTAAAACGGATATATAGCATGCCTAGCACGTCCACATCACAAACTAAAAGTAATTTTAGTGAATGCATACAGTTTGGCCATGAATAAAGCGTTTGTATTACGTCTGCTTTGCATATAATTTGCGAACAATTTGCGAATGCATAACAAACACTTCACGTAAAGCCAAAGTACTATATAAATGTGGCAGAAATCGACATATTTGCCTGTCATTGCCAGTCCAGCTGTGGAGAAGTACAGATGTAGTTATGGATCCCCAAGGACGTAGTGTGATAGTTGCTGCCATCCAACAACATACCAATCAACTTGTCCAAGTCCAGGAACGACTTCCAGGACCTCATCAACAGCAGCGGCTTCAGGGGTGGGGTGGGAGACCTGGCCCTATCTGTTGCTGGAGGAGGTGGGATGGGAGATGGAGCCCTTTCTTCTGCATCAGCAGCAGTGTTCTGCCTCTTCCTCCCCTGCTTCTTTGACGTCAGTCGTGTAGACATGTTGCCATGGTGTTGCTGTGAATAATGGCCCAAGTGCGCTTCTTTTATGACTGCAATGCAGATGCTGCGCATTCGCAATACAACCACTGTTTCTGCAACACGTGCGCAATGCATTCTCAATACATCCGTAATAATCACAATGCATCCGATCCGTTTCCTCAATACATGTTATACATCTGTGATTGTTCTTTATATATTCGCTATACATTATTAATATATCCGTAATTCATACTGACAAATTTTCCATTTTTGGCCAATTTTGTTGCGGACGACAACGAACGCCTGAAATTTGTATACTCAATTCATGCGCAATTAATCCTTTCCCCAGTGGGACCGGGCCTTTACAAACAGGAAGCTCCAAATTTGGGAAAGATAAAACATCACTGCCCCACACTGTTGTTGCTAAATTTTGAACATCTTGAAATTAGTGCCACGCTCAGAGATGAGCCTCATTAACTGAAAATACTGCCTCTAAGAGCTACTCAGAGCCACTATTCTCCCACCGTAGCTGAATAAATCCTCTTGTGGCAAAAAAAACACGCTGCGTAGCTCATTAGCCATCCTTCATTATTCGGTGGGACCAAGGCTTAAGGGTAAAGACGTGAACTCAGTCATGTGTGATTGCTTTGCCGCGGACATATGGCGCCTGTCAGCTGACAGCCGCGTCACTGCAACACTGGATGCCACAGGGAGGTGTGTGTGACTGCGGGATTTGTAATAATTAAAACACATATCACATTTGCCACGCGGTCACCAGCGGATCACTATGCACTGTGACACGCCATGCCGACTGATATGTTCATGAGACGAGAGCCCGGCTGATGTCTTCATGAGATGAGTGCACCAGGTAATTCATGTAAACCATAAAAGGGAGAACAGTAAACCACATCATTTCATTCATTCCTGGTGTACGTCTAGGCAGAGGCCAACTCCGCTCTTTATAACAGGAATTAAGTATTATAAATTGTGGTGTTTTGAAAAAAAATTTTCCTCCGCTGCTGTGCACGCAAATTCCCACGTGCTCACACTGTGTTTGTGCGCGTGAACAGGAGCGTGCATGAAACTGTTGCCGTGGTATCGTGCACGCCTGTCCAACCGTGCATCCCTCCCAACAGCAGGTGGAATGTTTCGCGCGTCCCCATTTCATTTTTTGTTTGCAGATTTTCGGCCGGTTTCTGCTTCTTTTGCCCATTTTCGTGTTAATGTGTGCAGGGACCCTAATGTCGTGATTTGGCACGACATACTGTCAATAACATTGATCACAACAGAGCCTCCTTTGATGGCCAGTGGATGCAATCAAAGAAAAGAAAGCTGTTATGTGTGGGCCGCTGAAGAGGAGGTACTGCTGGCCCACCACCACCAGAGGGCGCCCTGCTTGGAGTGCGGGCTCCAAGCACGAGAGGGCACCAGACCCAGAAGAAGTGACAGCTGTCACTCATCGCACCAGCTGTCACTCATCATCATCACCATAAAGGCCGGACTGCAACTCCACCTCCTCGCCGAGAAATCGACTACCATTGGAAAGGTAATTTCTCTGCTGACAGACACTTTGTGTGTAATAACCTGAACTTCTATTGCAGCCGTTTTCCTGGAGTGTTGCCTTATCTGGAGGATTGGCGTTTGGTGTGACAGCGACGGCTTCGCCTCACACCCCAACCCAGATAAGTGGTTGACCAGGAGCTGCACGAGTGTGTGTGATTGGAGGTGGAGGTGCTCCCTCCTAACTGTGTTTGGACTGTGGATTACTGAGTGTGCGGACTCACACTCATACATCTTATCTCTGCTTTCTGCCAGCAGTACCAGGGTCAACAGCCGAAGACAGAGGCTACCTGGGGACTCGGGACTTGGCGGCTCGTGTTCTTCAGACCGTTGGTGGTGGAAGCCGTGTGGGACGCGGCTTCTCTCTCGTCGGGGGTCTTCTATCTTCGAGCCTGCCCACACGTCACCTGGTGTTAATTGACTGTGCAAATTCTGTGAATTTAGTTGTGTATTATACAACATTAAATTGTTACTTTTTGGCTTACTCATTGTCCGTTCCTTTGCGCCCCCTGTTGTGGGTCAGTGCTACGACACATTCACAACAATCACATTTTAATCTGACATGTAACAGCTTTCTCCTGAACATAATCATATTTAGAACAGCAGTCAATATCACTGTGCTTTGAAATGAATCTAAATTTAAACCTAGACACCTCAAACCTTATGTACAACTACTATTCAGGCACAAAGTTAGTGTTGCAACAGTTGTAGAAAGATACGCAAATTTAACAAGTTTGCTTTGAAGTGCAGTAAAAACATCTTTGGTCTATAAAAGCATGAGAGGCATCATATCGCTGCTATGATACACAAAGTATTCACATTTATTATTCTGAGTGAACACACAAAGTACCATGAAGGAAAGTCGTGCCTGCAGCACGGACAGAGAGCAGTCTCACTAAATCCACTCAAAACATGGCCACGGGTGCATGGACCTTTTGGTATGTGAGCAGAGGCGAAAAGTGGCTGCAGCTCACTCAGAACAAAAGAGACCACAGGAGCTGTGTGAAAGGACACTTTCTCAAAGTCTGGACAAACATTCGGTTTCTGATCCATGAAATGTTCACAACAGGCTCGATAACGGTCCAGCATGACAGGGCTCAGCCCCACAGCAGAGCTTCTCCAGAGGGTTGCACCCATCACAGAATCTCTACGGTCCATCTCTGGCTCAGTTTTCTCTTGTCAAAGGTGTTGAGGATCACCTGGTTCTTATCGTACTGATGACCACCTGCAAAAAAGATTCAAAGTGCCATCAGTCACTTCAACAAGAAGATGTCAACCCTTCACGCCGGTGTCTATCGTTAATTAACCCACAATAAACAATAACAAATGAAGGTAAAGCCAGTTCACCTTTGACCTCCAGGACCAGATCCGGTTTGAAGTGGCAGCGCACTAGGCCGTCTGGGGTGATGTCCCACAGCTGGTTGTCCTTGTCTCTCTCTGGGGAAACACAGAGCCGACCGCCTGCCATCAGCACACTTCCTGTGGGCTCCAGACAGCAGTCCTCCACCAGCTGGAGATGGGACACAAAGGACAAGGGGAAAAAACAAAAACATTCAGACTGGTTTCATTGTTTGCTGCAGCCCAAATATGTATCGGCTTTCGGAGGATGATTTCCTGATGTCAGGTGATTACTGGATATCTTTGGTACTTGGTCTCTACAGAAGATTCTTGGGTACCTCTGGAATGACTGTGTCAAATGAGCGGACACTTTGGGAGGAATAAGATGAGGAGTATCACTGACATTGTCAGGGAGCGTCAGCTATAATGTTTTGGCCACATGGCCCGTTTCTCTGTGCTCTGTGCGCAGGACTACTTAGTGTCCCTAAAGGCCCGGTCACACAGCACTTAACGAAGGGCAACGAAGTCCAAAACAAAACAAGAAATCTGAACTTTCGTTGACTTTCGTTGGTATCGTTTAACCTTCGCGCAGCTTCGTTCCTGCAGCGGTCGCTTGGTCAGGATTTTTAGACTGTTGAAAAACTTGAACGAAGGGCAACGTAAACCTCAATTCGTCCATATTTCATTTTGCTGTCATTCTTGGTGTTTTGTTTTCTATCGTTTGCTTAGTTTTTACAACATTAGTGTTTAGTCTGACTTCATTCGACCAGCTGAATGTTTTCATACAGTACAGAAGCCGGTTTGTGAGCGTTGCCGCGTTCATGTACTGTCAGGAATTACAGGGCAAACTCAGCCTGTTTGCTTGGATTTTTTTTTATCTGGGTGGGAGGTCAGCTTCAATGGGCTCAGGCACCTTATATATCAAATCAAATCAAATCAATTTTATTTATATAGCGCCAAATCACAACAAACGGTTGCCACAAGGCGCTTTATATTGTAAGGCAAAGCCATACAATAATTACGGAAAAACCCCAACGGTCAAAACGACCCCCTGTGAGCAAGCACTTGGCGACAGTGGGAAGGAAAAACTCCCTTTTAACAGGAAGAAACCTCCAGCAGAACCAGGCTCAGGGAGGGGCAGTCTTCTGCTGGGACTGGTTGGGGCTGAGGGAGAGAACCAGGAAAAAGACATGCTGTGGAGGGGAGCAGAGATCAATCACTAATGATTAAATGCTGAGTGGTGCATACAGAGCAAAAAGAGAAAGAAACACTCAGTGCATCATGGGAACCCCCCAGCAGTCTAGGTCTATAGCAGCATAACTAAGGGATGGTTCAGGGTCACCTGATCCAGCCCTAACTATAAGCTTTAGCAAAAAGGAAAGTTTTAAGCCTAATCTTAAAAGTAGAGAGGGTGTCTGTCTCCCTGATCTGAACTGGGAGCTGGTTCCACTGGAGAGGAGCCTGAAAGCTGAAGGCTCTGCCTCCCATTCTACTCTTACAAACCCTAGGAACTACAAGTAAGCCTGCAGTCTGAGAGCGAAGCGCTCTATTGAGGTGATATGGTACTATGAGATCCCTAAGATAAGATGGGACCTGATTATTCAAAACCTTATAAGAAGAAGAATTTTAAATTCTATTCTAGAATTAACAGGAAGCCAATGAAGAGAGGTCAATATGGGTGAAATATGCTCTCTCCTTCTAGTCCCCGTCAGTACTCTAGCTGCAGCATTTTGAATTAACTGAAGGCTTTTCAGGGAACTTTTAGGACAACCTGATAATAATGAATTACAATAGTCCAGCCTAGAGGAAATAAATGCATGAATTAGTTTTTCAGCATCACTCTGAGACAAGACCTTTCTAATTTTAGAGATATTGCGCAAATGCAAAAAAGCAGTCCCACATATTTGCTTAATATGCGCATTGAAGGACATATCCTGATAGAAAAATTACTCCAAGATTTCTCACAGTATTACTAGAGGTCAGGCTAATGCCATCCAGAGTAAGGATCTGGTTAGACACCATGTTTCTAAGATTTGTGGGGCCAAGTACAATAACTTCAGTTTTATCTGAGTTTAAAAGCAGGAAATTAGAAGTCATCCATGTTTTTATGTCTTTACTATGATGAATTCTAAAACCTGACTGAAACTCTTCAAATAGACCATTCCTCTATATATAGGCCACAATTAATCTTTTATGTGGATACAATTAATTATTTCACCACAAGCAACTGCTGAATTTGAAACAACAAAAAAGTTGTGTAATTTCCGACGGTACTTGAATGCAGCGGCGGCAGCAGCTCCTGCATGCGCTTAATATTTTCTATTAAATATAACAATATGAGTGTAGGAATGACAATCCAGCCCTTATGTACATGTGGTAACAGCTAGATGATTCAGATGATCAGATAAAGAGCTGTTCTAGAAGGCAGAATTCAGTGGGTTGGATCACGCGCTTCTGTTTGCAGTTTCTCCAGGACTCAGGCACTATGAGCTCCATCCCAGCACCAAGTCCTGGAACACAGAGATGCAGACACACACTGCTCCAGCAGTGGCTCCAGGCACATTTCGTTTAAAGCGTCGAGATCAACGTTAGCTTTGGTTTCATTTAGTTCCTCTTTCGTCCCTTTTGTGCTCTTCATTCGCAGGCTATTTGGTCATAAAGCTCGCCTGTCCACCTTTTCTCAACAATTTGTGACTTTTTTTTTCTTTCCCTTTGTTCAGTTATGCCGTGTGACCGGGCCATAAGGTTAAAAAAAGGTTGGCAGGCCAAAGAGCCTTCTCTTATCTTGCGCCTGTCTTGTGGAATGATCTTCCTGCATAGATAACAGTCAGAATCCATACAGACATTCAAGTCCCAACTAAAGATGCATCTATTCTCCCTCTCCTATGGCTAGCATACTTGTGTAGCATGGAACTATGCTTCCTCTCCTGTTAATTCATATTATTAGCAGCAGAACAGGTCTCAGCCTTGCTATATCTAAATTATGGGTCTGTTAGTGAAACACAGGGTTAGCTGCCGACGGCCATTTTTGTAATCTCTTGGCTTCCCTATTGTTTTACTGCTGGTGAATTAATGTCTCAGGTGCAGTTATTTCTGGCCAACTGATTTTGCTCTTTTTCTCTCTGACCGAGGCACTGACAACACCAGTGACGGATCCTGGCTCTGCACCTCAGGGCACCGGACTGACTCCATGAAGCCACATCTGTTGCACCACTGCCCAGAGGTCTTACCCTGCAGCCTACCAGTGCTGGACATGGATGCCTAAGAATTAGAGACCCAAGGTGGACTCTAGTTTCAATCAAAGACTGTGTTTTTGTTGCTCTTCTGTTTCTTCTTGTACAAACTATAAAAACTTTGTAACTGTTAGAATGGCCTAAGTAGTGGATCACCCCTCTGTGTCTGGTCTGCTTGAGGTTTTTTCCTCATTATCACCAGAGGGAGTTTTTTTCTGACCAACGTCGCCTGTATGCTTGCTCAGGGGGTTGGTAAGGTTAGACGTTACTCGTGTGAAGCACTTTGAGGCAGCTTTGTTGTGAATTGTGGCACTATACAAAAAAATAAATTGAATTGATCCAGCATGTATGAGGGGTGATTGAGAAGTTTTGAGCCTGACCCAGAAAAAGTAGAGTGTGGTTCATCATTTTGCATTCTATTTTAAAAACTGAGTTCCACATACAGAAGAAAAGGTCCAAGGTGCAACTTTATACATGTATGTATATATATATATATATATTTTTTTTTTTTTGACAGGTGTACTCTGGGAATTGATGTTGTCTACATTGACTTGTGAGGTGTTATCTCTTATGAATGAAAGAATACTTTAGAAAAGAAGGCATTCAAAATACAGACACCACAGTAGAAAGTCAGTGCATAGAACAGAAGTCAGTATAAATATGCAAAGTCCTTAAAAAAATTGTTCAGTGAAAAAAACACATTGACTGTAGATGCAGCAGACTCGTGAAGGAAGCTTGTGGACATGACTGGAGAACCTTTGCACAGGGTTAGGGTTAGGGTCTTCTTGTTACATCGTCATGGTGGAGTGACACAAAGAGCTTTTTTTTCCGTGAATGTGATGAGCACACGTGGAGATGGTTGTGCATTTCATTATGATGTCATAATTTAACTGGACAGGCTCCTTACATTTAAAACATTCATAACTATAGATTTCATCACACAGAACACCTGCACAGTGTTTATGAAAGATGTGACACTTCCGAGTCATTGTGGACGTCCAGGTATGAGGGTGGGGGCATAGTTTAGCTGACCTCAGTGCTTCATAGAAGTACTTTAGTGGTTCAGTGTGAAAACTTTAACAGTGTACCTTGCAGGTAAGCCGCCCGTCCCGATACAGCCAGATTTGCTCAACTGCTCCCGTCTCCTCCAGGGCCTGAACCCTCATCAGCTTGATGTCGTCCAGTGTTCCAGTCAGTGTCATCACGCTGCCCGTCTCCGTGCTCCGCAGACAGAAGTACATCTGCCTCTGTGAGAACAAGACATGACCGACCAAACAAAATCAAACCCTTTTCCAAAACCCTGCACAGAACACTTAAAATCCTTCAGTGCCTATGGGCATGTTGGTCTTAAAATGAGGTGTGGTCACTGCTATCAGCAGTTGGCATAAAGCTGTCACACCAAAAACCTGGTCTAAGATTGAGTTTAGAGTTTTCCTGCTATTTATATTGCACTGTATTCAGACACGCCTTACGTAGCCGGTGTTGCAGGCCGAACGGTCCGCCCCTAAAAATCAGTCCACCTTTTGCTTCTGCGCATGCATTGTTTCGGATCACAGCAGCACGTCTGAGATGGAGTCTCTTCATCCAAAGCAATCAAATGCATTAATGGGATTATTAACCATCCGATGATTAAGGTAAAACCTCTTAAATCATTCTAAATTCAGTTTTAAGCAGAAACAAGGCTGTTTTAAGCAGAAATTCAACGAAATTCGGTGATTCTTTGAAATGACCGACGCGCAGCGAACGCATCAGTTAGCAGCTCGTTTAGCTGTGGCGCTCTGATCGCTTCCGCCGCCTTTTATGATGAAATAAATGCTGAATTTATGTGGAAAGAAATCTGAGATAGATGATGACTGTAGTGCAGTTTGAAATAGAAACGAGGTGTTAATCCATGAACCGTGTCATCAGGGGAACGATTTTTAGGGGGACCGTTAGGCCAGCGACACTGGGTTCATGACAAGTACAAAGACAGGATGTGCCACAGGACTGTCCAGGAGGGAGGAGATCGGGTGAACAGAGAAGGAGCAGAAGGAGGTGTTGCAGGAAGGAAGCACTCGACTGCTTCACCTCAGGAACCTCTGGTGGATGACTGATACTCCTGTAAACGCTTTGCTGATTTTCACACAGATGCATCTTTCTGGTAGAAAACATCTTATTTCCTACATGGACAGAGTGTCATGTTACATTCAAAACACACCCATGATTAATGAAAAGCAGAGGTGGAAACCTCGTCTTCAGTGAGTAACAATTGCACCATGTGCTGCTTCTAACTGCACACCTAAAACAGCTGAGTTCACTGATTTGCTCATCGACCTGCCTGAAGAGCAAAATCAGCTGGTTTAGCAGTGAGAAGGAACAAATACGTGATGGGACATCTTCTCATTGAAGATGTGAATGTCCACCTCTGATTAAGAGACGACATGTAACCCCTTTGATGCCGCAGACGGCAAAGTGGAGTTTTGCTATTGTCAGGACAGGACTCTTTGTTTCTGTTGGTTCATACTTTCTGACGTCCCTCCTCTTGTGTACCTGGAATAACGGACGCAGGGAGCCTATTCGCTGCCAGCTGCTGAACTCGCACCAATCACCCACTTCACTGGGCTGCAGAAGCAGCTGTCGGCCGCGGTAGTTACTGTCCTCATACATCACCCACCTGGAGACAACAAGTTCATTAATCAAAAGACAAATGCATGATACAACGTGTTAGCAGAGCTCCTTCACGGTGGCTTTTTACTGTTTTTAACAACACGTTAAAGTTATAAAATGGGGCTGTTTCAGAATGTGCTTGATGTTTTAGCAACACAGCAGATGCTTAGAGAAAAACTGTTTTCTCTTTATATCCATGACACATTCTTATTATTGTTCCTGATTAAATGTCCCCACAACAACTTTCTATTGTACAATCAGAAAATTAATCAGAAAAAACATTAATCAGAAATGAATTATTTTCCTTCAATAATTATGATTCACAATGTTTTCGATGTTGACACACATGATGTAAATAAATCACTGCATTTCCATAAAAATTAATTAACTTTATTTTGTGTCTCGTTTAAATTCATTTAGGCAGTGTAAAACAGGCGGTCTTTTGTGGTGGTGTGTCGTCTGAGCCGTTTTATGTTTGGATTACAGACAACATAAACGAGGGGACCACACGTATGGGCGTGCGTTCCCCTCGTTTGCTTCCACCACAGCTGTCCGTGCGTCTGATAGGTCAGCGTGTCTCCTGCATCACTTCTCCATCTTAGCGTAGTTTCAAAAGATTGATCTTTAGCTTTAGTACGTAAAGCACCACATAAACACTGACACAACCTCAAAACATGACAGAGTCTGGCTTTTGGACTTGTTGCGAATGACAGTCTGGATGGTCATTCTGTCTTTAGTCCAGAGCACATGGCATCAATTTCCTCCAAAAAAGAACTGCAATACCGATCAATCTGACCATATTACATATTTCTGCGGCGTGATGGTCCAACCGAGAAGCCTCCAAACAGAGACGTTGAACACCACTTCTGGACCAGGTTGAGGCTTCTTTTTTCCACAGTACAGTTTTAAGTGTCATTTGCGAATGTAACTCCATACTGAAGTTCTTGACAAAGGTTTCCCAGAGAAATCCCTTGCCCATGTGGTTATATCAGTTATTGATGAATGTCTGTTCTTGATGCAGTGCTGTCTGAGGGATCTGTGATGAACCAGCATATTCTGTCATTGTTCCATGAAACTGTTTTTTCCATGGTGGGATTTTCAAGATGTTTTAAAACTTTGGTTTCCATGAATTCGTAATATTGTCATATGTGCTGTAACATCACCAGAAGGTTTTTTTTTTTTTGGAAGCACCACGACTGTGATAAAGGTATATTATGTGTGCGCTGAGGGCATCCTGTGGTTGGCTTTGCACATCACATGGTGCAAGTCTGGTGCATTAGTGGGCAAGAGTGAGATTCACATGCAGCTTTGTCACAATTATAAAAGTCTAAATTGAGAACAGGGCTTTATTTAAAGTGAATGAAATGACAGCATGAAGCTGCACCATGTCTGAAGTGTTTCCTGCAGATGTTACATTACAAACAGCAGCTGTGGACATGAACGGTAAGAATGTAAAGATGTTGACCTACATTCCTCCTTCCACCACAAGGGAGCGTATTTGTGCATCCAGGCCAGCCTGCTGCAGGCTGACAGCTCCTTTTGTCAGCACCATTCTGCGACCTCTGCAGCCCACCTTGCTGAACAGGACGATGGAGGGCAAAGACAACTCCTAAACAAAATGACAAGATGGACAATCCAGTCACATTTTGATCCAGATTAAGATTCTTTGGTCAACAACAACAACAACAGTAAAACATTGTGAACTGTATCAGTAAGATTAAATAAAATAATTTATTGAGCTCCCTTTGTCTGAGAGTTCTCACATGTCCAGTGGTCTGCATGGAGCGGATAGTAGAGTCTGAGGACAGGAAACCCATGGCCTCCATGTTGGGGTATTCGCCCTCCTCCAGCACATACATGTTATCTGTAAACTGGACTCCCTCGTAGGCTGCCCAGCTGACACACACACACACACACACACACACACACACACACACACACACACACACACACACACACACACACACACACACACACACACACATGCACACACATGCACACACATGCACACCCTGTTTGTTACTGGCTGATTTTCTAAATAAAATGTGGAGCAGTTTCACAAAGTCAGAGGATCGTGACGTCCACCACAGATCTTGCTGTGTCTCTTATGTTTCATTGTGTTTCACTCAAAAACCTTCAGACTGAATTTCATGAAACCTGGTAGAGTGGGTGGGACTTGGGTCAGAGGATTGTTTCACCTTCCATTATCAGTCTAAATTTTGCTTCCATCATGGATCCTTTCAACTGTATTTGCTGGGACTGGATTGGTTGGAATGCTGCAGATCTCGTGAGGTGACTGTGAGCCCTATCTCCACAATCTATAGTACACAGCCTGAAGCACATGGTGCAGGTGCATGGGCGTGTCCTTCTCCACTATGCTCTTTACGCAGTGTGTACTGTCAGTGCACAGTGAGGTGCAGGTATGGTGCAAAGAGTTTGTATTTAGACAAAACTGTACAAATCTTCACTCAGGGGGAGGAGAACAGGAAGACAGAGACTGGTAGCCAGTAAACCAGTATTGATCAGTATGTCTAGTATTTATATTGTGTATTTATATTTCAAACTGTTTTTCTTTTTTACTTTCAATTTTGATACTCTGTGTGCTTCTTACCCTGCGTGCTGGAACCTCAATTTCCCTGAGGGAGTCTTCCAAGGGATCAATAAAGTTATACGTATCTAATCCAATCTATATAGTAGTGCCCATTTCCGGTCTTCACAGACCCCTAATCGTAGTTTTCATTTGTTCTCAGCCAATCAAGACATAACGAGGTAGTCAACTTATGGCAGAGTAAGGACAAATGAACGACGTGCAGGTTAGCAGTCCCTGAAGCCTGGGCTGTGTTTTGGGCGTAACATGAATTACAGTAACCAGATCCGCCATTCTCTTTAACAGCATTTTCTTATTCAGCCAGCAGACTTAATTGAGAGGTTTTCTGCTGAGGTGATGTATCGTCTTAACGCGTGTGAGCTGATAGCAGCATCAAAACTGTCTGAGGTGAAGCTGTGAAGTGGTTTTGTATTATTTCAGAAGTGTTTACGTTCATTTTCTTTATTGTTGTTTTAAATTCAGTTCTGTTGAGTGCGCATACATCGTAACCCCCCCATGTACGGTTAATCTAAATATCAAGCCATATAAATAGAGAAATTCTGCGCTCAAGTTTAGACCAGCATAATCACTTTCTGCTGCCTCACAATAGCAACACTGCACAACCAACATACCCACATGACTGCACGTAGACTGTCATCAGTATTTAAAGAACGTGGGCGCTGGGCATGAAAACGACAACTGCACTGATCAGAAATGTCTCATTGTGACCTGCTTTACACTAGATGGAAGATAGGGCCCTTAAAGTTAGGTGGTTTACTGGCACAGAGGTCAAAGGTTTAGAATGTGGGCTGGTGTTGATGTGGCTGAAAGGTTTGTTGTGACATTTTACAGCAGTTTTGATTGACACTTAATTCAGACCTACCTGCCAGCCAGGACCTTGCAGGATCTGAGCATGAAGTCATCACCCAAAGCTGCTGTACTGTCCTCCAAAACCAGCAGCTGCCCCTCAAAGTCCGGCTCAGAAAACAACTGCACCTTTAATACACACCCAGACAACTTCAGTAAACCTGTCACACTCATTATTCCACGTTATTAAGGAAACTGTGTGAATACGGGTGACATAAACCAAGAACGAAGGAACATTACCTTGAATTTGGATCCTGTCATCGAGTCCTGGAGAACAGAAAGCAAAAGCATTTTGAACAAACCAGTAAGCTGGTGCAAAGGTCAACTCTGAGAGCCCGACTTCTTCATTACACGTGAGACTGACAAACATAAGAATCCTGATCTTCACTGACACCGAGGTCTACATGAGGTCACCACATTCCAAAAAAACCAACAGCAGGTCTGTAATTTATCACTGAGGGTCATTAGGAGTGGGCGGGTCCAGTTCTGAAAGATCAATGCCATGATTATTTCAAACTGTCACCTCACTTGCAATTTATGAATGATTTATTTTGTATATCTGTGACGGAGGCCAGCAGATGACACTGTGCATATGGTAGTCAATGAGCCTCACTCCCCCAACAGCTAAAGGATTCTATGGAGACTCAGGCCAGAAACCGGGTTTTAGCCAACTGGTCAGAGTGTCCACCTCCCATGCCGGAAGTTGTGAGTTTGTATCCTGAGTGGGAGGAGTCAATCACAACGCAGAGAGCACATCTTTTGTTTAAACACTGCCTTCATTGTTATGACTTTTTAAGATGGGATAATTTTTGGTATATTACAAAATCACTGATTTTAAAGTGTGTATCACTAGTAAATAAAATGTCAAATGAGCTGACTATTCTAAATGAGTAAAGATTTATGAAAATATTGTTTTGTGCTTTGTTTTTTGTGCCATATGCCCAGAGAAATGAAGTCATAATTGAGCCGGATTTTATCTGCTGCTGATAAATGCTCAGAAACATAAACCTCTCAGAAAACTGGACTTTGATGACATCATGTATGTAACGCCCCCTCGAGGGCCTCTATTGAAATGAACAGGGAAAAACTGAATTTGTTTTGTGTTTTTTATGGACTTACAGTGTATACGTCAAAATGTTTAAAATGTGTGTTTTATGAGGATGCACTAAACTTACTAACTTCTTAATAGGACTAGCTGTTAAAATCCCAAATAATCAGCAAATCAATTGTTGGAGGTGCCCTCTTAGATGAGATGGGATCAATGATCACAAGGTGCCACCACCACGCCACATCTTCAGCTGTTTGCCCTGAATGTCATTGGGTGTTTCAGCCACTTACAACAAGACACCCTCTGCCAAGGTTGGCCCATCCCAGGCTGATCAGACCCGGGCGTGCAGCATATGGGGGGGCACCTGGCGGTCATTTGGAAGCCCAAGTTGCCTCTTTGCGTTTCAGCCACAACCAGTGACTGCTCCACTCAGCTACAGTGGCAAGTTCTTTGACTAGCTTCCTTTGGGCCTGCCCTCTGATCCCTACTTCTTTCAGGAACTTTGTGGTGGTTCTGGCTACAAAGCCTCTACAGCCGACCTCCACTGGCCACACCTTCACACTCCAGCCCCGCCCCTCTGCCTCAGCTGCTAGGTTGGAATATCGCAGTTGCTTCCTTTCAAATGCCTCATCGATGGCATCCTCCCATGGAACGGTCAGCTCAACGATGAAGACACGTCGGCAGGATTTGGACCAGAGGATCAGGTCAGGACGCGGGGGGGCACCTGGCGGTCATTTGGAAGCCCAAGTTGCCTCTTTGCGTTTCAGCCACAACCAGTGACTGCTCCACTCAGCTACAGTGGCAAGTTCTTTGACTAGCTTCCTTTGGGCCTGCCCTCTGATCCCTACTTCTTTCAGGAACTTTGTGGTGGTTCTGGCTACAAAGCCTCTACAGCCGACCTCCACTGGCCACACCTTCACACTCCAGCCCCGCCCCTCTGCCTCAGCTGCTAGGTTGGAATATCGCAGTTGCTTCCTTTCAAATGCCTCATCGATGGCATCCTCCCATGGAACGGTCAGCTCAACGATGAAGACACGTCGACAGGATTTGGACCAGAGGATCAGGTCAGGACGCGGGGGGGCACCTGGCGGTCATTTGGAAGCCCAAGTTGCCTCTTTGCGTTTCAGCCACAACCAGTGACTGCTCCGCTCAGCTACAGTGGCAAGTTCTTTGATTAGCTTCCTTTGGGCCTGCCCTCTGATCCCTACTTCTTTCAGGAACTTTGTGGTGGATCTGGCTACAAAGCCTCTACAGCCGACCTCCACTGGCCACACCTTCACACTCCAGCCCCGCCCCTCTGCTTCAGCTGCTAGGTTGGAATATCGCAGTTGCTTCCTTTCAAATGCCTCATCGATGGCATCCTCCCATGGAACGGTCAGCTCAATGATGAAGACACGTCGGCAGGATTTGGACCAGAGGATCAGGTCAGGACGCAGGTTGGTCACTACAATTTCGGGTGGGAAGGTGAGCCTCTGGCTGAGGTCCACTTGCATTTCCCAATCGCGGGCTATGTTCAACAGGCCCGGATCCGGGGATAACTTGGTCCCTCTTTTTTCTCCTTCCCGAACGAAAATCTTGTGTTGGAAGGTAGGTTGGGGGTTTACGGGCATGGCGGTGGTGGTTACCCTCCTGTTCTCAAGTTCAGCAGCCAAGCACTTCAACACCTGGTTGTGGCGCCAGGTGTATCTTCCCTGTGTCAGGCTTGCCTTGCACCCCACCAGGATGTGTTTGAGGGTTGCCGGGGCTGCACACTGGACACAGGCTGGGTCTTCTCCATACCAGACATGTAGGTTGGTTGGAGATGGCAGGACATCACATGTAGCTCTAATAATGAGTTTAAAAAAACCCCTGATCTAATCCTGTCACAAAAATAATGAAAGAATCACAACCATTTAGGAATTGCCAATTAGGGATCCCTCAGGGAAGAGTTACAGGACTTGACTGAGGACAGGGAAATGTGGGAAGAGCTGCTTTGTCTGCTGCCACAGCGACCCCGGAGCCAGATGAGTGGTAGAAAATGAACATGAATGAATGAAAGTGTGCCTGTAGTCCTGACTTTTAGGTATAATTTCAGGGATTTAACAAAAATATTCCATTAACCATTGAGGAATTACAGCCACTGGCACACATCCTGCCTCCATTTTCCCAAAGTAACTGGTCAAACTAAATATATAGATTATTTCTTAATACAAATAATCAATTTTACAATCACTTATCTCCAGACAAGTCATGCAATGGAAACATGAACATTTCCAAGTCACCGAATGTGTCCTGAACATTTGTACATGGTGGATTATCAGTATTTAGGAAAAATATTTCCACTATTTTGTGCTAATGTTTAAATCTGCTACGTTCCACTGTAGCTATTGGAGCCATATAATATGGAATGACATGAGTTATTCCTTCTTGAAATTTGTGTTTCTGCTGAGATCAACCATTCAACACAGATGAATTAATGTTTATCTCTCTGAGGTTGACAGGATGCTGGAACCAGAAGCACAGTTTTACTGAATGAGCGTCCACACTCACTTTTACACCTTCTGTTCATTTAAATTCTATTGCTAATGTAGGAAACAGGAGACCATCCCACGTGAAAAGGTCACGTCAGCGAGGCCGTGCACTCAGATGATCAGAGTGATCACAGAGGCTGCAGAAGAGCTGTGCTTACGTAGAAGACAGGCTGTATGGATGAGATCCGGAAGTTGTGGGCCCCCCAGTCCTCTGGGCTTCCGTACAGTCCTTTCTCCAAGACGTAGAGCTCGCCGCTAAACACAGGTTTCTCAAACGCCAACCAGCTGCCATAGACACACAAACCACATGGTGAAATACATAAATAAACATTTATCAAACTGTGAGAAAAAAGGTTCTAAAATCTCTCATATGAACAAAACTGAGTATGCACGCCGGCCACACACATATCAGAAATGCTGATAAATCCCACGTCATAAACCGCATTCTCATGCATGTCTGTTGTCATTTGCATTCAAAAACACCCTCAATTAACCATATATGGCAACAAAACATCTGTTCAAAAACCAACTGGAAATGTTGTGTTCCAGTCACAAGATTAAAGAAAAGAAACTTTTGCAGCACTCAAGGTTTTTGAGTATGGTCACAGCAGTGTGATGACAAAAACAAATGTAGTGAATGGCAACACTAGGTGGCACTGATGAGTCCATAAGTAGTTTTGAACCCAACCATTCACAAATGGTGCCACATGTTGTTTCTTAACTCATACATCACAATCACTTGAGGGCACCATTTTAACAAGCTTTAACACACTCACCACAAAAATCAGCATCAAACTTTCCAATTAACAGAATAAGCAGATAATTATTTATCATTACAGTTTTCCCAGCATCCTTTGTACTCTTGTGAAAACTTTTTATCGGAAGTGGTTTATTTTTAACAGGTTAATACAATTTCTCTTACCAGATGTTTCATTTAAAATTTATTTTGGGGCAAACCTATAATTCTGACAATTTTTATATTGTGACGTTTTATATTTCTTGATCATTTTTATATTTCTGACCATCTTTATTTTTTGGACAACTTTTAAATCTCTGTTTCTGCGTGCTTTTCATGTACTATTGTACACTTTTTTTTTTTACCACACTAATAAATTAATTATAAATTATGTGGCACATTTAAATGTGTGACAGAATTTCTTTTAAACAACAGGCAAACCATGACATGATACTTAGATGAAACCTAATGAAATATTAATCTGAAAATATATTTTTTGTCTGTATTTGTAGGTTTTGGCACAAGGAGGTTTAGTGTCTGTTTCCAACAGACATAATTACAAACTGTGTACTTATTTCTTTGAGTAAATAAAGAATGTGCATTGACGAGGCTGTATGCTCTGATGGCAGCAATGCTTTGTAGATGCAATTCCATGTTCTACCAGTAGATGCTGTACGTATACATAGTCAGAGCTGTATGTATGTTTACACACATTCCTAAGTATAAGTTGGTAAATTAAAAACTTTGCATAGAAATGTTCAGGTGAACAATTAACACACAAATCTGTGTGTATGAATGGTCGATAAATGAACCTCCAGGTCTTATGTTTCTGTTCCATTTCCTGACTGAACCTGAATGCTGTCCACACTGTAAAACCTGGACTACTTCAAAACATTAAAGTGGCAACCAGTCTAATGTTGAATTGTGTTGAATCAACTTAAAGCTATATTCCTTTTAAATTTCAGAAAATTCAACAGATTTTGTTTCTACTGATATCCAAGCATTACAATGTCAGTTTACTTTTGAGAGCATATTTATGTGGGGGATTCAGTGGTGAATATAGTCTTTTCCTCCAAATGCTATTGTGCAGATAAACTGCAGGATGAAGCGCATGCATGAGGTTTTGTGATGACCTGTGACCTGACCCACTTGCTTGATGCACGTTCCCGGACTGTGCACACTAACATCTGTACAACCCAGTCTCATGATATGTCATGATTCAGGAGCACGGAACATGAATTAATCTATTGGTTCGTGATATTGTGACAAAAAGTGCCTCATTTTCATCACGGCAGCACAAATCCATTTTCATTAATTCCGTGATGGCTGCATGAAGTTAAAAGTGAAGCGGGGTGTCGAGGTTATGGTTAGGGTTGGGGGAAGGAGTAGGGTCAGGTTATGGTTAAGGTTAGGGGCAAGAGAAGGGTTAGTAATAGTGAGTTTAAAAAAACCCTGTCACATTTGACCCATTTCGTGACTGATGTCTTGTAAACCACTTCAGAGGTGTTATTTGGTTTCAAAACAGCATTTTTAGATTTAGAAGTATTTCATAAGTCCATAACATTTACAAAATACATAAGAAACAGATTTATGCAGAAATAAACAGTTTTGGATCGTTTTCCACCATCTTGATTTATTTTGTTTGAGCGAGCAGCCAGCTGACGTCATGCTGCCTTTCTTTACCCCGACTGGCAGTCGCCGTGTCCTTCCCAGCATCCTCATGCAGTCATGTGATCTGCGATGTTGGTACCAATGTAGGACATAGTGCCTGATCGCCTGAATTTCCACCCCTTAGGGGTGGAAATTATAATAGTTTCCAGACAGTGTGAATTTTTATCATATTGGCAATATCCTATTATGAATCTCTTATTTAAATGCTAAGGAAAAAAATTACAGAAGTGCCAAAGAAAATTCTTTGCATAACTTAAACTTTAAACAAACTCAGAGGCCGTACAGCTTTAAATCAAATAACCACTCATGCTTGTTGATGTGACTGAATGGGTTTGAGGTAATCAGTTTCTTGGAGATGTTTGAGCTGGATTAACTGATCATGCTTTACAGAGCTGTGATTAATCATAAAGAGAGGCCATAAAAAAAGCAGGTGAGGCAGAAGTAAAGCCAACACAATGTCTCTCCTAAAGGTCGGATGAAGCTGAAATTAGACCCAACCTGCAGCAGGCTAAATGATGAACTTTGTTCACTGAAAAGGAAGAGCACGTTTTGAACCAGTAAGTGGCATAAATATCCTTAATTGATCATTTCTCTCTGGATACTGTCGGCCGTCTCGTTGTTGGGACAGAGTGTGCGTCACCATGACAACTTAAATTCTGAATACAATCCCATAATGAGCACCCGTTTCCACATACATGACTTTTGTAAATGCTGAGTTGTTTTATCAAACCTGAAGTATTAATGATCAAACTGGATCAGGTGAGTTAATTCATCAAGTATTCTCTAGGACTGTGTGACGTGTGTGTGTACGTGTGTGTGTCGGTGTGTACACGTGTGTCCCATGTCTGACAGGTCCAACAACAACAGAAAGACTTAGTCATGTTTGTATGAAGAGATGAGATGCACACACCCAAAGATGATCAGGACGTGCACAAAACACCAGCACAACAACCTGCATATTAAGCGTTCACATTTTGTGCAGAACGGCTGAGTGAGGTTTGTGCCGTCAGCAAATCACATCACCCGTGCCTCTACATCACTGAGCCAATCACAGCAGAGAAACATGAAAATGTCCCATTAAACAAAGGAGAGCAGAGCTGGGAGTAAGTCACCATCAAGTCACTCTCAAGTGATGAATCAGCAAGTCCCAAGTTAAGTCTCAAGTCATAATGACCACCAACTGTTTGCAAGCTGACTTGAGACGACTTGGGATGTGCAGACTGATGACTTGAGAAAGACTTGACAGTGACTTATTCCCACCTCTGGAGGAGAGACTAATAACTCTGTGTATTTATAGGGCTGGCTGATATGGCAAAAAAAAAGAAAAGATATTGTTCGATTCTATATTTATTATGATATAAAACTGAATAATGCTGCCAGCTTGTGCATCCTGATAATGACAGAAGTGTAGAGAAACTAGAGTGTTCATTAGTTAAACTTTGGACTTTTATTGTATTTCATTTTGGGAAGTAATTTGTATATAACTTTAGAAAGTGCTACACAAGTAACTATTGTTACTGTATCCACACATCGGCGTGCACAGGCCCGAGCACCATCCCACCCCCTTTTTGAAGGAAGTCGGTTAAATGCCCACACAAAATTAAATTACTTTGTGACCCCAACACATCGTAAAAAAGGGGGGGAAAAAAAAGCAAAAAAAAAAAAAAAGTTTTCATGATGTTTTTCTTTTTTTTCTTATCCGCGATGATATCATCAGTGTGCGCTGGTAGTGGAATCAAAGTTTATGTTGAAATGTGCTCATATTCTGAAAGACTCATGCAAGAAAATAGGAAATGTTCCGGGACAATGGATAACTCTGACAAGGTTCAGACAGAATTTTGCTGTGACGGTTTTACTGCTGTTGACATGAGAAAGCAGCTAAACCTCGACTGAATGTCCACTGGCAAACTACGAACAAGCACAGGACAAAACCAATGACCAACCATCAGGACAGTTCTCTGTCTCAACTTTCCAATGGACACGCCAGACATCAGCTGACAAAGAAGACATTTAATGAATGAGAAAAAGATAAAAACGGACACGAACAGGTGAGTTACTTGTGATTTATTTTTTATTTGTGATGAAATCAGACATTATATCAAAATGGGTGTTCTAACAAATGTATGTAAACTGGTTCTCATCAGGCAGAATTTCGTGCGGAACACCTTGGTCACTACGAATACAGTAATTACTGTAGCAGCGGTGCATGGCTAGAGCTTTCATTTTGAAAGGGTGGGGCAGGAGGTGTGTGTTTCTCACACCTCCTGACTTCAGTGTTGCAAAGATTCTCCAGTTGTTGCTCACACAATGATCATGGTGTAATGGCACAGTGACCGCTGCCATCTGAACGACCACGCGCTTTACCTAAGTGTAAAACAGTCGGTCACCTTGAAGTCCTTTATCACCTCTACAGTCCATTTGTTAAATACTTTGCACTTTAATATGTAAGCTACAAAAGTGCAGACATTGGCCTGATATATTTCTGCAAAATGCCAAGATTATTATTTGAGAGACTTGAAAAGAAGTTCTAAGTCCCAATTTACACCAAAATAATTAAAACTGACCTTGTGCCAGTTGTCACCAGCCTGATCATTACCACAGAATGAAGCGTCTGAACGCACAAACAAACTAGTGAATTTTAATGCCAGGAAACTGCAGGTCCATAAGAACAGGATACAAATCTGTTCTTTGTGTATTTCTGTTTACCTTCACATCAAGAACATTTTGAGTTGTTATTTAGATAGAAAATGTTGAACTTACACTCCACCCAGGACGTTGACGGACTGGGTTTTGATACCATAGCCAACACCCTCCATGTTGGGGATGGGTCCCACCAAATCCATGCTTAGTCCCAGCTCTCCAAAGTCCAGATCACTGAAGAGTTTAACATGGGGGCACTGGAAATCCTAAATAAAATAAATAATTAATTAAAAGTTAGCAGTTTCACACAGATATGTAGAAAGTTTGTTTTTGTGCACAAGAGATGACATCTATTACATAGACATCAAGATAAATGTAATTATCATATGCAGAAGTTATGGCTAATGACTGGTCAGACAATGTAAAGGGAAGGTCATCAAGAGTTAATACCCCCCAGATTTAAAACCTGGAGACAGAGGAATGTGACAGCTGTAAAACTGATGCCCTTAAATGAGCAATGTTCTGCTTTACACAATCAGCAGTGACATTACTTTTGGCCTTATTAACATCAGATCATATTATATCTGCCAGGATTCAGAGCCAGGAACAAATCAAAAGCAGAACCCCAATATGCAGAACAGCCAAGACAAAGATGAGTTCCAAAAGAAGCCAAAGTTTAATATTCAGTCAGTGAAACATAAAAACAGGTGTGGGAAAGGTTTCAACAAAAATACAAACTAACCCTGAGCGCAGGGTGAGGAGAAAAAAACAACAACAGTAAAACAGGGAGTGCAAACAAGAAGACTGAAATGCGTCTAGCCCCTGGGAATGAACTGAACACATAAAAGAACAAGTAACCACAAAGAATAATACCAACAACCTGTAATATAGGATATACATACCACCAGCACATGAGAAGTGCAAACAACACACCACACAAATATCACACACACACAGACAAGAGAACAGGTGCACACATACAGGACAAGGGGAACAGACCTGAACAAAACCCAAAAACCCCATAACAGATGGGCCCAAGACAGTAAATGTACTAATCTGTACACTGCATGTGCTTTTCTACATTTACGAGGCACTGATGTGCCGGAGAAATGGGTCCAGCATCACACTGAGGGATACTCAGCCACAACCGAGGAACCAGCTTACTGAGTGGCAGTTTTTGGATGTCTACTCTGACTGAAATATAGTCACCTCTCTACACAGCGTGTTGGACTCACTGTGCGTATGGGTCGAAGTGACAGAAGCCCGTCGGTTTGTCCTCCCCAGTCACCGCAGTGAGGATACTCCCCCTCCTCCAGGACGAACTGCTGTCCCTCAAAGTCCGGCTCATCATAGCCCACCCAGCTACAAAGACCAAAACAGAGATGTTATTAGTTTTATGAGGGCAAAAATGATCATCACCATCACGTTCAGTCAATATCTGGAGTCACACATGTTCTTACAGGCCACCAAGTATCTTGAGAGACCCCACAGATGTCAGCATCTTCTTCTTCTTCTTCCCATCTGTTCTATCCATTTCTTCCTCTTGTCCTGTCAAGTTGTACACATCACTGTGCACCTCCAAGCACTCGCCATTAAAGTTGGGCTTCTCAAACAATAAAGCCTGCGTGAGAAGGACAAGAGAGATAAATACAGCTCTAATGTTTGTGTGTCTGACTTAATATATTCATGTCAGCATAAACATGACACCAAAAAGAGTAGGGTAAGTTCAGTCAAGTTTATGATCATGATCAGTCCTCGTGCCCTCTGATCAGTTCGCCATTTAGTAATGCTGTGTTTACACATAACGATGGTACGTCACGAATGCCACGAAGTACACATTCTTGGCTGCTGATCACAAATGTGATGATTCGGGGCAGAGGCGCCAGGTGTCCTCAGGAACTGCTGCAACCTGTTGCCACGTGTTACGATTAATGGCACGTGTTGCTGGAGAATTATAAGGAACCATTACGCACGGTCAAGAATAATGTCCTGCGCTACTGCAAGCTGTTGTGTGCTATCATGTGTTACAGCGAATCGTTAAGTTCTGTCATGTTGTGAATGAGGCGAATTGTCTCCTCACACACACACCCATATTCATCCAACTGTCAGTTGCTGAACAATTCAGATCGCTCCAGTTTGCTCCTCAACAGCCACAGCAGAAGAAGTTTGTGACTGCATGCTTAGTTGGGCTATGTGCCGTGGAGTGGCGCAGAGAGGAGGAGGAGACTGAGAGCCAGATGTGTGGTTCCATGCGGCTCTCGTCTCGCTCGTTTTCCCAAACATCAGGCACAGCAGCAGGTGGAACACCTGGAGGAGCGCGCTGAGGAGCATTTGGAACGAGACTTTTAGCCAACTTGGCATCACTGTACTCCTTCAGCATACTGCAGAAATGAAACTGAATGCAGTGCAGCAAGGTTTAATTGTGCGCAGTCAGAGAAGAACGCTGTCACGCTCTATTAAGGATCACCACTAATCAAGACAGATCAACACGCTCAGTTGCAACCTCCATGACATGAGGCAAAATGAGGGTGACGCGTGACATTCATAGAAAATTTTTTTGACAGCCAAAAACACACTCCATGAAAATCACGCACCAACATGCACTATTAAGAAACCTATTCAGACGTTAAGAATGTCAGGACTGTGCCAAGAATGACGCAAATATGACATTCGTAATGTGTCTTGCCTATGTGTAAACGCAGCATAAGAGACATGCTTTTGCCTAGTCCAGTACAGAACATCACCAAAACTCAATGTGTGACTCCACCACAAATACAAATATCAACCCAGCAGACACCAATGCAACATTCCATCTGCATCATTTTAAATGGATTATATAAAAGTGCTAAACATGGACAATGGAGTCACAGTGACATCTGTGCAGATCACATTATACCGAAGAAAAAAATCGTAACATTTGGAGTTTGGTTGTCATTTTTCAGTTTTACCTAAAAATTCAGGAGCTAATTTTGAAACCGCATGGAACTCAGTGTGACACAATTTCGAAGCTAACGCATTCACTTGCTGTTTTCGTATCAGTACTAATACTGACTCAGTAAATACTTTGGACCAGTCTGATCAGTGGTCTTGTGTAGTTCCTGCAGTACTCTGCTGGATGAACAAGCTGCAACATTTCACAACATCATCTGCATTTTATTCAAGCCTCAACATGTCGTTTCTCCATGCACGCATCTGGAAACAACTTTCATGATAATTTCACCTGTTTGAACAGTATTTCACTGATTATCCATTAAATCAATAAGGCAGACTACAATGTAGAAGTTTTCGACGCTTCTACAAGTATGTTTTTATACGAAAGGGAGGAACTAGTCAATTTAGACGCAATTTTAAGGGGAAGTGGTGTCCAAAAAGTTAGAGAGGCGGACTTGCACCCAGAGGGTCAAAGGATCATTACCTGATCAAACAAGAAAATCAGTAAGATGGATAATACAATAATAATAATAGGTTAGTCATACAACACTTTAAATATGAAGTGTTCAGTGTAATACAACACACATAAAACAAAATCCTACATCCATAGGAATAATAAAATTAACAGTTAAAAATAAAGCATCAAAACTTTCAGACCAGCAGATAGCAACAGTTAAAATGAGGACTGCATAGCAGCATGCTGACACTGGAGTGTGGATTTGAAGCATCAGTGTAAAGCATTCTGGAAATGCAATCCACTGAAATAAAACAATCACATCTTCATACAAACCTTGACATCGTTGGGATGCTCCACTCTAATCGTTCCCTACAGTGAAAAGACAAATATCTGTCAAACTAAAACAGCGAGTTTATGCTTGATCGATCCAAACTATTTTTTTAATACACTGCAAACTCATAGGCAGACTTAATGTACTCTACCATTCGCAGTGGTCTGAGAGAGCCGACAAAGGGCTCAGCGAAACCCCAGGCCTGTGGGCAGGGATACTCCCCCACCTCCAGTACTGCTAGGAATCCTGCAAAGCCGGGGTCACTGAACAGCAGCCAGCTGAAGCCACACAGGAACAACGTAAGAGACAGACACAGAGAGACAGAACGAGAGAGTTGAATTACAATGATAACTAGAGCACTGCGCTTGTAGAGCGCAAACCTCAGCCAACGCTAGTTTCCAATTCCACAAATTTTTACTTTGGAAAGAATTTTCAAGGTCAAAGTCCTGTTAGAAGTGGCTTTTTGTAAGGTAAAATATAATACAAAATATAGATCAAAGGAGCTTTTCAATGTTAAAATCAAATAGCTGCTAAATCTGCAATATGGATGCGGATACAGATGCAGATCAAACTTAGTCTATTTATTGAGAGTGCCAGTTTGCACTTCATTGTCACAAATGGTAATGAATGATTGAAGCACTTTTGACTGAGATATAATGCAAAATGTACACCAAATAAGCTTTTCAATATTAACTTCAAATGTCCACAAAATCCACAATCTGGATCAGACCTGGATCAAACTTTGTCAGGTGACAGTGAGTGCCAGTCTGCACCTCACTTTCAAATATGAGCATGATTGAGTTTGATTAAGATATAATGTAAAATATAATTTAAATGGGGTTTTCCACTTCGTCAGTTGATACATAATACTCTCAAATATGAACGATATTCAATCTTTTTTTGACAGCGTTATGAATTTTTGAAAACCCATTTAATGTTAAAGGATAGGATTTTTCCTGGTGTTGACCTCTGACCTTGAAAATTGAATCAATTCTTGCCTATTAGGACATGAATCATCTGTAAAAATTTCATAACGATCTATGAAAAATCGTGGGTTAAAGGCTGTTCACAAACAGACAAACAAACGTGTGATAACAGCCTCCGCCCAACTTCGCTAGTGGAGGTAATAAAATGCTGTAAATGACTTAATATAGGTTTGGGTCTGTATTATGTCTGACCTAGTTCTATTCCTCTTGAGACATACTGGGATCATAGAGTTGGATATAACAAAGCTAGAGAGTGCCCTCCCTACACCGCTAATGTTACACTGCCATGCCTACATGGGGGCACGACCGCCATTACTAAAGAGGGCAAAAAGGACACGAAGTACCTGGATGTGCAACACAGTGTGCGTGTTGAGTGAATGCAGAAGTACCAAGGGCAATCACTACAATGGGCTTACACGGACCATAAATGCCGTACATACCTGTTTTTGGTTCGCTTTTTAAATAAATAATATAATTAATTAAATTAGAATTAAAAAGAGTTAATTTTCTTACCTTCCTGGCAGAAATAGTGGGGCTTCACTATCATAACACCTGGGCAGAACACTAACATGGAAACACACTCACGACTCGGTCATCACTAACCACAGCATGGTGCATCATGCAATGTAAACAAATCCACAGATTAATTCTCATGATGTCGTTGTCCCAAGAGCCTAATGACATGAAATTTCCAGCTTGGCACAAAATAATGCTCACTGCACACTCTGGAGTTGACTGTAGGATTAAAGAGGGTGAATGCATACTTGCATTTAAGTTGGTGGGATGTCAAGGATATTGAATAATTAAAATAAATTAAATTAATTCTCAGTTTGTACGTTAGGCCTACAGGCCTGAGGTCACCCAGAATCACTACAATTATCACCAGCAGTCTTCAACTTCCAATACATTTGTTCACAATTCTCCAGAAGAACACTGGCACATGCACATGTTTTCCAATTTTCCAGTTGCCAATCACACTGCTGTACTGAACTTATTACTGTGTTAAAAATAAGATCTTCTTTGTCAACTTGTGTTTCTTGGATGCTTTATTTTCATAGTAAAGAAAATGTATAGTATACAGAACGTAGTGTTCTGTATAAAGTCTACCATGGAGATGAAGGATGGTTTTCAAGAACAGCGCACTAATCAATCCTAATTCAAACATCGCTTTTTGCCCTCTTTGGTAATTGCAGCTCATGCTCTTTGACGGCACACGGCCATGCGTGACTCCACCCTCTAGCTTCACTATATCCAACGCTATGACCGGGATTATTTTCATCATGAATCATGGTTACTTACTACATTTATGGCTGCATCACATCAGTACCAAAACAGAGTGTAAACTTACACCCCAGAATGAACTTTAATGGAGCCGGTGGTCTGTGGGAGTGCATAGGCTCCAATCTCTATCACCTCATCACAGTATGAAGACATCCTTCCCAACCCATTCACCTCTGAATACAAGTTAATACGGGGTGTGCTGTAATCCTACAAAACACACACACACACACACACACACACACACACACACACACACACACACACACACACACACACACACACACACACACACACACACACACACACACACACACACACACACACACACACACACACACATAAAATTGGTTGTGAACATTTTTAGTTGTTCCTGAGAATACATCAAAAAGCTCATAAGAACCCAGTATCTATGGTCATACCTGTAAGAACTCATGACATTGTACTTGAATGTTAGGGCCCCATCACCCTTGGTACAAATGAGTATGAGCCAAGTCTAATCAGCTGGAATGTCAAAATACTACAATTCCTGCCACATCTGGGAGGGAATAACAATTGCTTAGGGCCAAATAGGACAGGTCACAGGTCTGATACCCATTTCAGGCTAATCCTAGTCCTAAACCTCTGATGTTATAAACTGAGGTTAGAGAAAAGCAAGTACTGTATAAGTAAAAGCTTTTTTTTTTTTACTAGTTGGGGATGTCCTGGGACTTATACTCAGAAAAATATGATATGTAAATTTGCAACATTGGGCAGTATACAGTATATGGGGGATGACTGATTATTACTTGTGTTACTTGGACTCACAAGGCTCAGCCCGGGACAAAGCAGAACTACAACAAGGCTGCAACAGATGACACCCAACAAATCATAAAAGAAATAGATGAGATGAACTCAACATTTTTTATTTGTTTATTTATTTTTACCTGAACTGCAAGTCGAATAGAACCTATGACCATAGGTGCTGTTGGGACACTCTGACCCATATGGTTTAGCATGGACGGCATTCCTTCCTCTGTCCACATGTTCACTATGTGCTCTGTAGGACCCTCCTCAAGGGCAATGGTACGCCCCTGGAACCCAGGTTTTTCAAAGAGAAGCCAGCTAAAATGTAAGAATAATGTGACATTACACAAATGACCAAAGAGGACACAAGTTTTTTTTTAACTGTAAATCTGAGGAAAATACACACCTGTCCAGACCAAAGAAAAGCTTGATTTGTAGTTTGCACCGACACTTAATTCTTACACAGTAAATACGTACACCAGATGCGAATGAGCTCATTACTGGTTAGGACTAATGCTGGACTTATTTTGCTATAAAGAATGAAAGACAGAGACTTCCGGAATGGCTAGCGACAAGACAGGTGCATAGTTGTTTCACTCCGTCTAAAACTGGCTTAAAATAACCCTCCAAACTCAAGAAATACGCTGAAAATTAACAGAGGATATTATGAGTGGGGGTAAGTCTAAAAAAGGACAGTGGAATCCAAGAAAAACGACAAATGAGGAGGATATATCTAAAATTGTGCACGAGGAACAACTCGAAGACGAGGAGGACGAAAATGGTGGCGGCGCGTTATCTGAGTCAACGGCGGATTCAAGCGAAGACTCTCCAACTTTGAAGGAAATCAGTGAGGCTATCCTGGGCATGAAAGCAGATATGGCAGAAACCATAAGAGCGGAACTTGCTGTATTTACTAAAGATTTGAACCAAAGGCTGATAGATCAAGCAGCCACTTTGGAAACACACTGCAAAGCCATAGCCAGTGCCGAGGAGCGCATTGCGGATTTCGAGGCTTGTGGCGTGGTGACAAAAGAAACGCTACTCAAGCTGCTGAAAGAGCAAAGAAAACTACAAGACAAAGTAATCAGTCTCGAGTCTCGTTCAAGAGAATCCAATATTCGCATATACGGAATCCCAGAAGACACCGAAACCGGCTCTTGTGACTTTTGTGAATAATCTCCTCACCAAGGAGTTACCATTACCTGAAGGCACCTCACTTCAAATCCAGCGTGCACACAGGTCATCGGCACGTAAACATGAGTCAGGCTCACCTCCGCTATCAATAATAGTCAATTTTTTGCAGTTTGAGGTGAAGGAAATGGTTTTGAGACTGGCATGGAAGACAAAGGTGATGCCGAATAATAAACAGATTTACTTTGACCATGATTATGCGTTGGAGGTGATGGAGAAACGCAGATCATATGGAGACATTAAGCGAGTACTCAAGGAAAAGGGTATCCGTTTCCAAACACCTTTTACGCGGATACGCATTCACTGGAGTGATGGGCCAAGAAGGTATAATGACGCGGAGGACGCTACGCGGGAGTTGTGGGCCCGAGGGCTGGAGGTGACAGTGGGCAGGACGAAGACGCCTCCAGACGCGAACATCGAGGAGAGAATCAACGCCGAATTCCCATGGCAACAAGTACGCCCAGGAGGCCATGAATCAACTGTTGAGAGTGAAAGAGAGACTTCAATAGTTTTGCAGAGGAGAGAGAGATTTGTCGACGAGGAAATGAAAGACGGTATAGTTTTACAAAAAAAAAAAAAAAAGTATATATGTGTGTGTGTGTGTATATATACATATATATATATATATATATATATATATATATATATATATATATACATATATATATACATATATTCCGCCACAAGGGGGAGCCCTGACCATAGGGAGGGACCTTTCTCCCCACTTTCCAGCAAAGACATCCAGGTATCCAGGGATCCTGAGGAAAAGGAAGACTTTCTGATTTTATTTTATTTCATGTCGTTTGGTGTTCTTAATGTTTTTGATAGTTCAGTTTACAGTGGGTATTATGTGTATTGTAGTCATGAAACTCATACTGACAAGTTCAGGGTGTCACATAAAGGGTATATTCTCATCAAGATTTTTACCACATACAAATGCTAAATTTTTTAACTCTTAATGTAAATGGGCTTTTGAGCCCCAATAAGCAAAGTAAAATACTGAGTAAATTGAAGGGGGAGAAAATTGATGTTGCATTTTTGCAAGAGACTCACATGGCCGGATTAGAGCATGAGAGACTTAAAAAGCAAGGTTATAAACATGTTTTCTTCTCATCCAATGGATTAAAACATACAAGAGGAGTAGCAATATTAATAACAGGAAGAGTCATTTTTGAACATATTTCAACAATCAAGGATAAAGAGGGGAGGTATGTAATGGTAATAGGGAAATTAGATGGAGAATTATTTACACTATACAATATATATGTCCCCCCCGGCTCCAAATCAGAGCAATATATTCAAATAATAGAAAAAGCAGTAACTGAGGCAAAGGGGCTACTTGTTTATGCAGGAGACCTTAATATGGTATTGAGACCGAGCACCGACTCATCTGGGAATACAGCCTCTCAAACTCAAAAAATGACTAAAAAGATAAATTTAATGTTGGAAGAAATGGGCATTGCATCCTGCTGATAGGAATTATACATTCTATTCATCCCCACATTCTTGTTATTCAAGAATCGATAATTTTTTTTACATTTAAAACAGATATGGATAGAATACAGAGTTGCTCAATTGGGGCCATGGACATCTCTGATCACTCCCCTTTATATTTGTCTGTTTCCATGAATCAGAGTAGAAAAGAGACTTATTGGAGACTAAATAATAGTATACTGAATAATAACATATGTGAGCAGCTATCGGCAGAAATATCAGAATATCTACAAATAAATGACAATGATGAAACCTTGGTGCACATATTATGGGATGCTTGTAAAGCAGTTATGAGAGGAAGGATTATAGCAAAATCTACATATATTAAAAGACAAAGAACTGAAAAACGTAAGACATTACAATCTGAGTTGTTATTGCTAGAGACTAAACATAAGGGGGCATTAGATGAACATACACAATTAGAGATAAAAAAGAAAAGAAACCAAATAGAGGAATTATATGACCAAGAAATCCAGAAGAAAATCTTATTTACTAAACAGAATTATTATGAAGGAGGCACTAAACATATGAAACAATTAGCTTACAAACAAGTCCCTATAACAAAAGAAATATATCACCAAATAGATCAAATTAGAAATTGCTTCAAAGATTATTACAAAATGTTATACTCCCAACCACCCGTTGGCACCGATCAAAATATGGAGAAATTACTGAATTCACTCACATTACCCTCGGTCACAGAAGAGGAAAATAAAAAATTGATTTCGGAAATCACAAAGGAAGAAATACAATCTGCTATAGGTAGACTTAAATCCAATAAGAGTCCAGGCGCCGATGGATTCACAGCAGAGTGGTACAAAAAATTAAGCACTGCTTTATCTCCAATCTTGTTGAAAACTTATAACTGGGTTCTTGGAGGAGAGATTCCTCCCTCAAACTATAGGCCTATAAGTATATTAAATATAGACTATATAATATTCACATCTATTTTAGCCAGAAGGATGGAAGAATAATACATTTTGACCAAACTGGGTTTGTTAAGGCACGACAAACTCATGGCAATGTGAGGAGATCTTTACAAATCATTAGACATATAAATTTAAACAAAACACAGGCAATTTTATTGAGCTTAGATGCGGAGAAAGCTTTCGACTCAGTGAGGTGGCATTTCCTGTTTAAAGTTATGGAAACATTCAAATTTGATGAAGTGATTATTAGGACATTAAAAGCATTATATAGCAAACCCGTTGCAAGATTAAAAATAAATGGTGCTCTTTCTGATCCTTTTGAGCTTGAAAGATCTACGAGACAGGGATGTGGGCTCAGTCCACTTTTGTTTTCAATATTTATTGAACCTCTGGCTCAGAATATAAGAGAAAATAAAAAAATAAAAGGTATTCAAATGACAGCAGGAGAACAAAAATTGGCTCTGTTTGCAGATGATGTCATGGTTTATCTATCAAATCCCACAGAGACTTTTCCAGAATTAATTGCAACCCTGAGAGATTATGGGAGTTATTCTGGATACAAACTGAATGAACAAAAATCTCAAGTCTTGTGTTTTATTTATTGCCCTTCCGTCCATATGAGTCAAGCATTTAAATTTGACTGGAACAAAAAAGTTATGAAATATTTAGGTATCAATTTACCGACTGATTTGTCTAACCTTGAAGAATTAAATTATGATCCTTTAAAAAAAGAAATTATTCAGGAAGTTGCGAGATGGAATTTGATACCATATTTGAATATTACTTCAAGAGTGGATACTGTAAAAATGAACATCCTTCCGAGAATGTTATATTTATTTCAGTCAATTCCAATTACAAGACCAGAAGTATACTTTATAGAATGGGACAAAATTATTTCTAGATTTGTTTGGGCTGGTAAAAAACCCAGAGTAAAGTTTAAAACACTGCAACTCTCTAAAGAGCAAGGGGGGCTTGCTTTACCTTGCCTCATTGATTATTATAAAGCGGCACAACTGCGACCATTAGTCTGCTGGTGTAACCCAAGTTACAATTCAAAATGGAAGGAGATAGATCAGGGTTTAATGGAACAACGTCCAATTAGTACACTTATTGGAGATCCCTTGATGAAAAATGTAGTATTAGATATAAATAACCCAATTTTTAACAGTTCACTGAAGGTATGGAGGGACATCATCAAAAAATACGACATTTATGAGAAATTAGAATTTTTGAAATGGTTTGCTTACGATTCAGATTTCATACCAGGGAAAGTAGATTCAGGATTTAAAACCTGGTGCAGTAAGGGCCTTACTACATATTATACTTTGTTCGAGAAAGGTGTGATAATGAGCTTCCAGGATCTAAAAGAAAAGTTCGGACTAATAAATCAAGACCACTTCAGGTATTTACAAATTAGGGACTTTATTAAAAAACAATTAATTCATAAACCAATTTTTGAGAAAGGGGACATTTTTGATATTCTGTTGAGTGCATATAACCATGCCCCAATCCAAAAAATTATCTCCAAATTGTATATGGTGATTCAAAATTTACAAGGTAATGACTCCACACATTTAAAAGATAGGTGAGAAAAAGAGGGCAATTTTTCTTTAACGTTGGACAGTTGGGAGAGAATATGTCAGCAACAATGGTCCGTTACCAGTGCCCCTTCATGGAGAGAATTTTCTTGGAAAAATGCAATTTGTTATTTCCGTACACCAGCCCAACAGTCGAAATATTCAGACCAGTTCGAATGCTGGAGGCAATGTGGTCAAACGTTGGCAGGCCATTTTCATATATTCTGGAATTGTTCTTCTGTTACCCCATTTTGGGATGAAATGCATATTGTTTTGGAAACAGTTTTTAAAAAGAAAATTCATAGAAAATTTGAAATACTATATCTTGGAGATTTGTTAGTATTAAAACTTACAAAAGCAGAACTCTATTTGATGAAAGTGTTATTGGTAGCAGGGAAAAAATGTATAACCAGGCACTGGCTTCAGAAAGAAATACCAACTATTAATGAGTGGATTAACATTATACATCAGATTTTCACTATGGAACGGTTGACATTTAAGGTGAAACTCCAGATGGATGTTTTTGAAGAATTTTGGAAAAAATGGCTATCCTTTGTAATAGTAATTAGATCTGACTTTGTCTGATTTGTACTAAACCCCACTGTGTTCGTGTTCTGTTTTATTTGTATACAATCGAAAAAACAATAAAATGTGAATAACAAAAAAAAAGAATGAAAGACAGAAACAACACATCTTGTACTGTAACCAGAGGGATTAGGTGTTCTGGTGATTCTGTCACACTAAACTAAATGACCTGAGCCAAACAAGGAGATGTGGCGTTTGTTTGAACTGCACCAAAGTGCTCTGACCTGAAGGTCCTTACCATCCTCTGACCACTCTGACTGAGATGACCGGAGACAGCTTCATCATGGTAGCATCCTCGACATCACAGTAGTGTGCAAACGCCTCCCCTCCAAAATCAGCATGTTCATGGATGACAATCTGAACCAGAAGGTAGATATTTCTTTAGAATACACTGGAAGGTATTTTATTAGTCACAGAAATAACTTTTTTTTCTCCATACCTTTCCAGGTCTTTTGTGGAAACCTCTTATTTCCGGTATCTGTATCAAAACAAAGACATACAGTAAAAGAAAAAAACATGATCTGAAAGGCTTCACTCCAGTAAACAGCAGAATCATTCATTTTTCTTTTCATTTAAAATATTCTGAGAAACAAGAGAAGCATGTGACCCTGACAGTCTGATGGATCTAACAGCATGTAATATCTCAGTTCTCAGCATGTCCACGGTCTCCACACTGTGTGCTGTGGAGCAGGTCTGCCTGTGTGGACGCCGTGTTCATGTCAACACAACAGTTTGCATTGAGCTGCTTCATTTGCATGTTGATATAAACAGCTCAACCTAACCTGAGAGATGATCTGTGGCAAAGATTTGGCTTGAAAACCTGCGACATTATGTATTTTCTTGCAAACTAATCATCACAGTGGAATCAACAAAATTAGTCACATGTCAGACTACTGATGTGTAATGCCCCAAAATGTATAAAAGAATTAATACTGGTTTGCTTTTTTGTTTAGCAAAGGCCTATCAACATGCGTTTGGACAGGCATTTTACCATCATTTCTACAGCATTATAGAAAAATATCACCAAAGTGACCATTAGTAAGTCCATTTCGTGTGCTGTTATTATTAATCTCTTCCATTTGGACAAAACCACCAGCCAACCAGGTACCGAACTGAATTCAGTTACATACAGATTTTACTGTATAGGCAAGACACTCATGAAACATATACAGGAGATAAAATTAATTAACAACCGTATTAAATCCCCCATAAAGTCATAAACTACTACGTAAAAGTCACATTTCAAGTCACTTTTAACAACATAAAATCAGTACTGCAGTATCTATTATACATGTAGTCAGTGATGGTCACAGTTACACTAAGATGCTAATCGCTAATTGGCAAAGCAAAATTTTCATTCGTGGCTTAGCATTTCAGATAACTCTGAAAACCCTTAGAGGACCAAGTAGCTTCCGCTACATTTTGTTGTTTATAATAAAGTTCAACACTGAAAAACATTTGCAAACTCGAATCTCGTGCATGTTTCTGTAGACTCTTTGCGCTAACACCACAGGGGACATTTTATTGATAAATATTCAATAGTGGCTATCTGTATGTAACAGTATTAATAATACAACATGCTATTTGTACGTAGCGCTTCTGATTGGTCAACTTAGGTCACGTGATTATGAGGTTACACACGTTTACTTGCTTTCCATCTGCATGTGGGGCCGAAATTACTGTTTCAAAGTAATGATCTTAAATACTTTCTTTGGTTCCAAAATATTTGTAATTATCTATCTTACGAACTTTACCACAGTTACTTAATACTTTAAGTACTTGAAGGACAAAAAAGAAAATCTTTATCATGATTGTAATGAGATATGGTGAAGCTGGCCCAAACGTCTGACACCCTATGGCTTAGACCACAGTGTTTAAAACCAAACCTTAATCGTAAACCTAACCCTTAATCTTAACCAGAACCCCTAACCATAATCCCAAAACCAGTAATCCATGAGGGCCATGGACGGTAATGCATGAGGACCGTGGGCAGTAATCAATGAGGACCACGGATGGTAATCCATGAGGACCACAGACAGCAATCCATGAGATCACAGATGGTAATCCATGAGGAGCACGGACAGTAATCAATGAAGACCATGGATAGTAAACCATGAGGACCACAGGCAGTAATCCATGAGGACCATGGACAGTAATCCATGAGGGCCATGGATGGTAATGCATGAGGACCATGGACGGTAATCCATGAGGACCACAGACAGCAATCCATGAGACCACGGATGGTAAACCATGAGGACCATGGACAGTAATCCATGAGGATCACAGACAGTAATCCATGAGGAGCACAGACAGTAATCCATGAGGACCACAGACAGTAATCCATGAGGACCATGTACAGTAATCCATGAGGACCATGGACGGTAATCCATGAGGACCATGGACGGTAATCCATGAGGACCATGGACGGTAATCCATGAGGACCACAGACAGCAATCCATGAGACCATGGATGGTAAACCATGAGGACCATGGACAGTAATCCTTGAGGATCACAGACAGTAATCCATGAGGACCACGGACAGTAATCCATGAGGACCACGTACAGTAATCCATGAGGACCATGGACAGTAATCCATGAGGTCCAAGGACAGTAATCCATGAGGTCCACGGACAGTAACCCATGCGGACCATGGATGGTAATCCATGAGGACCATGGACAGCAATCCATGAGATCACGGATAGTAATCCATGAGAAGCATGGACAGTAATCAATGAGGACCACGGACAGTAATCCATGAGGACCACAGACAGTAATCCATGAGGACCACAGACAGTAATCCATGAGGACTACAGACAGTAATCCATGAGGACCACAGACAGTAATCCATGAGGTCCACGGACAGTAACCCATGCGGACCATGGATGGTAATCCATGAGGACCATGGACAGCAATCCATGAGATCACGGATAGTAATCCATGAGAAGCATGGACAGTAATCAATGAGGACCATGGACAGTAATCCATGAGGACCACAGACAGTAATCCATGAGGACCACAGACAGTAATCCATGAGGACCATGTACAGCAATCCATGAGGACCATGGACAGTAATCCATGAGGGTCATGGACGGTAATCCATGAGGACCACAGACAGCAATCCATGAGACCACGGATGGTAAACCATGAGGACCATGGACAGTAATCCATGAGGATCACAGACAGTAATCCATGAGGACCACGGACAGTAATCCATGAGGACCATGGATGGTAATCCATGAGGACCACGGATGGTAATCCATGAGGACCACAGACGGTAATCCATGAGGGCCATGGACAGCAATGCATGAGGACCATGGACGGTAATCACGAAATCTGTTAAACACAAACTGTTTAACGGATTTTAATAATGATTGTTGGCAACCAGATCTACAGATAATTAACAGCTAATTAATATACTATAATAAAAGTCATTGGTAGCTTCAGCTACTTGTATATTTTTTATTGGTTTTGTATTATCACAGATAACTTTTCAGTTAAGAAGCTAATTCTTCAGCTGTACCCACCAATGTGTATCATCAGTATTACAGTATGTACTGAAATATTGGCAATATTTTGATCCTGTTGCACTTAATAGGACCCATCACAGGTTTTAGTGGACACCCATTTGTATAAATTACTGTCTAACTAGAAGAGGACAATAGGTAATGCTTACCTTAGTTTTAGTAGTGGACAGCCCGTTTGGCTCTCCTGTTGTCACACTGTGGTCCATACCAGCATTCCTTTGGAGATTTTGTTTAGTAGTAGTGGTATTTGTGGAACCCTGGGTGGCTTCAGGCATTCTTTTGTTCTTCTTAAGGTATTTCTCAATATGATCAGGCAGCTTTATTTCTGAGAATGAGGGCAGAGGAGGAGTGGCTTTTGGATCAACTTCCGATTCATCAACTAGATTAATTTCTTGCTCATCCGCCTTCCCTGTTCCAGTGTGAGCCACGGGTGACTGAATGCCTTCCTTTATCCCGTGTGAAGGGAGGTCCTGTTTTTGCTTGGATAAGGCAGAGGTATTTTCCTCTTTGGCCTTCCTGCAAGTCCGAGGGGAACTCAGTAAGTTGGAGAGAATAGACATCCTTCCTAAACGAGACTTGGGCTTCCCAGGGTCTTTTTCCGTCTTTTCTACTCCTTCTTTTTCCATTTCTTTTACCCCATTTTGACTTGCATCGTTGCCCTCCACCCCATCTCCAAATTCCATTTCATCTCTTGATACTTTGTCTTGTGAATGTTTTTTCAGGCCCCTCCTTTGTCTGTTGGCAGCATTTTGTTTTATCACCATGGCTGGCGAAAGATCTTTATAATATTTGTCATTTATCCTTAAGCCAAACTGGAATTCCTCTGGATCAAATGTTCTCTCAAAATGGTCCTCCATGATGGCAGGCATAGTGAAATGTGGGGATCGGTTTTTACAGAGCTGTGTTTTTAGAGGTAGTGAGAAAGGAATCCCTCCTTCTTTGATGTTCCTGATAAAACTATCAAAGTCATCAGGCTCGAGGGATTCGTCCTCGCTCGCTGAGGCATCTAGTCTTCTCTTCTTTTCCTTTTTCTGACGGTGTTTTTTATGAGGTTCCACATCTAACCAGCTCGATGGAGAATGCTTATCAGCCTGCATACTCTGAGGTAGACCTGACAGCTTCACTGTAGCCTCAGATGACAAAGTGTTAGTGGATTTTGTCTTTGATGGCTTTGTTGGATCAGTGAAGTTGTGGAGGTCCTCTTTCAAAGTATCTTGTGAGCTTCCATGTGTGTCCAAATTCTCTGTTAATGATTCACATGTTTTTTTGTTTTCTGTGATGGCGTTATCACTTTTATGGATTTCTCTGTTGACAATTTTATTTCTGACAATATTAGATATGGTCTCTTTCTCATCATATTTTGTATTTTTGGAAAAAAATGCTTCAAGATCCCTTTTGGTATCGATCCTTGATGCCTTCAGCTGATCCTCTGGCTCTTTTCTGATTTCTGCACTCACACTTTCAGTTTCAGCCCTTATAGGTTTAATTTCTTTAGCTGTATCCATTTTTAAGACAGAGCTCTCATTTGTCTTCTCTGGAGGTTTTATAGTTACAGTATCTGTTTGCAGCTGATCCTCTGTCTCTGTGACTTTATTTTCATCTTCAAAACCTTCTTCAGTGTGGATCTTCTGCTGGTCTTTTTTATCCTCCATAGTCACCTCAGCTGTGGTAAGGGCTTCTGTTCCCTTCTTTGGAGGTTCCACTGCTACGTCAGCATTTTGACCTTCAACATCTGTAGATTGATCAATGCTTTTCTCAGGTTCCTTAGTTTCTTCATGTTGATCTCTGACAGCTGTGAGCTCTGTGTCGTTTTGGTTCCTAACATCAAAGCCACTGGTATCAGTTTTCAGCTCCATCTTCACTGATGTTACTGATGAATCCTTTGTTTTAATCTCTTGTTCTCTGGTTTCTGCACTCACAGTTTCATTGATTACAGGTTTGAATTCTGGAGTTGTGTCCATTTTTAAAACAGAGCTCTCATCTGTCTTCTCTGGAGGTTTTATAGTCTCTGGTTTCAGCTGATCCTCTGGCTTTGTGACTTTATCTTCATCCTCAACACATTCTTCAGTGTGGATCTTCTGTTCATCTTTTTTATCCTCCATAGTCACTTCATCTATGGTAAGAGTTTCTGGTGTCTTCTCTGGAGCTCCAGCTGTGATGGTCTGTGGTTCAGGAACCAGGTTAGAACATTCATTTTTAAATTCTGTGGTTTGATCTGTCTGTTTCATTGGTTCTTTGGGTTCTTCAGGTTGATCTATGACAGCTACAAGCTCATTCTCTATCTTCTCTGGATGTTTTATAGTTTCAGACTCTGGTTTCAGCTGATCCTCTGGTTTTGTGACTTTATTTTCATGTTCAGCGCATTCTTCAGTGTGGATCTCCTGGTCCTCTTTCTTATCCTCCATACTGACTTCAGCTGTAGTCAGACCTTCTGCTATCGTCTCTGGAGGTTCCACTGTTACTTCAGAGTTTTGACTTTCAAAGTCTGTAAACTGGTCAATGCTTTTCTGAGGTTCTTTACTTTCTTCATGTTGATCTCTGACAGCTGTGAGCTCTGCATCTTTTTGGTTGCTAACATCAAAACCACTGTTATCAGTGGTCAACTCCACCTTTGCTGATGTTATCGATGAATCCTTTGTTTTAATCTCTTCTTTATCTTCATCTTCAACACATTCTTCAGTGTGGATCTTCTGCTCATCTTTTTTATTCTCCATAGTCACTTCAGCTGTGGTAAGAGCTTCTGTTGTCTTCTCTGGAGTTTCAGTTGTGATGGTCTGTGGCTCATGAACCAGGTTAGAAAGTTCATTTTTAAATTCTGTGGTTTGATCTGCCTTATTCTCTGGTTCTTTAGTTTCCTCATGTTGATCTATGGTACCTACAAGCTTGTACTCCTTTTTGTTGCTGACTTGAGACCCACTGTTTGCTGCTGCAAGATCAATTTTTCCATTTTTTGTTGGTAAATCCTTTGTTTCACTGTTTTCTTCTCTGGTCTCTGTAGCTAGACCTTCAGTGCATGCAGGTTTATTTTCTGGAATTGCATCTGTTATTGAAACAGAGCTCTCATTTGTCTTCTCTGGAGATTGTGTACTTTCAGTCTCTGGTTTCATCTGATCCTCTGTCTCTGTGACTTTATTGTCATCAACACATTCTTCAGTGTGGATCTTCTGCTCCTGCGTCTTATCTTGCACACTGACATCAGCTGCGATAAGACCTTCTGATGTTTTCTCTGGAGGTTCCACTGTTATGTCAGCATTTTGACCTACAACATCGGTAGATTGATCAATGCTTTTCTCAGGTTCTTTAGTTTCTTCATGTTGATCTCTGACAGCTGTGAGCTCTGCGTTGTTTTGGTTCCTAACATCAAAGCCACTGTTATCAGTTGTCAACTCCATCTTCACTGATGTTATTGATGAATCCTTTGTTTTAATCTCTTCTTCTCTGGTTTCTGCACTCACAGTTTCAGTGGTTACAGGTTTGAATTCTGGAGTTGTGGCTATTTTTAAAACAGAGTTCTCATTTGTCTTCTCTGGAGGTTTTACAGTCTCTGGTTTCAACTGATCTTCTGGTTTTGCAACTTTATCTTCATCTTCAACACCTTCTTCAATGCGGATCTTCTGCTTGTCTTTCTTATGCTCCACACTGGCTTCCGCTGTGGTAAGAGCTTCTGTTGTCTTCTTTGGAGCTTCACCTGTGATGGTCTGTGGTTCATGAGCCAGGCTAAAATGTTCATTTTTAAATTCTGTGGTTTTATCTGCCTGTTTCACTGGTTCTTTGGGTTCTTCAGGTCGATCTATGACAGCTACAAGCTTGTTCTCTGTCTTCTCTGGACATTTTATAGATTCAGTCTCTGGTTTCAGCTGATCCTCTGGTTCTGTGACTTTATCTTCATCTTCAACACCTTCTTCAGAGTGGATCTTCTGCTTGTCTTTCTTATCCTCCACACTGGCGTCAGCTGTGGTAAGAGCTTCTGTGGTCTTCTTTGGAGCGTCACCTGTGATAGTCTCTGGTTCATGAACCAGGTTAGAACATTCATTTTTAAATTCTGTGGTTTGATCTGCCTGTTTCACTGGTTCTTTGGGTTCTTCAGGTTGATCGATGACAGCTACAAGCTCATTCTCTGTCTTCTCTGGAGGTTTTATAGTTTCAGTCTCTGGTTTCAGCTGATCCTCTGGTTTTGCAACTTTATTTTCATCTTCAGCACATTCTTCAGTGTGGATCTCCTGGTCCTCTTTCTTATCCTCCACACTGAGTTCAGCTGTGGTCAGATCTTCTGTCATCTTCTCTGGAGGTTCCACTGTTACCTCAGAGTTTTGACCTTCAAAGTCTGTAAACTGGTCAATGCTTTTCTCAGATTCTTTACTTTCTTCATGTTGATCTCTGACAGCTGTGAGTTCTGCATCTTTTTGGTTGCTAACATCAAAACCACTGTTATCAGCTGTCAACTCCATCTTCACTGATGTTATTGATGAATCCTTTGTTTTAATCTCTTCTTCTCTGGTTTCTGCACTCACAGTTTCAGTGGTTACAGGTTTGAATTCTGGAGTTGTGTCTATTTTTAAAACAGAGTTCTCATTTGTCTTCTCTGGAGGTTTTACAGTCTCTGGTTTCAACTGATCTTCTGGTTTTGCAACTTTATCTTCATCTTCAACACCTTCTTCAATGCGGATCTTCTGCTTGTCTTTCTTATGCTCCACACTGGCTTCCGCTGTGGTAAGAGCTTCTGTTGTCTTCTTTGGAGCTTCACCTGTGATGGTCTGTGGTTCATGAGCCAGGCTAAAATGTTCATTTTTAAATTCTGTGGTTTTATCTGCCTGTTTCACTGGTTCTTTGGGTTCTTCAGGTCGATCTATGACAGCTACAAGCTTGTTGTCTGTCTTCTCTGGACATTTTATAGATTCAGTCTCTGGTTTCAGCTGATCCTCTGGTTCTGTGACTTTATCTTCATCTTCAACACCTTCTTCAGAGTGGATCTTCTGCTTGTCTTTCTTATCCTCCACACTGGCGTCAGCTGTGGTAAGAGCTTCTGTGGTCTTCTTTGGAGCGTCACCTGTGATAGTCTCTGGTTCATGAACCAGGTTAGAACATTCATTTTTAAATTCTGTGGTTTGATCTGCCTGTTTCACTGGTTCTTTGGGTTCTTCAGGTTGATCGATGACAGCTACAAGCTCATTCTCTGTCTTCTCTGGAGGTTTTATAGTTTCAGTCTCTGGTTTCAGCTGATCCTCTGGTTTTGCAACTTTATTTTCATCTTCAGCACATTCTTCAGTGTGGATCTCCTGGTCCTCTTTCTTATCCTCCACACTGAGTTCAGCTGTGGTCAGATCTTCTGTCATCTTCTCTGGAGGTTCCACTGTTACCTCAGAGTTTTGACCTTCAAAGTCTGTAAACTGGTCAATGCTTTTCTCAGATTCTTTACTTTCTTCATGTTGATCTCTGACAGCTGTGAGTTCTGCATCTTTTTGGTTGCTAACATCAAAACCACTGTTATCAGCTGTCAATTCCATCTTCATTGATGTTATTGATGAATCCTTTGTTTTAATCTGTTCTTCTGTGGTTTCTGCACTCACAGTTTCAGTGGTTACAGGTTTGAATTCTGGAGTTGTGCCCATTTTTAAAACAGAGCTCTCATTTGTCTCCTCTGGATGTTTTATAGTCTCTGGTTTCAGCTGATCCTCTGGCTTTGTTACTTTATCTTCATCTTCAACACATTCTTCAGTGTGGATCTTCTGCTCATCTTTGTTATTCTCCATAGTCACTTCAGCTGTGGTAAGAGTTTCTTGTGTCTTCTCTGGAGCTTCAGCTGTGATGGTCTGTGGTTCATTAACCAGGTTAGAATGTTTATTTTTAAATTCTGTGGTTTGGTCTGCCTTTGTCTCTGGTTCTTTGGGTTCTTCAGGTCGATCTATGACAGCTACAAGCTCGTTCTCTGGCTTTTCTGGAGGTTTTATAGTTTCAGTCTCTGATTTCAGCTGATCCTCTGTCTCTGTGACTTTGGCTTCATCTTCAACAGATTCTTCAGTGTGGATCTTCTGCTTGTCTTTCTTTTCCTCCATGGTCACCTTAGCTGTGGTAACAGCTTCTGTTGTCTTCTCTGGAGTTTCAGTTGTGATGGTCTGTGGCTCATGAACCAGGTTAGAAAGTTCATTTTTAAATTCTGTGGTTTGATCTGCCTTATTCTCTGGTTCTTTAGTTTCCTCATGTTGATCTATGGTACCTACAAGCTTGTTCTCCTTTTTGTTGCTGACTTGAGACCCACTGTTTGCTGCTGCAAGATCAATTTTTCCATTTTTTGTTGGTAAATCCTTTGTTTCACTGTTTTCTTCTCTGGTCTCTGTAGTTAGACCTTCAGTGCATGCAGGTTTATTTTCTGGAATTGCATCTCTTATTGAAACAGAGCTCTCATTTGTCTTCTCTGGAGGTTTTGCAATTTCAATCTCTGGTTTCATCTGATCCTCTGTCTCTGTGACTTTACTGTCATCAACACATTCTTCAGTGTGGATCTCCTGGTCCTCTTTCTTATCCTCCATACTGACTTCAGCTGTGGTCAGACCTTCTGCTGTCGTCTCTTGAGGTCCCACTGTTACTTCAGAGTTTTGACTTTCAAAGTCTATAAACTGGTCAATGCTTTTCTCAGGTTTTTTACTTTCTTCATGTTGATCTCTGACAGCTGTGAGCTCTGCATCTTTTTGGTTGCTAACATCAAAACCACTGTTATCAGTGGTCAACTCCATCTTTGCTGATGTTATTGATGAATCCTTTGTTTTAATCTCTTCTTTATCTTCATCTTCAACACATTCTTCAGTTTGGATCTTCTGCTCATCTTTTTTATCCTCCATAGTCACTTCAGCTGTAGTAAGAACTTCTGGTGTCTTCTCTGGAGCTTCAGCTGTGATGGTCTGTGGTTCATTAACCAGGTTAGAATGTTCATTTTTAAATTCTGTGGTTTGATTTGCCTTTTTCTCTGGTTCTTTGGGTTCTTCAGGTCGATCTATGACAGCTACAAGCTTCTTCTCTGCCTTCTCTGGAGGTTTTATAGTTTCAGTCTCTGGTTTCATCTGATCCTCTGTCTCCGTGACTTTGGCTTCAACTTCAACACTTTCTTCAGTGTGGATCTTCTGCTTCTCTTTCTTATCCTCTATGGTCACTTCAGCTGTGGCAAGACCTTCTGGTGTCTTCTCTGGAGCTTCAGCTGTTATGCTCTGTGGCTCATGAACCAGGTTAGAACATTCATTTTTAAATCCTGTGGTTTGATCTGCCTTATTCTGTGGTTCTTTAGTTTCCTCATGTTGATGTATGGTACCTACAAGCTCGTTCTCCTTTTGGTTGCTGACTTGAGACCCACTGTTTACTGTTGCAAGGTCCATTTGTCCACTTTTTGTTGGTAAATCCTTTGTTTCACTGTTTTCTTCTCTGGTTTCTGCAGCTAGACCTTCAGTGCATGCAGGTTTATTTTCTTGAGTTGTGTCCATTTTTAAAATGGTGCTCTCATTTGTCTTCTCTGGAGGTTTTGCAGTTTCAGTCTCTGTTTTCATCTGATCCTCTGTCTCTGTGACTTTATTGTCATCAATGCTTTCTTCAGTGTGGATCTTCTGCTCCTGCTTCTTATCCTGCACACTGACATCAGCTGTGATAAGACCTTCTGATGTTTTCTCTGGAGGTTCCACTATTACATCAGCATTTTGACCTTCAAAGTCTGTAAACTGGTCAATGCTTTTCTCAGGTCCTTTAGTTTCTTCATGTTGATCTCTGACAGCTGTGAGCTCTGCATTGTTTTGGTTCCTAACATCAAAGCCACTGTTATCAGTTGTCAATTCCATCTTCCCTGATGTTATTGATGAATCCTTTGTTTTAATCTCTTCTTCTCTGGATTCTGCACTCACAGTTTCAGTGGTTACAGACTTGATTTCTTGAGTTGTGCCCATTTTTAAATCAGAGCTCTCATTTGTCTTCTCGGGAGGTTTTGTAGTCTCTGGTTTCATCTGACCCCCTGTCTCTGTGATTTTATTTTTATCAACACATTCTTCAGTGTGGATCTTCTGCTTGTTTTTCTTATCCTCCATAGTCACACCAGCTATTGTAAGAGCTTCTGGTGTCTTCTCTGGAGCTTCAACTGTTATGGCCTGTGGTTCATGAATCAGGTTAAAATGTTCATTTCTAAATTCTGTGGTTTGATCTGTCTTATTATCTGGTTCTTGAGTTTCTTCAGGCTTATCTATGACACCTACAAGCTCATTCTCCTTTTGGTTGCTGGCTTCAAACCCACTGCTTTCTGTTGTGAGGTCCATTTTTCCACTTTTTGCTGGTAAATCCTTTATTTCACTTTGTTCTTCTTTGGTGTCTGCACTCAGACCTACAGCACTTCCAGGTTTATTTTCTGGAGTTGCGTCTGTTTTTGAAACAGAGCCCTCATTTGTCTTCTTCACGGGTTTTATTGTTACACTCTCTGGTTCCAACTCACCCTCTGGCTTTGTGACTTTATTTTCATCTTCAGCACATTCTTCAGGGTGAATCTTATCTTCCATATTGACTTCAGCTGTGCTAAAACCTTGTGTTGTTCTTAGTTCCGGAACCAAGTTAAAGCCTGAGACCTGATCAGTCTTTTTCTCCAGTTCTTTAGATTTGTCATATTGATCTGTAACAACTGGGAGCACCTTCTCTGTGTGGTTGCTAATGTCCATGCTACCAGTACTAGTTGCGAGCACCATCTTTGCACTTTTTATTGGCAAATCCTTATTTTCACCATCTTCTTTTTCTGCACTCAGACTTTCATTGCTTCTATGCTTTAACTCTGGAGTTGTGTCTCTTTTTGAAACTGACCTGTCATGCGTCTCTTCTGGAGGTGTTGTAGTGATGGTCCGCAGTTTCTGTTCCAGGTTAGAATTCAGGGATTTGGTTTCTGTTGATTTAAATGTATTTTTCTTTGGTTTGATTGTGTTCTCATCTTCACATGTCACAGGTCTGACCTGCTGGTCATGTGGTTTCTCAATAAGTTCATCTGCTTGGTTACTGACTGAGTCCTTCTCTGGTGACTCCTTGGTTGTGGGCTTTTCTTTTGGACTTCCTTCACTGTCGGTTTCAGTGCCTACTGCCTTTTGTTTTGGGATTTTATCCCTTTTTAAAATTTGGTGCTCCTTTAACACTATAATGTATTTGTCGTCCTGATTCGCACTCTTGTCCCAGACTTCTTCTTCAATAGTAACAAACAGTTTGCGCCCCTTTTCATTTTTGACCACTTTTGTTGGCAGAGCTGCTCGTGTGCTTTTTGTATCACCACTCCCAACATCTCCCTTAGAAATGATCTGAGGTCTCTCTGTCGTAGTGGCCGCGTTGTCTGCATTGTCACTGACTACACAGATTTCTTCCACTTGCTTTTCTTCTGAGTTGAGCTTTAAAGATCTTTCCTCTGATGACAGATTAGAGGGCTTCGCTGCTTTTGTGATGCCTTTCTTTGTGTCAGCTTTCATGGCCATGTCTTTGACATCCTTTTTAGAAATGGTATTTGAATTAATGCTTTCCTCAGCTGCACCATTCAGCTTCTCATCTGCTTTTGTGTATTTCTCTTGTATTTCAGATTCTGCTCCCAGTAAAAGAGACTCTTTGTACAGCTGATTCTCGACATTCTTGGGAAACTGTGCCACAGTCATTGTGTCTGTTTGCATGTGCAAAGCCCTGCTGGGTTTGCTGTTAATCTGCTCTTTGTTTTTTGTCAGCCTTTCAGCATTTTTGGTAGAATCTTTACTTGTGGTGTCAGGTAAAGTTCCACTTTCAAGAACGATCTGTGCGCATTGAGCCTTAGATTTGTTTTCCTTTTCTGTTGGTGTCCTTGTTGCTGGCGTTTCGACTGAGTCAGCAATGTGAGTGACTGAAAGTGATTTTTTTCTTTCTAGATCTTGATCTTTAGAGGGCAGTTCAGCAGGCAGACTACTTTTGTTATTAGATATAACATCAGTAAAGGAAGCACTGTGGGGTACAATATCATGGCCAACACTGTCAATCTCAACACCTTTGTCTCGCATATCCATTACATCCCCGTGACTGGGTTTTGTATCCTGATCCAACACTGTAGGATTTGGCTCTGAAAGGTCTTTTTGGCGGATTACATCCAGTTTTATGTTACCTCTTAGCTGGATTGTCCCTAAAAGAGGTTTTTCATTTACTTGTAGTGGAGAACATTCTGAGGAATTCTGCTCTTGTGGGATTAACTCACTTTGAACTGTGGATAAAGGTTCAGGCTTGAGTTTCGTTTGCTGTTTGCCATCAGTTTCAGCGCGGTTCGTGTCATTAAATGGCAACTCAGATGGAATCGATTTGATCACCTTATCAGCTGTCGGGCCTGATACTGGTGCCATTTTTTCTTGAGTGATTCTACTAATGACTGCATCGTTTTTTCGTACAGATTGGAGTTTGGAATTTTCCTCAGTTGTTGGACTGATTTTCTCCTTCTGTTTTATTTGCAGTTTGATTTTATGAGTGCTGGAGTGGCTGTCAGCGGGTCTTTTCATGTGGTGTTCCCCTTCCGTCTTGACTTTAACCTCAGCTTGCTGTGCGTCATCATCATCCTTCACTTGTTCCTCTGCAGCAGCATGCTCAGAGGGTCTGACCGCTAACTTGATATTCGTGCTCTGATTGGATTTGTCCATCACACCTTCTTTATTCCTTAATGTGCTTGCAGAATTTCTGGTTGGGGAGTGCTGAATTCTTCTGCTTTTAATCTTGGTGGCGCTCCTCTGACCCAGTGTAGGGAGTTTACTTGCAGAGGAACACAGATCAGTAGACTCTCTTACTGGGCTCTTGTGCTGCTGTTTTCCAGTTGTGGACACACTGTCACTTTGTTTGGACAGCTTTAAGGTGACTCGCTCTTGCTTGGTGGGAGGTGGAGACACACAAGAAGTGGGGCTGATACTTTCTTCATGACTGGCACTTGCCCTGGAGATTTGTTTGGACCGTGTTGGAGACAGACTCTGTCCTGTTGGACACAAATACACAGCAAAAAGAGGAGTTAATTTCACTCCCAAAATATTAACACTCTTGTAGTTAAACCAGCACACTGTCATAGCCACTTCTGGGTTGATATTTCAACTCTCTATGGGTGTTATCTCACTGTGTCAAAGAGTTAACCAGATTTTTTTTTTTATAAGTGGAAAAAGTTACATTTTTTTATTGTGAGTAGAAAATGACAGTGATACACTTCAGCAACAATTGTTGCCAGTGGGACAAAACGGGTTAAGTGACAAACTGGAGATCTGTGAGGAAGATCACAAAATTATATTAACACCCCCCCCCCCCCCCCCCCCACACACACACACACACCCCACCTCCGCTGCTCAAATACTTTGCGTATATTATATATTAGTGGTAGTGAATCATTTGTGATTAAATACCTGAATTAACAAACAGGTCAAACTCTGCACTCAGGAGGCTAATAGGCTAACAGGTATGTTTATACGTGTCACTGACAAATACTCTTTCAGCTGCTCCTGTTTTGGGTCACCAGAGTAAACCATCCATCTCCATCACACTCATTCTTGCATCTTCCTCTGTCACACCAATCACATGCATATCCTCCTTCAGCACATCCATAAACTTCCTCTTTGAGCTCCAATTTCTCTGCCTGCTTGGCGGCTCAATCCACATCATCTTTCGCTCTATATATCCTGTTGCTCTCCACTGCACACGTCCAAACATTTCAATCTCGCCTCTCTGATGTTGTCTTCAAAATGTCCTACTTGTGCCTCTGATATGTTCATTCCACATCATGTCCATCCCAAATGCCAATACTTTCAGCACTGTTTCCTGTCTCTTTGTTAGCACCAACATAGCTGGTCTCACTAAAAAGTATGTTCCCTTGGCATCTCCCTTTTTTTCACTCGGGGTCACCACAGCAGAGTTGAGGTGGATCTGGCACAAGTTTTACATCGAATAACCTTCCTGACACAATTCCACATTACATGGAGAATGCACGGTGGTGGCCTTGAACTGTGCACCTTCTGTTGTTGTTGTTGTTGGCAGTTTCTCGCTTGCGAGGATAGTGGGAAGGCCTTTTTTTTTTTTTTTTTAGTTTATTTTCTACAAGCCCTCTGGTGGCTGAAAAGTCAGATGCGGGATGCACAACACCTGTTACACTTGGGGCAAATGAACACTTGAGTAGGCTGGGCTTGTGCTGCTCCCCGCTCTTTCTGTCTTTGACGCTTCTGGCGTGAGGCCTCACTTCTTTCTGCCTCAAACTTCAGGCTGACGGATTTGATGCTGGAATGTCAGCTGAGTCTATCTGTAGCTAGATGCTGCCATGACTGATGCTGAATGCCTGCAAGGGAGAGCTGTTTCTTCAGCTGGTCCTTATAGCGCTTTTTGGGGGCCCCTTGGTTTCGTCTCCCTTCCTTGAGCTCGCCAAAGAGAATTAATTTCGGCATGCATGTATCATCCATCCTGGCTACGTGACCTGCCCAACGAAGCTGTTGTTTGAGTATAATAGACTCCATGCATGTGGGCAATTTGGCTCTGGTAAGGATGTCCTCATTTGAGACGTAGTCCTGCCACTTGAGCCCGAAGATGTTTCGGAGACAACGCTGATGAAAGCGTTCCAGTAATCTGATCTGCTGGCGATACAAAACCCAGGTTTCAGCTCCATACAGGAGGGTAGGGACCACAATGGCTCTGTAGGCCTGCACTTTTGTGGAAAGGCGCAGTGCATGACTTTCTTAGAGAGTCGACTAAAAGAACTGCTGGCCTTGGCAAGGCGACTCTCTAGGTCCTTGGCAACAGATGCGTTGTTTGAGATAACACTACCGATATACGTGAAGTGCTCTACTGCATTCAGGCTGGTACCCTCGATGTTGATTTGGGGTGGGGTATATGCTGTATGGGGGACCGGTTGATATAGCACTTCTGTGTTTCTCAGGCTGATGGTGAGGCCGAAGGCTCTTGCTGCTTCAGCAAAACAGTTGACAATGTGCTGCAAGGCTTGCTCCGTATGGGCGACGAGGGCGCAGTCATCTGCGAAGAGCAGCTCCATGATTAGCTATTCTGTGATCTTAGTGTGGGACAGAAGGCGCCGCAAGTTAAACAGACTTCCGTCGGTTCTGAAGCGGATATAGATGTCGTCTGTCAAGTCTTCTTTGGCCTCACGAAGCATCATGCTGAAGAAGATGGAGAACAGAGTGGGCACGAGGATGCAACCTTGTTTGACGCCATTTGAGATGGGGAAGCTGCCGGACAGAGTCCCGTTGTACTTCACTTGTCCCATCTGGCCTTCATGCAGCTGGCAGATGATGGTGAGGAGCTTTGGAGGGCAGCCAAGGCGTGCAAGAATCTTCCACAAACCCTCACGACTGATCGTGTCAAAAGCCTTGGTTAGGTCTATGAAGGCTGCATAAAGGGCCATGTTCTGTTCTCTGCACTTCTCCTGGATCTGTCTCAGGATGAAGATCATGTCGGTGGTTCCCCTGTTGGCCCGAAATCCGCACTGACTCTCGGGAGTATTTTCATGCGCTATGGTAGGGGTAAGCCTGTTGAGCAGCACTCGAGCCAAAATCTTACCTGCTATTGAGAGGAGAGTGATGCCCCGGTAATTAGAACAGTCGGACTTGGCGCCCTTGTTCTTGTACAGGGAGACAATGACCGCATCCCGAAGGTCATGTGGAACCATTCCCTTTTCCCAGCAACTGGAGAAGAGAATCTGAAGCTTGTCGAGGACTGCCTCACCTCCATTTTCGTACACCTCTGCTGGGATGCCATCTATGCCAGGAGACTTCCCTGGATTCAGCTGCGTGGTGGCCTTTCGGATCTCTTCAAGTGTTGGGGGGTCATCAAGTTCCCATTTCACCTCCACCTGGGGAATCTTCTCGATTGATGACTCTTGCACAGTGCGCTTGTCACTGAAGAGGTTTTCAAAGTGTTCTGACCAACGCTGCATAATGGTTTCCTTGTCCGTCAGAAGGGTGGAGCCGTCTGAGGAGCGCATGGGTGCTTGCACTTGATGTGCTGGCCCATGGATGGTCTTAAGGGCTTCATAAAAGGAGCGCATGTCTCCAGCATCGGCATGTTGTTGTGTCTTCTCCGCAAAAGGTAGCCACCAGTCGTTCTGCAGTATGCGGAGCTTGCTTTGCAGTGTGGAGCAGGCATTTCTGTAAGCTGTCTTGGCAGAGTGGTCATCAGGTTTAGCTAAAAGAGTCTTGTGGCATGCACGTTTCTTTTCTAGTAGTTCCTGGATCTGTGCATCAGACTCATCAAACCAGTCTTTATTTTTCCTGGCTGAGAAGCCCACTACTTCTGCTGCCGTCTCCTGAAGGATGGTCTTTAATCTCATCCACTGTTGTTCAGGGTCGTCAGGCAGGCCTTCTTCTCCACCCAGTCTCTCCTCTAGTTTGGCCTGGAACTCCTTTTTTGTGTCTATGTCTTGCAGCTTGTGGACTTGTAGCTTAAACTGTGGGCCTTTCTTCTTAGGAGGGGGCTTGAAAGTGAAAGCAATCTTGGAACGGACCAAGCGATGATCCGTATAGCAATCCGCGCTAGGCATCACCCTGGTATGTAGTACGTCTCTTCTATCACGCTGTCACGTCAGAACGTAGTCCAGAAGGTGCCAGTGTTTGGAGCGTGGGTGTCTCCAGGTTGTTTTGAATCTCTCTTTCTGTTGGAACAGGCTGTTGGTGATCGTCAAGTCATGTGCAGAGCAGAACTAAAGCAGCAGGCGGCCATTGTCGTTACAGTTACCTATGCCATGTTTCCCTAGCACGTCCTTCCATACATCAGAGTCGCGGCCCACTCTGGCGTTGAAATCTCCCATGATGAGGAGCTTGTCCTGGGTGTTGACGCGCTGTAGAAGGTTGTGCAGATCGCTATAGAAAGCCTCCTTAACTCCAATGTCGGCCTGCATGGTTGGGGCATACACACTAACAATAGTGGCAAAATCCTTGTTGTTGATGGGGAGCCGGAGTGACATGAGTCGGTCAGAATGTCCAACTGGCAAACTGTGTAACCTATGTGCTATGGCGCTCTTAATCATGAACCCGACCCCTGAGAGTCGACGATCTTCTTTAGCCTTCCCTGACCAGAACAGTGTGTAGCCTGTGCCTTCCTCGGTGAGTGACCCTTGGTCTGCAAAGTGCACCTCGCTGAGTGCAGCAATGTCTATGTCAAGCCTTGCTAGCTCTTTGGCAACTAAGGCTGAGCGTCTTCAAGGACGATCGCTATTGTCTGAGTCCATCATTGTGCGTACATTCCAGCACGCAATTTTCAGGTTCTTTGTTTTTCTTTTCACACCGCATGTAGTGATGCCCGTTGGCAGCGGTGAGCTAACCGGGTCTAGTGAGACAAGCCATGTTTAGACCACCTTGTCTAGGTCTGTCTCCATGTGGAGCAAGCAGGGCTATCCCTAAACAGGGCTGCTTGGTCACCCAGGGACCTGCCGGATGATGCTATTGTCTTGGGTCAGTAATTTCATTTCATTTATTTATTTATTTCATTCATTTAAAAGAAAAAAAACAGAAAAGCAGAAATAAAGCATCTCCATTACCAGAATGAAAAGGAGCAGAGAGAACAACAAGTCTTATATTTTCTGCCCCTTTTTACAATACAATCTTTCAATATCCAGCGTCATTTTTCAACATTATTTAACAGATTGTATTTCTTTAACTTGTCACATACCACTGACTTATTTCATAATTATGACCATTATTAAATAGATTACATCTCTGACAGGTTACATTTTTAAACTTAAAACATTTTATACATTATTAACAAATTACATTTTTTTTTACTTCCTTACAGCCCACTAACTTATTTTATAGTTTCATACTTACTTAATACATCTAGTTTAATACGTTTTTTAAATAATTTAAGTGACCTTAATTCTTTAATTTCTTTGTTGAGATTGTTCCATAATTTTACACCATTTACTGCAATACTCCGTTCTTTTACTTTGGTTCTGTATCTTGGTTTTCTAAAGACTTCTATTCCTTTCAGTTTATAACTACTTACTCTTTTCTCAAACATATTTTGAATGTTTGTTGGTAAAGAATTTTTATTAGCTTGGTACATTGTTTGTAATATTTTCAAATCGACCAAATCACGAAATTTAAGTACCCTGTACTTAATGAACAATGGATTAGATGGATCTCTAAAACCACTGTTGCTAATCACCCTTAAAGCCCTTTTCTGCAGAATAAACAATGGCTGTATATAAGTTGTATATGTTGATCCCCAGATTTCTACACAATAAGTTAAATATGGGAAAATCAATGAATTGTACAATGTTAATAAACCATAACTATTTAATGAATATTTTACTTTATGCAAAACAGCAATGGCTTTCGCTATTTTTCCTTTTATGTAATTTATGTGTGACTTCCATGTAAGATCTTCATCAATTATGACTCCTAAAAATTTCATTTCTTTTACCCTTTGTATATCCATTCCATCTATTTGTAATGACACGTTTTTTTTTTTGCTCTGTCATTAAACAATATGAAATTTGTCTTATTAATATTTAGTGACAGTCTGTTTATATCAAACCAATGCTTAACTTTTTCCAATTCTGTTTTTATCACTTGTGCTACTTCCTGTATATCTGATCCAGAGTAAAACAGCATTGTATCATCAGCAAATAAAATGCTACCAAGCACATTAGATACATTCACAAAATCATTGATATACAAAATAAACAGTTTGGGTCCAAGTACTGATCCTTGTGGTACTCCATAAGCAATATTACACAATTCTGATTTGATATTATTTATCTGAACAAACTGTTTTCTGTTTTCTAAGTAGCTTTTTACCCACTGATGTGCAATACCTCTTATTCCATATTGTTGTAACTTGTGAAGCAATCTTGAGTGGTCAATAACATCAAAAGCTTTTTTCAAGTCAATAAAAATACTTACAAAATAATCCTTATTTTCTATTGTTGTTGATATTTTCTCTATTAATTCCATAATTGCCATATCAACTCAATCAATCAATCAACTTTTTTCTTATATAGCGCCAAATCACAACAAACAGTTGCCCCAAGCTGTCGAATGTTTTGTTCTGAATCCATACTGAGCATTATTTAAAATATGATGTTTCTCAGTGAATTTATCCAACCTTGTCACAAAAACTTTTTCCATAATTTTAGAAAACTGTGGAAGCAATGATACTGGCCTGTAATTAGAGAATTTATGTTTGTCTCCATTTTTATATAATGGGACTACCTTGGCAATTTTCATTTCATCTGGAAAAATCCCTGTTGACAGAGACAGATTGCAAATATAAGTAAATGGTTCAATAACAGTTTCTATTATACTTTTTACAGTCATCATGTCTAAATCTTCATGGTCAGTTGATCTTTTGCTTACACAGTTTTTTACAATATTTCTTATTTCATCTTTTTCCACATTGTCCAGGAAAATACTATTGACCGTATTTACAAGTGTATGTAATGTATCTTCTACTATTGGTTTATTTCCCACCAGACTTGATCCTACATTTGAAAAATAATCATTAAACCCATTTGCCACTTCTTTTATGTCATATATCTCTTTATTTTCTTTGACAAAGTAATTTGGAAAAGTTGCTTTCGTTCCATCACTTTCAATCACACTTTTTATAATTCCCCATGTTGCCCTCATATTATGAATGAATGAAAACTGTTTATTTTTTTCGAACATTTGATACAACAACAATTACAAGATAGATCAGTAAAGACAACAACAAAAAAGTTCCTACTGTGTACCCAACATGTCCGAAAAGGGGTAGGGTGAAGCATCAGCTTATTTATCCCTACCCCTTCTTCCCCACAACCAGTAATACCCTTTGCCACATATACACATAGATTCCTACACACCTAAACCGATATCAATATATATATATATATATACATATATATACACATACATATATACATACACACATCAACATACATACACATATACATACACATATATACACATATACATATATACACATATATATACACAAACATAAATATACACCTACACATACCTACTTACATACAAAATACTATATATTTACAAGCCGAAGCAAAAAACAAAAACACCCTAACCCTCATTACCCTTCCTCCTCCCTACACCCAGAAAAAAAACATATTTTTGTACCGCTGTTTGAACTGGTTCATGCTTGGACATTGCTTGAGCCCCACTCCCAATCTGTTCCACATCCTCACCCCACAGACAGAAATACAGAAACCTTTTAATGTTGTTCGTGCCCACTGAAGCTTTAAATTAAATTTCCCCCTCAGACTGTAATCCCCTGATCTGTTAAAAAACATATTTTTAATATTTGCTGGAAGTAAATTGTTTATTGCTTTATACACAATTTGTACTGTTTGAAAATGAACCAAGTCTGTGAATTTTAAGAATTTGGACTGTAAAAATAGTGGATTTGTATGATCTCTACAGCCAGTATTATGAATAATTCTTATAGCTCTTTTCTGCATTACTGATAGTGATTGTGTTGTACCTTTATAAGTATTACCCCATACCTCTGCACAGTACTGTAAATATGGTAAAACCAGTGAGCAGTAAAGAATGCGGAGTGAGTTGTGGTCCAGAATATGTTTCGCTTTGTTTAGAACTGAAATGCTTCTTGACAGTTTACTTTGTATATGTTTTATATGAGTCTTCCAGTTTATCTTATCATCTATTATCACCCCCAGAAACTTATTTTCATGTACCCTTTCAATATCTACCCCCTCGACTTGTAACTGAACCTGTATGTCTGTATTACAATAGCCAAATAACATGTATTTTGTTTTACTTAAGTTTAATGATAATTTGTTTCTGTCAAACCATATTTTCAATTTTCCCATTTCTATACTGATCCTCCTCAGTAACTCCTGCAAATCCCCCCCTGAACAAAAAATGCTTGTGTCATCTGCAAATAATACTAATTTTAATATTTTGGAAACATTGACAATATCATTTATATAAATTAGAAACAGTTTTGGACCCAATACTGACCCCTGTGGGACGCCACAAGCATTGTCCAAGCATGATGATGTATATTCCCCCAACTTCACAAACTGTTTTCTGTTACTTAAGTAGCTTCTCACCCAGTGCAACACCAACCCCCCAATCCCATACTGTTCAAGTTTATTGATTAATATGTCATGATTAATTGTATCAAAAGCCTTTTTAAGGTCTATAAATATTCCAACTGAATGTAATTTGTGGTCTATGGCGTTTGTAATCTCCTCAACTGATTCTATTAATGCAAGTGATGTTGAACTATGTGCTCTGAATCCATATTGACTATCAGTAAGTAATTTATGTTTATTTATGAATTTGTCTAATCTATTATTGAATAACTTTTCTAATAATTTGGAAAATTGTGGAAGCAAAGAAACAGGTCTATAATTTGTGAAGTGGTGTCTATCCCCAGTCTTATACAGTGGCACAACCTTAGCTATTTTCATTTGATTGGGAAATTTACCGGTTTGAAATGATAAGTTACAGATGTATGTTAATGGTTCTACAATCCATTCAATGACCTGTTTTACCACCACCATATCAATTTCATTTAAATCGGTAGATGTTTTATATTTACAATTATTCACAATGTCTATAATTTCATTTCCATCCACTGCTGTGAGGAACATTGAACAGGGATTTCTTTCTATGAGATTATTATCCCAATCCTCAGGTTGGGAATCGGGAATTTTTTCTGCCAAGCTTGGTCCAATATTTACAAAAAAAATTATTAAAACCGTTGACTACCTCATCCTTATTTTCCTTCTTGACATTATTATCAATGAAATACTGAGGGTAACTCTGTTTTTTATTACCATTTTTGATAATGCTATTTAATATATCCCATATTCCTTTAATATTGTTTTTGTTATTATATAATATGTTACTATAATATTCCTTCCTACATACCCGTATAATATTAGTTAATCTATTTTTGTATTTCTTATATCTATTTTCTGCCTCTTTAGTCTTTAGTTTTATGAATTCTCTATACAGTGTATTTTTCTTATTACATGCATTTCGTAACCCTTTCGTCATCCATGGTCGAGCTTGGATTTTTTGTTTTCTGTAGTCTTGTTTAATTGGACAATTTTTATCATATAATGATGTAAATATTTGTAAAAAAGTTTCATATGCACTATCAACATCACTTTCACTGTATACCTTTTCCCAGTTTTGCTCCTGTAAATCCTTCTTTAGTGTGTTCATGTTTTCCTCTGTCCGCACTCGCCTGTAATTTATTTTCTCCTCTGGCTGATTCCGCCGATGGTTTCTATTATAAACGATGAAAACTGGTAGATGATCACTAATGTCATTGATTAATAATCCACTCACAGTGTTATTCTCAATATCATTGCTGAATATATTATCAATTAAGGTAGCACTATGGGATGTAATTCTGCTTGGCCTGGTGATTTTTGGATATAAACTCATACTGTACATTATACTGATAAATTCATCTGTTATTTTATGCTTATTTGGATTGAGCAGATCAATATTTAAGTCACCACAAATGAACACAGTTTTTTGATTAGTTTTTGAGAACATTTTTCCCATACAGTCAGTGAATGTTTCAATACAAGATCCTGGTGCTCTATATATACAGCTGACTAATACATTTTTGCTTTTTTCTTCACATATTTCAATAGTTATACATTCTAATAAGTTATCAATCACAGTTGTCATATTGTCTACTATTTTATAATCCATGTTCTTATCCACATACACAGCCACTCCTCCTCCACTCTTATTTTTTCTGTTTACACAATTAAATTCATATCCATCCAGTTCAAAATCCATTCCTTTATCTTCATTGATCCATGTTTCTGATATAGCAATTATGTTAAATATTTTTTTAAACTGACTTAAATATTCTTTAATGTTGTTAAAGTTTGCATATAGACTCCTGCTGTTGAAATGGATTATTGATAATTTGTTATCCGTTTTAATGATCCGATTAAACTGTTCATCTGTATAATAGCAACAACTGTCATTGATATTTGAGAAGAAATTATTGTCCGGGTCTATATCGTGCTCCAAGTCCAGTACATTGTGGTCTGTGTATTTAAATGTTCTCAGTTCTACTTTTCCATGATCAGCAATCCTTTGAGTTATATCCTTCTTGTCTCCAGATGTAGATGAATAGGTTCCTCTGGTCTGTGTCATGGTGTTGTGATGTGTTTGTGTCCTCATACCTTATTGGTCATATTTGTCCAGATCCTCGCTTTAAGAAACACTATTGTTCATATTTGTCAAGCTCCTCGATGTTCCTTATTGCCATGACTTTTGCTTGTTCAGGTGATCCGTTCAGTTTGATGAATATTTTACAGTTTGAAGTCCATGTGTGCTGGATTTTTCCCTGTTTCTTCAAGAAGCGTGCTTTCCTGGCGATGTCGGCATTCCGTTTGGTGAGATGTTCATTGATGAATACGTTTGTCCCTTTCAGTTTTCTTCCTTGTTTTAACAGTGCTGTTCTGTGTTTTCTGTTGATGAATCTCATGATGACGGTTCGTTTATCACCGTCATTTCTCCGGGGCAGAGGGTGGCACGCTTCAATGTTATTTAAATCCATTTCTATACCTTTAGATAGGAGGAAATCAGAAACCTGTTTTTCCACAGAGCTGACCTCCTGTTCACGGGCTCCCCTCCGCTCTCATCTGTTACCGCCCGTGCGTAGGACCGTGGTTTGATATGAAGACCTGTGATGATGACGTCGTTAATTCTGGTGTACTGCTCCAATTCAGCCACTCTATTTTCCAGCTGCACCAGATGCCGGTCTTTCTCGGCGTTCTGGAGCCGTAATGCCTTCACCTCCTCCACCAGATCCATGATTGATTTCTGTTGCTGCTTCACAACAGAAATCTCCTCTGATAGAAAGTCCAGAGATTTTTTAATATCGTCACCTTCCTCCGCTGTCAGAACCTTCTTAGGCCCCATGGTCGGCTTATGAGCAGCTTGTCGATCGCCGATGTTAACAGCCTGCGTTGTTTGTCACCGGGATGGATCTGCACTGCGCTGGTGCCGCGCGGCCTCGGTGTTTCCACGCTGATGGATGCGCGGTGGCTGCACGAGGCCTCGGGGAAGCGGCATTCGTGACGCGCGGATCTAATGACGCAGCGCGCGGCCTCAGTGAATTCACCACGTTGGGCCTCGTACGTTGTTGCTGTCCAGTCGCGGGGTTAAGTTGCCGGTTGAGGTGGTATTCCCACTGTCCGGGTTGGCAAACACCGGCGTGGCAGATGGCAACCACAAACACCACCTCTGAAAACTCAGGTACAAACTTTTTGCAGCTCGCTCTGACGACACGCAGCTCTGACTGACTGTGACTGACGCCATCATTATCTTACTCTTATTTAATTGTTCACTATAATAATCTTTTTTTTGTTTCCTAATTATTGTCAATAGTTTATTTTTATATTTTTTGTATTCTGTTTCCTTTGTTTGCATTTTTAAAAAGCACCTGTATAAATAGTTTTTCTTTGCACAAGCATTTTTTATTCCCTTTGTCAGCCATGGTTTATTTATTCTTTTCTTACTAATTTCTATTAATTTACAGTTTTTATTATATGATTTCATCAATATTTTCATAAATGAGTTATATGCTACATTAACATCACTGACATAAACTTCTTCCCAATTTTGATTTTTAAGATCATATTTTAATGCCTCTAAGGCTTTTACTGACTTGTCTCTTTTAAAGTTTATAACAGTTTTTTTCTTGTACCTATTTTTATATTTAAATATTGAAAAGACTGGTAAATGATCACTAACATCTGTCATCAAGATCCCATTCCTGATAATTTCATCTGTTCTATTTGTAAATATATTGTCGATTACCGTTGCACTTTGCGATGTGATTCTGGTTGGTTTTGTTATCAAGTGGAATAACCCCAAACTATACATTGAATTCACAAAATCACTTATTCTTTGGCAACTGGAGCTCTCTATGTTAATGTTAAAGTCTCCACATATAAAAAGCGTTTTGTTTTTAATTTGATGGAATAACTCTATTATTCTATCTGTAAATTTCACAACACAAGTGTCTGGTGCTCTGTATACACAACTGATTAAAATATTTTTAGATGTTTCATGTACAAGTTCCACTGTTACCTGTTACTGTTACTGTAATCAAACGACCATAGCTCCTGAGCCGCCTGCATGCAGGATCGAGACTGCAGCTCCCAGTGCCATCATGCACCGGCTGTTTTCGCCTCTTCCCATCACTGCAGGGCTTTCCTTCCCGCCTGCGCTCGTTGCTTAAAGTGGGGATCAGCTCGTGCACACCATTTCCACTCTTTAGGCAAGGTGGCACTCCACAGTGGCACAGACAAGCTGAGATGGCTGTGGCGAACCACCAGGCTGTAGGTTTTACATCAGAGTGACCTTCTCCTAGCCTCTGGCTAAAGAACCTTCCTCGGAGGCACGGGGGCAGTAACCCAGGCTGGGGGTTTAACATCAGGGTTTTCCTTCCCCTAGGTGGACCGCCTTAACAGGGCTAATGAGTCCCATCTACCCACTGCTATAACCCAGTCAGCTGGGAGGCTCGTGATGGCGGGAGCACCTAGATCCCGTATAGGTCATGGACCTACCACTGCCATACTTGAATAAACAATATCTGAGTTGTAAAACAACAACAACAAAAACACAAAGCCAACCTAATCAAAACCAAAGTGAGTGCAGCTCCAGGAAAACCTACCTGAAACAATCTAAAACTGACTGAAAATAAATCTGACTCAATCTAAACCGAAAACAATTTATCTAGCGCAATGTAACTATAGCTTGTAAGCTAACAAACGGAATATCAAATCAAATCAAATTTATTTATTTATTTATATAGCGCCAAGTCACAACAAACAGTCGCCCCAAGGCCATACAACAATTACAGAAAAACCCCAACGGTCAAAATGACCCCCCTGTGAGCAAGCACTTGGCGACAGTGGGAAGGAAAAACTCCCTTTTAACAGGAAGAAACCTCCAGCAGAACCAGGCTCAGGGAGGGGCAGTCTTCTGCTGCGACTGGTTGGGGCTGAGGGAATATAAAGCTAACCAAATCTAAATGCACTTAAAACAATCACAGTCGAAACCTTTATCACTATGAAAACAGATAAGTGTGTATAAAGCTAACTGAATCTGAAAGTAACTGAAAAACAGGTAACTGAACATAAATTAATGCAAAGATATGCAAATTGTTAAATGACTATAAAGCTAGCAATCTAAAATGTACTTAAAATCACACAATTTTAATCTAAAAATGTATTTATCACTATGAACATAATTTCATGCAAAGCAATAGCTAAATGGATATAAAGCTAACAAAGTAAAATTGTAAAATTGACGTAAAATAACACTATCTGAATCTAAAAATGTATTTATTACTATGAAAACAGTTAAGTGTATATAAAGCTAACTGAAAAACAGCTAACTGAACATAAATTCATGCAAAGCTATGTGACTAGCTAAATGAATATAAAGCTAGCAATCTAAAATTTACTTTAATAACACTATATGAATCTAAAAATGTATTTATCACTATGAAAACAGTTAAATGTATATAAAGCTAACTGAAAAACAGCTAACTGAACATATAAATTCATGCAAAGCTATGTGACTAGCTAAATGAATATAAAGCTAGCAATCTAAAATGTATTTTAATAACACTATATGAATCTAAAAATGTATTTATCACTATGAAAACAGTTAAATGTATATAAAGCTAACTGAAAAAACAGCTAACTGAACATATAAATTCATGCAAAGCTATGTGACTAGCTAAATGAATATAAAGCTAGCAATCTAAAATTTACTTAAAATAACACTATCTAAATCTAAAAATGTATTTATCGCTATGAAAACAGTTAAATGTATATAAAGCTAACTGAAAAACAGCTAACTGAACATATAAATTCATGCAAAGCTATGCAAAGAGAGAGTTAGAGAAGACATATATATATATATATATATATATATATATATATATATATATATATATATATATATATATATATATATATATACTCAACAAAAATATAAACGCAACACTTTTGGTTTTGCTCCCATTTTGTATGAGATGAACTCAAAGATCTAAAACTTTTTCCACATATACAATATCACCATTTCTCTCAAATATTGTTCACAAACCAGTCTAAATCTGTGATAGTGAGCACTTCTCCTTTGCTGAGATAATCCATCCCACCTCACAGGTGTGCCATATCAAGATGCTGATTAGACACCATGATTAGTGCGCAAGTGTGCCTTAGACTGCCCACAATAAAAGGCCACTCTGAAAGATGCAGTTTTATCACACAGCACAATGCCACAGATGTCGCAAGATTTGAGGGAGCGTGCAATTGGTATGCTGACAGCAGGAATGTCAACCAGAGCTGTTGCTCATGTATTGAATGTTCATTTCTCTACCATAAGCCGTCTCCAAAGGCGTTTCAGAGAATTTGGCAGTACATCCAACCAGCCTCACAACCGCAGACCACGTGTAACCACACCAGCCCAGGACCTCCACATCCAGCATGTTCACCTCCAAGATCGTCTGAGACCAGCCACTCGGACAGCTGCTGGAACAATCGGTTTGCATAACCAAAGAATTTCTGCACAAACTGTCAGAAACCGTCTCAGGGAAGCTCATCTGCATGCTCGTCGTCCTCATCGGGGTCTCAACCTGACTTCAGTTCGTCGTCGTAACCGATTTGAGTGGGCAAATGCTCACATTCGCTGCCGTTTGGCACGTTGGCGAGGTGTTCTCTTCACGGATGATGCGAAGGAGATGTGTTGCACTGCATGAGGCAAATGGTGGTCACACCAGATACTGACTGGTATCCCCCCCCAATAAAACAAAACTGCACCTTTCAGAGTGGCCTTTTATTGTGGGCAGTCTAAGGCACACCTGTGCACTAATCATGGTGTCTAATCAGCATTTTGGTACGGCACACCTGTGAGGTGGGATGGATTATCTCAGCAAAGGAGAAGTACTCACTATCACAGATTTAGACTGGTTTGTGAACAATATTTGAGGGAAATGGTGATATTGTGTATGTGGAAAAAGTTTTAGATCTTTGAGTTCATCTCATACAAAATGGGAGCAAAATCAAAGTCTCTCTTTCCCACCTGTGGATGGTGCATTAATTTGTAAACTCTGGGTCCTTTGGCAGAGGTGCAGAAGTTTTTGAAGTTTGAAATTTGATCATATAACTCTGGTGTTGGCCTCCCTTCACCGGGTCCCTTACTGAACTGGTTTACACTGGTTTACACTGCCCATACTGCTTGTCCAGTACTGTCTTGCACTTCTGTCGCAAATCACTCCTGCCACCTTTTTGGACCTCCGTCCACCAACTTCACACACTCATCACCATGCCAAACACCCACTTCATCTCCAACATACTCTTAACCCTCGGGGGACCACAGACTCGCTCGCATGTGCAATCTACTTTTTGCCATATTTCCATTAATTTAACAATTACTTTCCAGAAATAAGCAGATAATGACAATAAAAGCATAACATCTCACAAATGTTACATATTCATTAGAAAACAATAATGTAAACACAGACTTGTCTCAACCTCTGAATAGGTGCAAGTAGTGTTTTATCTGAAAATGTTAATGTGGCTATGCCAACACTACTCCTTCAATAGCTTAGAGTGCAGTCTATTACAGACGAATTCTACAAAAGTAAACACAACAATAAAATGTCAGTATGATGCACTTAAGGAAATTAATGTTAATGTATGTTCTCATCAAAGACTCAGACACCAACAATTAAGCCATACAAGTTTTCAGATATCATTGGCAATGAAAAAAAAAAACCTAACCTAGTCTAACCTCATCACACCATACATCTTGCTTACTCATATTTATTCTGGACAAAATATGATGTCGTATGGTTCCACATTCATCCATCAATAAATAACACTGATAGTTGCCATACCAACCATAAATAAATGTTATGTGCACAACTTTCTTCTCTATGTTTGACCACTCTGGTGTGAGATTCTTTAACCAAAAAAATGAAAATGCTCAGAAAAGAAAAGGAAACAAAGAGGTGAAAACAGAATGAATTTGTTGTATTATAGACAATTTACAACTGCAGCTTCTGGACAAAGAAAACCTGCATGTAATTCAATCATTTTCCGAAGAAATCCTGCACTTGCAAAATCCTGCCCAGAAAGTGAATTTCAACATACCTGAAATGAACAGGAAACAATATTTGCACAGTAAAATAATCTGCTAAATAAAATGTTACTCCTTATTGAATAGAAACAATATATTTATTTTAAATCTATATCTTGAAACAAATAAAAATGGCTATGAGAAAAAGGCCATCAAGACCCTACTGTAATATTTTATGTGTAATCATTTGTGATTTGGTATGTCTAGTCATGATGAGCATTATTAGTTAAGGGCTAGTCTGTTTTGACTTTTTTCTTTCATCTGTCATTTTGATGTGAGGACCACAATAAAAATTAAGGAGCTTTATTGGAAGAGTTTTTACATTGTCCTCAGTAATATTAATAAAGTATTCACGGCGCTTCACTTTTTCCACATTTTGTTATGTTACAGCCTTATTCCAGAATGGAGTAAATTAATTTTTTTCCCTCAAAATTCTGCTCACAGCACTCCATAATGACAACATGAAAAAAGTTTTTTTTTATTTCTGCAAATGTATTAAGAATAAAAAACTGAAAAATCACATCCTTTGCTCAATACTTTGTTGATGCATCTTTGGCAGCAATTATGAAAGAAATATGAAAGATTTTTGGGAAGTTTTGTCCATTCCTCTTTGAAGCACCTCTCAAGCTCCATCAGGTTGGATGGGGAGCGTCGGTGCACAGCCATTTTCAGATCTCTCCAGAGATGTTCAATAAGATTCAGGTCTGGGCTCTGGCTGGGCCACTCAAGGACATTCACAGAGTTGTCCCGAAGCCACTCCTTTGATATCTTGGCTGTGTGTTTAGGGTCATTGTCCTGCTGAAAGATGAACCGTTGCCCCAGTCAGAGGTCAATAACGCTTTGGAGCAGGTTTTCATCCAGGATGTCTCCGTACATTGCTTTCATCTTTGCCTCAATCCCGACTAGTCTCCCAGTTCCTGCCACTGAAAAACATCCCCACAGCATGATGCTGCCACCACCATGCTTCACTGTATGGATGGTGCGTGGTTTCCTCCAAACATGATGCCTGGCATTCACGCCAGAGAGTTCAATTTTTGTCTCATCAGACCAGAGATTTTTGTTTCTCATGGTCTGAGAGTCCTTCAGGTTCCATTTGGGAAACTCCAGGTGGGCTGCCATGTCTTTTACTAAGGAAGAGCTACCGTCTGGCCACTCTACCATACAGGCCTGATTGGTGGATTGTTGCAGACATGGTTGACCTTCTGGAAGGTTCTACTCTCTCCACAGAGGAATGTTGGAGCACTGACGGATTGACCATCGGGTTCTTGGTCACCTCCCTGACTAAGGCCCTTCTCCCCGATCGCTCAGTTTAGACGGGCAGCCAGCTCTAAGAAGAGTCCTGGTGGATCAGAACTTCTTCCATTTACGGATGATGGAGGCCACTGTACTCATTCAAACCAGCAGAAATGTTTCTGTACTCTTTCCTCAGATTTGTGCCTTGAGGCAATCCTGTCTGCTGACAATTCCTTTGGCTTCATGCTTGGTTTGTGCTCTGACATGCACTCTCAACTGTGGGACCTTATATGTAGACAGGTGTGTGTCTTTCCAAATCATGTCCAATCAACTGAATTTACCCCAGGTGGAGTCCAATTAAGCTGCAGTAAATCTCAAGGATGATCAGTGGAAACAGGATGCACATGAGTTCATTTTGAGCTTGAAGGTAAAGGCTGTGACTACTTATGTACATGTGATTTCTCAGTTTTTTTTATTATTATTATTATTTTTAATAAATTTGCAAAAATCTCAAAAAAGCATTTTCACATTGTCATTATGGGGTATTGTGTATAGAATTTTGAGGAAAAAAATTAATTTAATGAAATTAATTTAATTTCATCCATTTTGGAATAAGGCTGTAACATAACAAAATGTGAGAAAAGTAAGCTGCTGTGAATACTTTCCGGATGCACTGCACACACACACACACACACACACACACACACACACACACACACACACACACACACACACACACACACACACGTGTGTGTATTTTTATTGCCCAAATAAGTCAAATCAAATTCATTGATAAATTTAAACTTGTAAGTCTCTTGCAAATAAATAAAAAAGTAAATACTGCATTTACCAAATTTGATTATACACAAATATAAACGCAACACTTTTGGTTTTGCTCCCATTTTGTATGAGATGAACTCAAAGATCTAAAACTTTTTCCACATACACAATATCACCATTTCCCTCAAATATTGTTCACAAACCAGTCGAAATCTGTGATAGTGAGCACTTTTCCTTTGCTGAGATAATCCATCCCACCTTACAGGTGTGCCATATCAAGATGCTGATTAGACACCATGATTAGTGCACAGGTGTACCTTAGACTGCCCACAATAAAAGGCCACTCTGAAAGGTGCAGTTTTATCACACAGCACAATGCCACAGATGTCGCAAGATTTGAGGGAGCATGCAGTTGGCATACTGACAGCAGGAATGTCAACCAGAGCTGTTGCTCGTGTATTGAATGTTCATTTCTCTACCATAAGCCGTCTCCAAAGGCGTTTCAGAGAATTTGGCAGTACATCCAACCAGCCTCACAACCGCAGACCACGTGTAACCACACCAGCCCAGGACCTCCACATCCAGCATGTTCACCTCCAAGATCGTCTGAGACCAGCCACTCGGACAGCTGCTGAAACAATCGGTTTGCATAACCAAAGAATTTCTGCACAAACTGTCAGAAGCTGTCTCAGGGAAGCTCATCTGCATGCTCGGCGTCCTCATCGGGGTCTCGACCTGACTCCAGTTCGTCGTCGTAACCGACTTGAGTGGGCAAATCTTCACATTCGCTGGTGTTTGGCACGCTGGAGAGGTGTTCTCTTCATGGATGATGCGAAGGAGATGTGTTGCACTGCATGAGGCAAATGGTGGTCACACCAGATACTGACTGGTATCCCCCCCAATAAAACAAAACTGCACCTTTCAGAGTGGCCTTTTATTGTGGGCAGTCTAAGGCACACCTGTGCACTAATCATGGTGTCTAATCAGCATCTTGATATGGCACACCTGTGAGGTGGGATGGATTATCTCAGCAAAGGAGAAGTGCTCACTATCACAGATTTCGACTGGTTTGTGAACAATATTTGAGGGAAATGGTGATATTGTGTATGTGGAAAAAGTTTTAGATCTTTGAGTTCATCTCATACAAAATGGGAGCAAAACCAAAAGTGTTGCGTTTATATTTTTGTTGAGTATATATATTGTGAACATATTTTTTTTCTTCCCAGTTTTAATGGGATATTGTGCAAAATCGAAGACACAATCAGTCAAGTTGGTCCAAAAGAAATCCTACTATATAAAACCAGATGCTGGGATGTATTACGATAGATCCTAGATGTACAGGGAAGCAACAGAGAGTAAAACAATGTGTTTTCTACTGCTGAACTACTAATACCAGCTGAAGAAAACACACTTTTGGAACTGCAATAAAGTCACAAGATCAAATACTATACATGCTGCAAATAATTAGCTGATTTGTGTAATTTTTTTTAGTTCAGTAACAGATTAAGATGAACTTTATTATACCAAAGGAAATTATTTTGCCAGCGTACCGAACAGTAAACAGTGAACTTTTTTTTACAATAGGTACCACAAATTTATGCGAAATATCTAAAGACATATGCACAAGCTGTTCTCCAATACTGCACATAACTGAGTAACTGAATAACTGAATGACTCTGTTCGTTATGTTTTCATCCTGCAGATGGGGGAAGAATCATACAATCTGATTGTCACGGGTAGGACAGACCGCCTGTGGCGTTCTGTGGTGCACCTTGGTGGTCAGTCTATGGCTGAACCACAGAACCATATGTGCTACTAGTCTTTAGCGCTGTGGTACTAAACAGACTCCTGTTAAGAGACTTTGCTCAGTCTTAACTCTGACATCATGAGCCAACGTAGAGTCACTTTCTGTTATTTGGCCCTTTCTTCTGGGCTGTGTCTCTGCTACAGGATATAAAGGATAGTTTAGCTGTTAAGCACCCAAATGTGCACTTTTGTGTCAACAAAACAGCCACTGTATCTCCTGCCAACAGAGGGTTTGTTATATTATAGAATAGTGTCAGGACTCATGACTAGTCACTGTTTTAGTCACTGGCAAAAAACAAAACCAAAAAAAAAAAAAAAAAGCCAGAGTATTAATGTTCTGTCTTACCTTTTTTGGGACCTTCAGGAGGTAAGGTTGGTATCTCATTGGCAGGCCTATCCACACGGGTTACTTCCTCCTGTTCTGGACTGTTCTGGATTGACTTGGGTCCACATAAGTCTGTCTGACCAGCTGTAATTCTTTTAAAGCTGGGGCCACTTGTTTGCCGCATCTCGTTGGCCTTTCTGACTGGAGAAGAAACGGGCAAACGGCTCCTTGTTGTTGTAGAGGTGTTGTTTTCCAAAACGTTCTGTCCCAGGTTTTTGCCATCTAGTCTTTCTCTCTCAGGTGTGGGTCGTATTTTGCCATGACTGACCTTGTAGGTTTTCTCTACCCCATTCACCATCTTAATAGAGTTAGTATTGTCATCTAATGTTTTCCGAGTCAGTTTTATCTGGGTTGTTGCTTTTGTTTGAGTAAATTCTCCTGGCAAAGTAGTTTCTCTCTTAGGTTCCTCAAAAGTTGTTGTCTTGTCAACTTCAGATGTGCCGACTGAAGATTCTACAGTTTGTTTGGATCTGAGTTGTTTTTGTAGTTTGGAAATGACTATTCCAGGTACACTGGTTACTGAAGTCTTTTCTGGTATATCTGGTGATTTAACATCACTATCTGATGTTAACCTTTTTGGGAGTTTACACTTTGAACTGGTGCTTTCTGGGATGGCTTGGTCTTTTAATGCTGGTACCACAGAAACAGTTCTTTCAATGTCATTTGGGAGGTCACTAGAGGTTCCTGTTTTTGAGCTCTCTGTGAGGCCCTTTGCCTTTGATGGAATACTTCTAGTCTTCCAGCCAGCTGCAGGAGATGAGGTCTTTGCTGCACTTGTTGCACTTGGGTGACGTTCTGCTGCTGCTTTAAGCCCTGGTTTAGAGGGAGTGGCCTGGTTGTTCCCTTGGCCTTTCACCCTTGACCCCACACCATGTGACCTTTGTCTATGCATGTCTACAGATGGAGAAAATCCATCAATGTTCAATGTTTGCTCGGCTTCCTCCAGTTCTGCATTGTTATTTTTAAGGCTAAAGAGAGAGAGAGAGAGAAAACATTATAATGTCACTGTATAAAACAGAAATTAAACTGAAAACTTTCAAACTCAATTTTCCCAATTCTATAAATTTCTTTTACCAACAGTTCCCATGTTCAGAGCTCAATGTGTCGAACCACTGGTCAGTAATTTTGCTTTTATTTGAAGGCTGACGCGTATATTCCATTTTAAATGTCTTTTTAAGGAAACTGTCTTATTGGTTTATCAGTAATCCTCAATTACAAAAACACACGAAGGTAATAATAACATTTTCTGTACATACGGACAAAAATACAATGAAGACAATAAGATGTGGTAAGAAATATTAAATGCCAAGTAATAACTGTAAGTTGTGCTTGTCGGGAGAAATTCCGTCATTTCATACTTCCTTCGGACAAACTTTCGTACCTTAAAACTCAAGAACTGCATAACTCTTAGAATCTAAAATGTTATGCATTATGATCTACCTGCTCCCCACCCCAAAAATCTACTTGCAACTTGTGTCTCTTGCCATTACCATGTTTTAGAGATGTCAAGTTTTTTTTTTTTACTATTATGTGAGGGTCTGCAACATATACTCCAGTGTAAAATGTATACTGAAAACAAAAATCACACATGCATTATTAATAATAACAATTACTACAAAGACAATTTGTATAGGAGTTTCATAGGAATCAAAATAAACTCTAACAATAAAAATAAAAAAAAATACTACAATGATGCACAAAAATCTCTAAAGAGCTGATAACACAGAAAAATGTGAGAATTATATACAAGTGCGACTTTTATATATATATATATATATATATATATATATATATATATATATATATTCTATTTCTACCTCATTTTCTTATTTTATTGTATTGTTACAAGTATTATTATTATTGCTTATCCTTGAACATGCTGTTTGATGCACATTTTCCTCTACTCGCACCCATCTTGTGTGTTTTTTGAGAGCTGACGTAACGTGAATTTCTCCACTGTGAGATCAATAAAGTCTTATCTTATCTTATCTTATATATGGGTTTTTACTCTTCAAGAGGAACTTTTTTAACAGATGCCACTTATATACGCCGAACAATATGGTACTTGTTTTAATTGCAAGGCATGAATAAATCCTGAGAATTGCAAGAATATGCCATTGATTTCGTCACTTTCACCATCTCTATCATTAATTCGTGGCCTGAACTGACACAACATGGCTTCAATATTAATCATTTACGATTATTATCATCTATCTGCCAGAAAACCATCACTTTGATTTTGATTTTAATTTTCAGGAAGGAGAGTGCTAAAACGTAATACACGCATCACAGCCAAAAAGTTCAGCTATTTCCCAGAATGCTCCTGCAATAGTTTCAAAACTATAAATCAATCCCGGCATTTTGGAATTTTCAGTTAGACTTGTTATATAATGTAGCTGACGTGAACATTACCTAAACATTTTCATGTTGTGAATTAAAGGCAGCTGGTGAATCCTGCCGCTGGCAGCTGCCTTTAATTCACAACATGAAAATACACCACATTTAAAATTCGAACAAAACACAAACTAATCCTGGCTTATTTTTACATTATAACCTAAAATCTACAAATACTGAAGTCCTGGCGTTGTGGTGTATGCATGAATATTTCAGTGCAGGACTGGCTGATAGTCCTCTCCGGAACAATGAAGCATGGGAACTCAGAGCTCAGGTTACATGCAGACTTTGCTCTCTTTCACTCCCCCCCCACCTGATCTGTTTCAGGACCAAAAGTGACTCTCACACAAAGACAAAACTAAGCAGATACTCACATTTTCGCCTCTGTTGAATCCCAGCTCTCATCCTCTCTTGCCACGTGTCCCTCTTGCTCCTCGTGGTCGTCTGAATTCGGCTCTGGAGCCACGTACACCTTGCGAGCGTAAACCTGTCCTTTTGAAGGCAGGTTTACCGTCTTGCGTGTTATGCGGATGTCTTTCCCTCTGTGTTTGTCCAGATGGGAAGTTTGTTTTGAGTCTGTGCCAGCGTGGCGCTCCTCTGGCGGTAGTAGGTTTGTTTGACACTCCTCTGCAGCCGCTGCCAAGGAGATGGTTGAGGGTGGAAGCTTGCCAGGAAATGGCAAAACTTCTGAGGCGGTAAAAAGCTCACCCTCGGACAGCGAGCCCTCTACAGGAATGACTGTGACAGGTATGGCCAGCACAGGCGGTGAGTCCGGTCTGAAGCCCTCCTCCTGGTCTTCCTCTTCCTCCTCTTCCTCTCCCAGGTGTGTTTCTACCCATATGGCTTTATGGAGCTGCACAGGAGAGTCCGTCCTCAGCTCCTCCTCCTTCTCAGGTGAAGGGCTCCTTACGGAGGTTGGCGTCTCTGCTGAGAGGCTGCTGGTGGGCTTTTCAGGTGTTGCTTTGTCTTCTGTAGGCTCCCTCCCCACATCTGGAGAGTCATCTCCTTGGAGTGGCGCAGTGATGAGGCGGGATGATGACTGAGAGCCTCTCTTTGTTCCAGCGAGGGAGTTGTTGTTGCCCATCCCTCCTCCACCTGTCACAGAGTGAGCGTTGGATTGTAAACTTTTACAGGTAACGTTGGAGGACTTTGGCACCTCGCATGATTCAGAAGGTGTAATTTGAAATGAAGTCGGGGTGATCTTGCTGTCCTCACCCACGGGCTGTGCGTTTATAAAGCAGGTTTCTTCCAAACTGACCTGAAGCCGCTTGCTCACCTCCTCCACCACAGATTGTGTAAAACCGACATTGGAATTCGAAGTTAGATGCGTGGAAGTCACAAAATCAGACAAGGTGGGAGTCGTATTCCCAGAATTCTTGTCAGTGACAACTTTGCTGACCCGGTAAATGTGCACCTCCCTCACACTACTTTGACTGCTACTGTTGCTGTCTGCGAAAGGAAAGTCTGCATCAGCTGCCACCAGAGAAGCCAGGCTGGAGGTGCTGGAGCTGTGGCAGGGGCTGTCCGCACGCTCCGCTCCATCAGAAAGTCCACTCAGTTCCAACACTTTACGACTCGGAGTTGGAGTCTTCTGCTCATCTTCCTGGGCAAACTGTGGAGAATGTGGAGACAAGGGGGATGCCGGCGAGCTCAGAGGACTGGTACCTGTAGAGATGTCTGAATATTGCTTACTGCGGCTCCTCCTTCTCTTGGAGTTGAAGAAACTGCTGATGCGATCAAGCACTCCCCTCTTGTCATCTGAATTCTGAAAGAGGACAAACAAGACGTGCACAAAAAATAAATCAATAAAATACATACTACACCTGCCACACCTTTTCTTTATAGATCTGCTGCAAAAATCCAAACAGAAAATGAAAATTGTTCTTCTAAAAGCAAAGCATAAAGCATGGGAAAAGGACATCTTTGGTTTACTTTAAACAACATAACTAATAATTTTAACAATTTAAAAATAATCCAAGCTGAATATCTTATATGGTACAAAAAGACGAAGGCTCTAAATGGACATGCACCCAACTACCTTGCTGAACTTGTTTGTGTGGCTCCTCATACCCAGAGATGCTCTGTTTCCCAAGGGTTAAAAAGAAGTTGGCAGGTTTTAGAGCCTTTTCCTGCCATGCTTCTACTTTGTGGAACAGCTTGCCTGTTGGGATTCAAAAAGTAACTTCCACTGATTCTTTTAAGACTAGTCTTAAAACTATTTATTTTCTATTACCTCTATATTTTATGGTTTTTAGCTTACTTATATTATAATAGCCAAGTAGCCTCTGTGTTTGTGCGTGTGTATGGCTTTGATCAAGGCAAAACCAGGGAGAGCTGACATTTGCCGTTTGGAATGCTTATGTATTTTGGGTCAAGGATGAATGCTGCCAAACAGAAAGTTGATAGAACATTTTTTTTTGAGAAATTAGTGATTTTAGTAAACTAGTAAACAATGGACGTTGTGCTACAATGCACCATGGGAGTTTGGGGTTTTGAGGTTTTAAATGTTATTATGATTCACGGTAGTTTAACAGTGTTGTTAGTGTAATTGATTTATTGTGTTTTGTAGTTCAATTGGTATAGTCAGTTTAGTTGAGTGTTATGATGCTGTTACCATGAGTGACTTAAGTGTCATGTTGGTACGATGAGTGAAATGTGTATTGCTTTAAATGTCTTTGGCCACAATCTGTTAGTCAAATTAAAAACACCAGCTTACAGAAGACTGCAGAAAAGACAAAAAGCTGTGCATGCATGTGCAATTTTGATCACGCACAAACTGTGGAGAGCTGACATTTGCCGTTTGGTATGCTTAAGTATTTTGGGTCAAGGATGAATGGGCCAAAACTGAACACTGATAGGACTAATATTTTTAGGGAAGCTACATGTATTAGGTAACAATACTGAACAATGGACACTGATATTTACATTCTGGACTTACACACCAATTCATCAGTAGGCGGTAAATCATCTATATATTAAAAACATAAATGTGTGTGTGTGTGCGATTTTATTTAGTAAGTTCAATGTAAGTACATAATATAATTGTAAATAAGATGACACAAGAAAGTGAAAACACTTATTTCCATTGTGGTCCATTTGAAAAATTAAATTACAAAATAGAAGTAAAAATTAAGTATTAATAATAATAATAATGTTGCTAATAATAATAATAATAATAACAACAATACTGATAATAATTATAATAATATTATTAATAATAAGGAGAACAGAAATGCTTTTTGAGAATTTGTTTGTGCATTCTTTGGTAAAAATGAAGTGTTATTCATACACTTGCAGAATGTTTGAGCGCAGTGTAGATAATATTATTTGAATAAAATTTGCCGCTAAATTGACATGTAAATGGCCATTCGCCCTATTAAGGCTTCAAATCCCGTAAAACTTCGAAGAGGTCGCCGCGCTGCAAGATCTCAGTAACAATGAGAACTGCATTGTGACGCTCTGATCACGCTGCACTTTAACTGCTGCACACGGACAACAGCATTAATATCGCAACATAAAACTATTTATATATTGTGCCTAAAACTCTCATGAATATATTCTCTGGGTTTATAGACATTGTTATGGCATTTATTTTATGTAAACACATGAGAATCACAGGCTGTCTCGCCGTTATTTTCAATGGGAGCTGCTGTGAGCTACACTCGATTCCTGATCATGTCATTCTGGGGTAAAGTGAAGTTTGCTCTTTAATGTCTTGATTACTGTTCTTTACAACACTGTTTGTCCTCTTTGTTACAGACTAATATATATGTCTGAAATTTGGTTTGCGTTTATTAAATTCCACGCAGATTAAACGTATCAGACACGGATTATTTGTCATAATTGTTTTAGCAAGTTTTTAGAGTATCATTATGTGTCGACGTGGGTTGAGGAGCGGACCTGCGTCTGACGGAACCCAGCGCTAAAACAACCAGAAAGCGGTTCCAATAACAAAACAATTTATTTTCCCCCTTTGGTGCATAACAAAGTGTACAAACAAAAACTGCGTCGGTCTGGTGGAGTGAAGGACGGCATGCTCTCCAGCGCCCAAAAGGATCGAAGCCCGGCGCTTCTGGACCCACGTTCACCGCCAAACACCCCCCAGGTGGACACGACAAACCGACTCTGCGAAGGATAGAAAAGGTGAGGTAAGACAGCAGCTACAACTAATATCCTTTATGTAAATGAGCAGCTTCTCACAACAGGTGGAGGATCATCAGTCCACATGCCACAGCAGTGAGAAGCGAGCTGCACAACTCTCATCAAAGTTCAAATATACTGCGTAACAAAATACCAAGTTACTGTTAACAATTATTCAGATAATCAATCACCTCTGATGTGTGCTGACAACATGTGTCCCTCACCCTTCCTCCTTCACAGGCACGATGTGTCAAACCCAGGTGCGGTCCTCAGCGTCTCACAAACGAACATCACAAGGTCGGGTTCCCGGCAATTCTGCTTGAATCACACATGACTTAAATGCAGAACGCCATCTCATTATCTGCTTCAGCTGAAAGTCCTTAAGGTTGCACGTGAGCACCATCCACAGGCGCTGCACATCATGTTGATGAGGGTGAAGGACTCCTCTGCCAGCACCTTCTCCACAGACAATAAATCAGTTTGCATACCACCTGGAAAGCAAAGAAAAGAAAAGAACACCAAAATGTCCAGCCACACCCCCCCAACACACAACAATCATGCAGCAGTCTCTTATTAACGTGATGAAAAGCATAAAAAAATTACATTTTTGTCGTATAATATTCATTTACATTGTCATCATGTGGATTCTCTATGTTGTTTTGATTTCAGCGGCTCTATGGCGCGCAAGAGCTTATGGGATGCGTCAGTAGGGCGAATTGGCTGAAGTCAGTGGAGGGCACGTCCAGTTGATGTCACTGGTTGGGGTCTCCTCTGCTGGGGACGAGTGCAGTTTACTGAGCTCGCTCATTGAAGTTCTATTAGTCTCGTCAAGAAACAAGTGGAATATGCCAGAAAGCTGCGCATGTTGGCAAAGCCACAAATGGAGGAACAAGGGAGACAATATGTCCTTCCATAAGTAAGTGGTTTTGGTTATTCTTGTCACTTTGTCCGTGACATTTGGTTGATAAACAGGTGTATGTTTCCTGTCCGTGCCTGTGTCATCCGAGGACACGGACGACACTTACACACACCACTCACACACAGAGATGTGCACACACACCATTGACTTCATGAATGAAACTCGGTCAATAAAGGATAATTGTGTGTATATATATATATATATATATATGTATATGTATATATGTTTTGTAATAGTTTTAGGAGCCGCAGTATGCTGAAAACAGCAGCAGCTGGTTCAGCCCGGCAGCTCAGCCTAGTTTAATACTTTCCTGACATGATTTAATGTTAATTAATTTTACTGGCTCGATGTCCAGGTCAGAATGGCATTTTAACACGTATTTTGCAAGTGTTTTTCTGAGTGTGTTCAGTCACAAATCCCCATTGAAAATGCATTAACATCCGGGAACTTTGTCAATCTTTTGCAGGGTTAGGAGGCGTCATGTCGCTGTCCATGAAGGGACGTTTGTGTTTAGTGGGCACCACTGGGAGTGCGGATTCTAGTAGTCATATATAACCTCTTTGTTGGTGCCTCTGGCAGGGAATGTCAGAACGAGGCTGAGACCAGTAAAGGTGGGCGATACTGGGAACTTTGTATTGATCCGATACCAATTAAATACAGGCCCAGTATCGCCGATAGATACCAATACCGATACTTTTTCATATTTGAGCTTCATAGAGCCAAAGGATCCAAAGGACCTAGGACAGAATTTCGCCAAACGTACGTGACAACAAAATACTTTATTATCACAATCAACATTTTTGTTTAAAAAATATCGCTCAACACAACTTAATACAAAATCTCCTGAGGTAGAGGGCTGACTCGAGGAGAGCGCTGAGTGGGTGGGCCAGGTTGAGCCTACCTGCATGGCTGTTGGCTGGCGCCGTTGAGCCACGTGACAGCGCAACAACAAAACATCAGAGGGGGGAGGGTGTGCTGCTCCATGTTGTGTGACACAGCGCAGCACTGCTCTTACAGACAAAGCGTAGACTTTGATGAATCTGTGTGCGCAGCAGTCAGTGCGTGCAGGAGAGAAAAAAGCTTGAGTATCAATCTTTTTACACAAAGATCGTTCAATATCAATACCAGCGTTGGTATCGATATTATCAATATTAGGATCGATCCGCCCACCTCTAGAGACCAGTGACGTCTCCCGCCTGACCTGCATAAATGGCGGCAGCCGGTCGATGTCAAAGCCTCTCAGACCACGACTAAAACAAGGTTTTCTGTAGATGTTTGGTGGTCTTTAGTATTTCTTGAACTATCAAAAGATCGCATTTTTGTGTTTATTCATGCTATAAATAATCCGTGGGCATTTCTGTTCCCCTTTAAGACAGTAAATTAACATTACAAAATTACATAATTAAGAGGAAATAAAAGGGTTGACGTCTTCAAAAAAATATTGAGGTCTAAGGTTCTAAAAACATTCTGGACTAGACACCATTCCAACTCATTATAGAAACTTTGCACAATTTATTACTACCCTTGAAAAATGCCAGATACCTTTTTTATAAATACTATCCAATCTAGAGCTCATTTATTTTGTTTGTACAAAATTGTTTTTATGGTTTTAATTGCTTTACTCTATGATATGGGGATCTTTGTTTCATGTTGTTCTTGAGTTTGTTCAGCACTCTGTAGATGTTTTTTTTCCATTTAAAGAGCTTCATAAATAAATGTGTTATTATTAAAACAACACAGAAGAAGAATAATTATGTCCGACTTACTAGTAACTAATGAGACAGACATAAAACCTCAGAGAGGATGGGCTCAAGGATCACTTACCAGAGCTACCGATCACAAACAGAAAAAATAAATATCAAGTCTGAGAGCAAAGATTTAAACTGCAGATAACACTTGCGTACCATCGTCTTTGTCAAACGTCTTTAAATCCTTTGGAATCTCACATCAAATTAAAATATAATTAAAATGTAAAAGCTCATTAAACCGAGTAATCACACACACACACACACACAAAAGCAAAAAGCACATACAGCCGAAATTAAAACAGCACAAAAACACCCAAATGAGCGAGACGCGTTGTTGGCTCCATCATGCCGTGTCTTCAGAGTGAGGTGCACAAAGTGTGTCTGACTTTAGGGCAAGGCCATTTGCATCACCGCCACAGCGGCAAAACAATATTGTGAAAGACACTTCACAAGGCATACAACCTGAAGGAATTTACAATCCAGTTCCATTTGGAGGGTGTGGCCGTGCCCCTCCCGTTCCCATGGGAATGCCAAGCACATCAAAAGGCCTGGCGTTATCAGCTGTGCCTAGATGAATCATTCAGGCTGGAGCTGGACACAGAAACGGGTACAAGGTGCCACAATCCAAGAACCCAATGCTGAGAAAAGTCATTTATTACTTTAATGACTTTACAATGGGGGAGTCCAATCTGATTTTCCTCAATAAAACATTGCAGGTTATTTCTCAGCTGCTCTCCAGAAATGTCTCCAAACCACTTTATAAATAACTTTCCTTTTCCTGTGACACAGTCGCACTTCTAAAGTCTGCAGTGTTCTGGAAAATTCACATAATTTCCCTGAACAAACAGCCTTTCTGTCTGGCTTTTCCAGTTCGTGTGTCAACAGAAACAAAGCAAAAACAGCCGGCTGGCCGCGTTCTCATTAATTTAGCTCATGTGGAATGATACTGTGTGATACCGTACCTCCAAAGTGTGCCGGCTCACTCAAAGGTCCGTAACGTCTGAAGAACAGAGAACGGCGTCCTGAGCGTCTACCTATCTGTGCAGAGCTGCTAGCATTTAGCGCTCCACGCGAAGCATTTGCATTGTAAGTGGTTACAGCAATGCCAAATGTCAGGGAGGTGGAGATACAGTGTCACATGTAGACTTTCTTATCAGCCACAGCTCTGGTCCACTCACTCGTTCCAGCAGCAGCCAACAGTCAAATCCTGCAGGCCCACTGCAGCTCCCACAGTGTTTCACAAACAAATTCATCAGGTTAACGTTTATTTCTTTCCTTTGCACATTTCACAAAAGTAAAAAATCTGCCTTACTGTCACAGAATCTAAAGGAAACCTGCTTAAATTACTCAAAGTGTAGCAGCTTCAAGTTAACAATAACCTCTGCTGACAACAATAACCACAGAAGTGGGTTTGACAGGTCTGTGGAAACCAGCCCACAGACAACAAGATCCCAAAGGATTAACATACATTTCTTCAACCTACAGGGAAAGACGGCAGAATTCCAGCCCTGAAAATTATTATTTCAATAACCAGGATAGCATGTTCAGTGACTGTTCACCAATGCCCCCTAGAGGCAGAAAGAGGACAGAAATGATTGATCCTGCTAAAATCATGGAACTAAAATTCAGAAATGACTTCCCCCCACCCCGCCCCCACCAAAAAAAGCATATTATGACATAATTATATTTCATGACGCATTTAACTGCCCCCCCCCCCCCCCCCCCCCCCAATTATTTGCAGTCATGACTCATAACTAAACTAAGTGGTTCTTTTTGTTCATCACAAGCTGTGCAGAACATCTCGTGATGAATTTGGATTCAATTCAACAATAAAGGCTCAACAACAACAACGGCTTTGGTTTGGAGGAATGAATCTTCTTTTCTTGATGAATATGAGCAGTAGGGACCCAAATATTATTTTTTATTTATTAACCTGCAACTGTCTGTGTGTATAACTAATTAATGTAAATAAGTAACTTCAAATAAAAATGTAAAAAAAAAAAACTGCGTCTGGCAGGTTCATAGAACACAAAGAGGCACAATCAAGGTACTTGTTGTCAATACACAGTAGCCCAAAATCCAAAGATATTAGCCCAGGCTTACACCCTGTAAAATGCAATGAGTGAGTGAATGGATGAATGAATGTATAAATAGGAAGACACACAGACAAGAACAGATAGGTAATTTAAATATTGCATTGATAATTTAAATATTGTATAAAGTACCTACAGTGCATTTTTCATTCCTTTTGCTATTGTTATGACTGCTTAAATGGCCTTTGGGTTTTTTAAGATTTAAGTCATAAAAATAATTTTCTTTGGCACCTCTGTAATTTTATTACTCAGCATTTAAATAAGGGATTCATAATATGATATTGCCAATATAATCAAAATTCACGCTATCTGGAAACAATTTAGAACTTTTACCCCTGAAGGGAGAAATTCAAGCGATCAGACGCCATGACATACATTTGGTAGCGATGTCATAGATCACGTGGGGGCTACTACCCCCAAGCTTCATGAGGGACACCGGGAGTAATACGGCAGTGATTCAATTGGGGCCGCAGCCCGCATCAATAACGCATTACACATATGAAGTAACACATTGTTCTGACCTCTAACACGTCAAGAAGCAGCATCGACTCACAGCACGCTGACGAACCACACAGCAACAACAGCACACACGCACTGAATTTTACAAACATTACAAGCTTTTACAAGTTTCTTCTGACATGGCCATTTATAGCTAGCATCTAAAAACATCCACACACATGCGACAAGTTAAAAAACTAGCAGTTGGTTTTCCAAATATGCCTAAAGGCTCCTTCTGATAATGGTATGACATAAAAAAGCACTGATAAAACCTCCTTACCTCTCAATCAGTCGTGATTTCCACATAAAAACACAAGTTGTCCATTCTTTCTGCTCAGACTGGATGTCCCCCCACCACAACACCCTTAAATTAAAGGTGTACTTTTCATACTCCTAAATGCTACTACTACTCATAATAATAATAATAATAATAATAATATAAAGTCCCTCCCTTGCTGCGCCATTGTTTTGTACTCGGGGTCACCACAGCAAATCTGAGGTGGATCTGCCTGTTGAATTGGCACAAGTTTTACGCCGGATGCCCTTCCTGATGCAACTCCACATTACATGGAGAAATCTGGCAGGGGTGGGGTTTGAACTGGAAACCTTATGCACTAAAAGCATTGTCAAAATAATGATATTTTTAACCACTAACTAAAATGTTGAATCAGTATTACTGTAACTGCACTGTTTAATTGATGAACCATATAAAAATATGTGTACTTAATTTAACTTTTCTGCACAACTAAAGTGGGATGTGAAGCAATATCTTTTTTTTAAAGCTCAGGTGTTACTGGGTCTGTTTGGTGTTCTAGCTTTAAAATAAGTTAGGGTTTGGGAAGCCATAAATATGAAAATGGTTAAGGTTATTGGGGCAAATAATCTTATCACAAACATTTAGGTTGTGATGTCCATTTGGGGTAAAGGCAAAAAAAGGTGAAAATGTGCAAAAAAAAAAAAGAATACAACACACAATAAGCAGTGTAACTAAAGTATTTAAAAACTGGGTTACATACTCATGAAATTATTAAATAATGTTTAATTATTCATTACTCTGCGCCTTTACATACCAATCACATATGCGGGTGATTCTTAGACTACGGGCACTTATGTCCTTTGATCATATTGTATGAAAAACAGAAAAAGGGGAAATTTCACACTTTTATAGTTATCTTTACAATGAAAGTGTGTTAAGAAATTTGTTCTAGTAGTCTATGATTACTTTTTCACGTTTTTTCAGCATCATTATATGCAAATATTGCCGTTTTGTGCTTGTCCCACACCCAGACTTTTGATCTTCAATGATAAAAATGAATGGTAAAGAAACATTTTTTCTAATGTTTTAAAATATCTCTGAATAAAATATCAGTAAAATAATCAAAACATAATTGGGGTATTCAATGTCATACAACTGTTGTGATTTTTTTAAACAAAATGTAGTTGTCCCACACTATTGCCGTAATTTCCACCACAACACTGTAATGTCCCTTTAAACAGTTTGTATGAAAGATTGTTTGGGTAGTTTCTATGGAGATAAACAGTGACATCAGAGCACATGTATATAGCGCCAAATCACAACAAACAGTTGCCCCAAGGCGCTTTATATTGTAAGGCAATGGTGTGGTGGAAATTACATTTACAAGGCCAATAGTGCCCGTAATTAAAGAATCACCCATGCACACAAAGAGGTTTAGTCACATACAGTGGTGGGCACAGTTCCGCTAATCCACTAATTATCAAAGCTAATGTTTTCATTATCAGATTAGCTTTTCAGATAACTCTGAAAACCATCAGCGGACTAATTATCTTCCGGTAAACTTTGGTCTGATAAATTTTAGACCACTAACATATTTTTTGCAGGCGTGGTGAACAAAGCTTAACAGTTACAAACATTTATGAAGTCTAAAATCAGTTGAGTACCTACCTGTTAAATGTTTTGTAGTAGCTGTGCAGTTCTATTCCCTGCAAACAGAGGAGAGCTGGTTCTAGAAGAAACTGCTCTATCCTCTGCAGGCAAAGAAGAACTAGTCACAGAAAAAAAAAAGATTATTTCTTTTGACCCCATACAGATACGTTGACAATATCACCCAAGTCACCCAGAGGCATACAGTTTTAACTTATGGTTAAAATTTTAACCAAACTAATTTCGGACAAGTTATTTAAATTAACGTCACCTCTGAATTTTTATAAAGTGAAAATATCAGATATATGTTTTAGTTTTAAAGTAATGCACTAATTTTGAAGGTTTTAGTGTGGACATGCTGTGTCCAGGTGCATTATGGGTAATCTCAGTACATTCATGACAAAAGAAATTTGAGACGCTCTAATCAGGCTCCACACGGACAACAGCATTAAACTCTTTGTATATTGTGCCTGAAACACTTGTGAAAATATTCTCTGGGTTTACAGACATTATTACTGTGTTTGTTTTATGTAAAAATTCCAGAAGAAGCCCAGGTTGCTTCTCCATTATTTTCAAATGGAATGACTGCAATTGATTCCTGTTTGCTCTTTAACATCCTGCTTATGTCAAACTCTGTCTGTTGTCTTTGTTCCAGAGTAATATATATAAGACGTCTGAAATTCAGTTTGCGTTTATTAAATTCCACACATCTTAAACATATCAGACACGGATTATCAGGAATTTTGTTTTGGCAAGTTTTCACGGTCTCTACTGCCATCTACTAGCCAGTAGTGTTCATGGTAGTATGAGCGTCTGGACTCCAGTAGATGGCAGTGTTCTATTTATTTTGATCCTGTTTATATCAGACGGTTATCAAATTACAACTTAACTTTTTGGCTTTTTGCAAATGGCTTTTTTTCAGCCACCAACACTGTGGGAGACTTACAGTGACTTCCGGCATGCAAACATTTAAAATAACTCAGAGGATGCAAACACAAAATAAAAGTCTCCTCCAAAGTGTGCAAATATTAACACATTCTTAACTGAGTCCCACCCAGATAGAGAGAGAGTTAAACTGGTGAGATTTAAATAGCAAACAGTGTGTGTTACCTTGAAGAATCTGGAGGGTGAAGTGGGACTGCTCTGCTGTGTCATGTCCAGGCTGATCACGGAATTGGACATAGAATAAGCGTCCCAGTCTGGTTCTGTCTGGAAGCTGCACTCTGTGGAAACACTCATCTGGTCATAGCTCCTATTGGACAGGAAGCACAGACACAGAGAGGATGTTATGTCACGAGTCTTTGTTTCTTCTCTCGGCGTACAGTGATTGTGTTTTTAATATGTACTGTATGTTCATGCCTTCTCTGAGCGTGCACTCTGAGTTTCAATTTGTTAAATCAACTAGATTTAATCTGAATTCAGTTGAATTTCTATGTTGCCCTGTGCATTCCTCAGTCACACTGTACACATCACAAGGCTTACTGCAGGGATACTGAGGCCACACCCTCTGCATTCACGCCATTCTTTCACCACATGCACAGATAATTTCTAGAATCATACACACGACAGGACTACTGAAGCCACGCTATGCATTTGAGCCCAATAACTACGAGGGATTTGGGATGTGTGTGTGTGTGTGTGTGATGGAGTCATAGGGAATATGATTATTTTATTGAAGATTCTTTTATTGGTGTCAATGAAAGAATTAATGAAAGATTTACTCAAATAAATCAGTCAAAAGTTATTTTAAAAACATTTATATTAGAAATGTTCACATGCATGTCTGTTGATGGCAAAATGTTTGTATAGGATAGTTTGTATAAATTACTCCGAATTTCCAGTTAATTCTCAAACATTTCTGTAAATTCCCAGAGATTCCTATTAATTTCCAGAGGTGTCAAATCTGGCTTCAGAACGTTAAAAACCCTCCCATATGTTACTTCTACCTGTGCACCTAAAACAGGTGATCTCAATAATTAGCTCATCCACCTGCCTGAAGAGCTGAACTAATTACAACCAGCTGGTCTATTGGGAAGATGGAACAAATATGTGGCTGGACTTTTACTTTCTGAAGCTGGATTTGACACCTCTGTTAATTTCCATGAAAACTTTCTAACTTGGCATATTGTAAATTATTCAAAAAAGGTAAAACTAAATATAATCAATATAATATACATATAATGGATTTTGATTATAATGGACAAATTTTGCTGGTCCACCTGAATCCATTATATGTGAGTTTTACTGTATTTATACCTATTATAAATGTATACATATTAATCATGCATATACGCATAATTATTATACATGCATACTTATAAATCATGCGTATTATTACTTATAATTATTACTATGCATGCATACTTCTTAATCTTGCATATACTTATAATTATTACTATACATGCATACTTATTAATCATGTATGTACTTATAACTATTGTTATACATGCATACGTATTAATCTTGCGTATACATACGTATAATTATTACTATGCATGCATATGTATTAATTATGCGTATACTTACACCTATTATTATACATGCATACTTATTAATCATGCATATACTTATTATTATACATGCATAAATATTATTCATGCATATACTTATTATTATACATGCATACCTATTAATCTTGCATATACTTATACTTACTATTATACATGAATACGTATTAATCATGTGAACACTTACGTGCATACTTAGTAATCATGTGTATACTTATTGTTATACATGCATACTTATTAACTGTGCGTATACTTATACTTATTATTATACATGCATCCGTATTAATCATGTGTACACTTATACTTAGTATTATACATGCATACTTATTAATCATGCATATACTTATTATACATGCATACCTATTATTCATGCATATACTTATTATTATACATGCATACCTATTAATCATGCGTATACTTATTATTATACATGCATACATATTAATCATGCATATACTTATTATTATACATGCATACCTATTAATCATGCGTATACTTATACTTATTATTATACATGCATACATATTAATCATGCATATACTTATTATTATACATGCGTACTTATTAATCATGCATATACTTATTATTATACATGCGTACTTATTAATCATGCATATACTTATTATTATACATGCATACCTATTATTCATGCATATACTTATTATTATACATGCATACCTATTAATCATGCGTATACTTATTATTATACATGCATACATATTAATCATGCATATACTTATTATTATACATGCATACCTATTAATCATGCGTATACTTATACTTATTATTATACATGCATACATATTAATCATGTGTATACTTATTATTATACATGCGTACCTATTATTCATGCATATACTTATTATTATACATGCATACCTATTAATCATGCATATACTTATACTGATTATTATACATGAATACCTATTATTCATGCATATACTTATTATTATACATGCATACGTATTAATCATGTGTACACTTATACTTAGTATTATACATGCATACTTATTAATCATGTGTACACTTATACTTAGTATTATACATGCATACTTATTATACATGCATACTTATTAATCATGTGTACACTTATACTTAGTATTATACATGCATACTTATTAATCATGAATATACTTATTATTATACATGCATACCTATTATTCATGCATATACTTATTATTATACATGAATACCTATTAATCATGCATATACTTATTATTATACATGAATACCTATTAATCATGCATATACTTATTATTATACATGCATACCTATTAATCATGCGTATACTTATTATTATACATGCATACCTATTAATCATGCGTATACTTATACTTATTATTATACATGAATACGTATTACTCACATGTACACGTATACTTATTACTATACATGCATACATATTACTCATGCATATACTTATACTTATTATTATACATGAATGCGTATTAATCATGCATATACCTATTAAACATGCATATTTTAAATGCAAGGAGAACATGCAAACTCCACACAGAAAGGACCGGGTCAGAATTGAACCTGGGACCTACATACATACATTTAATGATTTTCTGTATCTGCCTTCTTATGCGGATTAACCCTCAAACTTCACACTTATTATTCCAGTACACTGCCCATTCTTTCATCAACTTTTGCTGAAATCAGTTCATTACCTGTCGTCATTCTGCCAACAAACTGACATGTGCAGAAACATAACCTCCAGAGTAATTTGTCACTTATGTGCGAGTGACATCATCAAACCAACATGCTGACAGCCTCGATGTAATAAAACACATCAGAAGACAGACATCGTGAAGCTGGAGGGGAACCCTCACTCATATCGAACACTCAGAGTAGCACATACATTCTACAACATGTCAAGAGGCTTATTTCATTAATAGGAGGCGGGGCTAACTGCAGTCAGTCAGTCTGCTGTGTTTACAGATGAACAAAATGATGTCTTCAGAACCGCCGTCCACATTCCACAGGACTGTAACAGCAGACATTCCATCGTCACACTTGAAGAAATGTGGCACAGTGACATAATGTCATGTGACACAGTCACGGGTTCAGGTGTTGGATCAGGTGTAGCAGCATGCGCCCCGAGGTATGTAAACACAGATGACATAAACTGAGTGCAGTTCAGTGAAATGTACATCTGAAGTATTTCACAGGCTGCACAGTGTTTCAGTGTCAACGATCACTCTGCCTTTTTGTTTAGGCTGCAGCAGCGCCCCACTGTGGCCTTAGAGGTCATGAAAGCAATATTTGTTCATCAGCACTGTTTTTGAACATTAACGAACCAAAAGAAAAAACCATGACAGCACACTGTACTTCCACTAGGGGGCAGAGCCACACTGGTTTTTCCAGTAAACTGGCAGTCAATCATCTGAATTACTGTAACATGAGGGATCATGTTTGCCACTGCTGAAATGAGCCAAGACAGGTTGCGCAATTAACAACAGCCAAGAACAGACTAATACAGGAAGTAAGATGTTAGACTGTTTTAAAGAGATTAGTTTGACCAGAGGTCTTCAGACTAACAATGTGACGAATTTACTGAGTGCAGAGAAACCGAAATGAAGATAAGAGGTTGTGAATCTTTTCCAGACCACAGTGATGTGAATTAAACGGTGCCGGTGCAAAACAGGCAGAAAACATATTCAACAGTACCCGACCGCACCTCAACCGATGTGATCCTCACAGCTTTTAGCTGCAGCAGCCTGATGAAACAGGATAATCTTGTTCTCAGCTGTCAAAACAGGATGATGTGTACCTACTGATAAAATGCACATCAACCTTTTGTTGGTAAGCGCAGTTTTCGGCAGTGCTCTACACTGTGAAAAGTGACACATAATATTAATGAATAGATTTTAAGTTCTACAATTTTGATTAAAAAGTATTGAATATATTAACTAAACCTAACCAAAAAAAAAAATACATGTTAATAAAAGCAACAGATGAAATGTGTTGGATTTCATAATAGCACCCCAAATGATGAGTTATATTGCCAAAAAAAAAACTAGTAAATCGTAGTCGATTTCACAAGGAAAGCTGATTCATATTTACTAAATATCTGGGGGAAACTGATTCATATTTACTGATAATCTAGGTGAAATTGACATATTTATTAAATATATGGGTGAAATTCATTTACATTTACTAATTGACTGGGTGAAATTGATTTACATTTGCTACATATCTGCCTAAAAATTATTTGGATTAAGTAAATACAATCAATTATATCAACTCATATTCTAGCACAAAAGTACGTCTCTTCAGCTGCCCCCTTGTTTCTACTCAGGATTTCCACAGCAGATCCAAGGTGGACCTGCATGTTGATTCTGGCACAATTTTTATGCCTGATGGCTTTCCTGACACAACTCCACATTCTATAGAGAAATGTGGCAAGGGTGGGTTTGAACCCCGAACCTTCACCACTGAAACCAAGTGCACTATCCACTTGGTCACAACCCCTGCCTGACTTATGTTGTAGCACATTGTTGCTTAATTCAACACATTTACACTGTTGTAGTAAGGGCCCTGTCCCACTGGCATTTAGGAGGATTTGCACATGAAATGAGGGGACAAAAGCTGAGCGTCCGCAACAAAGGTGGGCGGAAATGACAAATGTCCCGGGGTGGATCAGCGAATACATGAGGAAGAAAAGCGGATATAACAGGGAACAGAAGCGAAGGCGACCGCGGAGGCGCCCCCATGAGGGGCACAGCGGCCGTGATGCACTCGCTTCATCCGTGCCGACTCTGTCTGCATGCGCGACATACCATTTGCGACCGTGATGTGGCCGTGCTGGGCACGCGTCATATCTGTTTTGCACGGTGTCCCGGTCCGCCGCCAAGCCGCGCCAACCCATTGGTTGCGGATATCAGCGGATGACAGGGGATATGCGGCGCGTTGGTTGTGTATGTCCTGCGTATGTCTTCAGTATGTGTTCAGGCAGTGATACGGATCTCATCCGCAGCAGGATTTTTGAGCCACTCAAAAATCCTGGCTGCGGACATGCGTGCCTCTGCGGATGATCACGGACGTGTTCGGATGGCGGCCGACTCATACAGGAATGTTCACGGTTATTGCGGTTGTTTGGCGGATGTGGGCCACTTTTGTGAGCATTCCATCCGCAAATCCTCCTAAACGCCAGTGGGACAGGGCCCTAAGTAAGTAAACTGCAGTTTATTTACTTACTACAACATTGTGAACATGGTTTGCGCACTTGGGTAGTGGTAAGTGTGCTTGGTTTCGGTGCCGAAGGTTCCCAGTTCAAATCCCACCCCTGCCCCATTTCTCTGTAGAGTTGTGGCAGGAAACGTATCTAAAAATGCTGTTTTTGTAACCAGATAATGCCTCTGAAGTGATTTACAAGACATCTTGTGGCGATGATAGCGAGCATGCGTGGGAACGCCCATCAAGTGACAAAACCAACGGCGTGTCGCTGTCATTTGCAGCTGATGTTACTGTAGAATTATACTCTGGTGTGACTTATACTAGGGTTTTTCCTGTTCAATAACATTTTTTTCAGGTGCTACTCGTGCTCCGGAAAATATGACACCTACGACATTGATGTTGGGGGGCAAACTTCTGTGACTGATGATTATGGTTGTATGTTGTTTTCTGACATTGGCTCCTTAGAGAAAACATACTTCATTTATTCATTTACTTGTTTAATTTTCAAATGCATGTTGTTTTCTGAAAACTAAAATTATAAAACGTTTCCCTCCGCCAAGGAAGTAAAGTTTTCACCGGCATTACTCTGTTTGTTTGACTGTTAGCAGGAATGACTCAAACAGTCATGAACAGATTTCAAAGAAACTTGTGAGAGCATGATGATGAAATTTGGTCAGTAGATGGATAACATGTAAGAAAATGAGATATTTTATTTTAAATTTGATCTGGATCATATTTTGGGTCCAGGATCCAGAAAAATGTTTTAAGCTTTCAGGAACTTGTGGCCTGAGTGGAGGTATGGCCTGTCTGGGTGCATTTTAGCTTTTAAAGGAAACCTACCACTTAATTACCAGAGTCCTTCACTCATTTTCAGTTAATTCACTCAACATTGCAATAATTGTGCTGTGTAATTATAACATCATATCCACCCACTGGACCACCCTGGTCAAGAATCAACCAGCCCTCTTTTTTTTTTTGAAGGAACTTGATTAAATATCCACACTAAAATAAATTAGTTTTGTGACCCCACCACATCATAAAACGCAAAACATAATGAGTTTTCACAATGTTTTTCTTGTCTCTTCCGCATTCGAACTGAGAAATCATCATCAGTGTGCGCTGGTAGTGGAATCAAAGTTTGTGCTCTTATTTTGAAAGACTATTGTGCAAGAAAACAGGAAGTGTTCCGGGACAATGGCTAGCTTTATGAAGGTTGTGACAGTTTTTAAGCTGCCTACATGAGAAAGTATGTAACTTAATGTGGACTGGACGTCCACTGGCAAGCTATGAACAGGGGCAGGACAAAACAACGTGCAACGATCAGGAAGGTTCTCTGTTTGACGTTCTGAACATGTACCGACCGGAACGTTCCCATGGACTTGCCAGAAATTAGCTGATGTCGGCTGACAAGGAATGAATTTAATGACGGAGAAAAGGATTTGTACAGGACAAAAACAAACACAAATGGATTAGTTATTTGTGATCTATTTTTAAAATTTGTGATAAAATCACACATTTTACTGAAATGGCCGTTCCAGTAAACGTGTTTGCGCATCTGCCCACCCCCTCTTCAAGCAGAATTCCACTCGGAATGCCCTGGGCACTCCAACGTGCAAATACAGTAAATTAAAGGCAAGCACATAATTCAACACATGGAAAATGAAAATTTCAGTATTTCAGAAATAATTACTTGTGTTTATTTGGGAATGTTTCTTTGGAAAGTCACACCTGCTTATTAGCTCTGTTTAATTTTCCCTTATATTTTCTACCAGTCTTGATTATATCCTTCCTTTCTTTCCTTTAAATAAATGAGTGGGTACAATGTCACTCAATAACGCAGTGTTCATTCCCTCTACAATTGAAGTCAAATTACAAATCGTTTGAAGACATTCCAAAGAAATTTAAGAAATTACCGAACACGCTAAACAGTGTTTTCCAGTTTGTTTTTGATGCACTTGATTTTCCAGTTACTGACTATAGTAGTGCATGCAGGAGTAGTGTTTTTGGTACTGTGTCAAAAACTGTCCTACAAGTACAAAATATATATTGTGCATATAGTGCATGTTTTGCATCTTGTATCATCAGTTACACAACTTCATGATTGAAGTGGTATAGAGGAGGATTTTCTTAAAAACAAGACCTGAAAGTTCAGCTACAGTTTGCCAGAATGTACCTCTGAGAGTCAAGCCTAGATGTGATGTTTTGTTGAAAGAAAATCCTCCTCTACACCACTTCATCACAGCTTCAAATGCCTTGGTGTGCACATCATGGATGACATTTCCTGGTCCATGCACACCTCTACCATCATCAGGAAGGCACAGCAGCAGCTGCACTTCCTGAGGAAGTGATAAACAGCTGGACTTCAAAGTACGGGAGCTGTAAAAGGACCAGGAAGCGCCACAGAGGGTCATTAAGGTGGCCGTCGGTCGCAGACATACACGAGGCACGCTGTCACAGCGGGGCTTCCAACATCATCCAGGACACAACCCACCCTGCACACAACATCTTTAAACTTCTCCCTTCATGCAGGAGATACAGGTCACGACACTCAAACATCACAACACTGAAGAACAGCTTCTTCACAAAAGCTGTCTACATGCACGCACACACACGCACATGGCTATCAGGTTTACATCTGTGCATTAACTGTATTTTGTTAACTGTGAAACTGTACAACTGTGTCAATTTACCTTTAAATCCATCCATCCATCCATCTTCTAAACCCACTTACTCCAAGGACACGACAACAGTCTGTCACAGGGCCCTTTGCACATATACTTTAATATATATATTTTTTATGCAACAGCTGAGTGGATCCTTGTCATTTGACTGGTGGCTTGTATGTCATGTGAAATGGATTATTCATACCATTTGCCAAATGTGTTTCATTGACCGTGCAATAGTTCTTTTTTAGCATGCAACTTTGGTGCTATATGAAATGTGCTACTGCACGCCCCTGACTACCGGGGCAGCATTTAGCTAAACATAGCGGAGTTGGTTTTGCTGGCGGACAATGATTTGAAGGAGCTAATTGGCGCTGCTAATTATTCTAACACACACACACAAAAACAAATCCACTACACTGTAAGCCCTCTGGAGGCATGAAGAGCTGTCAGGATGAAAAGCGGGACAAATTTCTGATGTGATTTTTCGCTGGACTGAGGAACTACACAAAGTCCTTTTTGTGTTTTTTTTTTTTTTTTGGAAGTGCACAAAGTCAGTGCACGGCATCACCAATTTAAAGTTTGTGTTGGACTGTTAAGCATCAAAATGTAAGTCCCTTTTCTGCTGTTTATAAAATAACAAAATATCAAATGAAAATTATGTATTTTAGCCATTACATAAAACAAATAATTAACGTTTTTTCATTCTTTCAATGGAACGAATATTTAATTCAGTGAAAGATGGAACGTACCATTCAACTCGGCTTCGACTCGTCAAATGGAAGATTCCATGTTTCACCATCAATATTCATACCATTGAACTCATAAACATTATTATTTGTATTTTTTATTCTTGTATTTATGTTGTGTGGGCCGCCAGAAGAGGAGGTACTGCTGGCCCACCACCAGAGGGCACCCTGCCTGAAGTGCGGGCTTCAGGCACGAGGGGGCGCTGCCGCCTTACAGGAACAGCCGAGGTGACAGCTGTCACTCATCAACTATGACAGCTGTCACCGATCATCTGCACTTCACCCCGGATAAAAGCAGGATGACACCTCCACCACGTCGCCGAGATATCGTACTTCTTTGGCGGTAACCTTCTCAGCCTGCAGATTCAGATAAGTGGTTACACAGACGCTGCACGAGTGTGTGTTGGAGGTGGAGGTGGAATTCCCACCGTTGTTGTTACGGGGTGTACACACACCCACACTTGACTGTCTTTGCTCTTCGCCAGCAGTACCAGATCCGACACGCGGAGACGGTGACCACCTGGGGGACTCGGGACCTGGCGGCTCCAGTATCCTTCGGGTTCGGTGGCAATCGTGTGGTTCCGGTTCTTCTCCAGACGGACGTCTCCTATCGTCGAGCCTGCCCACACAACACCTTTATCCATTGACTTGTATTTATTCTATAATCAGCTGTGTCTGGTTGTGACATTCACAACAGTAAAGTGTTCAAATTTAACTCCCTCTATTGTCCGTTCATTTACGCCCCCTGTTGTGGGTCCGTGTCACTACACTTTCCCAACAGGATATCTCGGCCAGCGTCATGGACTCCGAGGGGCGTCACCCAGCGATTGAACGACCAATGGGAGAGCAGGGTGCACAGGTGTCTGCAGGAGGCGTGATTGGTGAGCTGCAGCACATCCTCACCGCCTTTACGGCTCGGTTGGATCAGATGACTGAGCAAAACATCCTCCTGAACCGCAGGGTGGAGGCTCTCTCCGCACAGGTGGCGGCGAGCGGTCAGGGCGCAGCTGCAGCTCCTCCTCCTGCCGACCCTGTGCAGGATATGAATGTTCCAGTGGTCGTTCAACAACCCCTCCCACCATCCCCTGAGGCATACATAAGCCCCCAGAGCTGTACGGAGGTTGTGTGGAGACGTGCGCGGACTTTCTCATGCAGTGTTCGCTCGTCTTTGCACAACGTCCCGTCATGTACGCGTCTGATGCTAGTAAAGTAGCTTATGTAATTAATCTGCTTCGAGGAGAGGCACGTGCTTGTGCTACGGCGCTTTGGGAGCAAAATTCACGGCTCCTTCATACGTACACTGGGTTTGTGAGGGAGTTCAAAACCGTGTTTGATCACCCTAACAGGGGAGAGACCGCTTCAACTGTGCTGCTGTCAATGAGACAAGGACGCCGGAGCGCAGCCACTTATGCAGTCAACTTCCGCATTGCGGCTGCGAGGTCCGGCTGGAATAACGCTGCGCTCCGCGCCGCCTTCGTAAACGGACTGTCGTCGGTCCTGAAGGAGCACCTGGTGGCCAAGGATGAACCGCGGGAATTAGATCGGCTTATCGACCTTGTTATACGGTTAGACAATCGGTTGGAGGAACGCCGTCGGGAACGAGACGAGGGGCGTGGCCGGGCACGCGCCGTCCCTCTTCCTTCCGGGTCCGAAAAAGGTCCGCCCTTCCCACGCTCCATGGCCTCTACGCCCCGTGTGGCTACAGCTCCCCCTGCTGGCGAAGCTATGGACACGAGCAGGGCTACATTCAGACCACCGACTAGACAGAGGAGGCTTCCCCGCGGGGCGTGTTTTGTCTGCGGCTCAATTGAGCACCAATTGAGAGACTGGTCCACCATGTCGTACGTCTGCATGGGATACCAACAGACATCGTCTCAGATCGTGGTCCCCAGTTTTCCTCGCAGGTTTCGAGAAGTTTCTGCCGGGACCTGGGGGCCACCGTGAGCCTCTCGTCTGGGTATCACCCTCAGACCAACGGACAGGCTGAACGGGCTAACCAAGAGCTGGAGCAGGCCCTGCAATGTACCACATCCGCACACCCGACGGCTTGGAGTGAACACCTGGCCTGGATCGAGTATGCGCATAACAGCCAAGTGTCCTCTGCCACCGGCCTCTCCCCGTTCGAGGTGTGTCTGGGGTACCAGCCCCCTTTGTTTCCTGTGGTGGAGGGAGAGGTCGGTGTACCCTCGGTCCAGGCCCACCTGCGGAGATGCCGTCGGGTGTGGCGCACCGCCCGTTCGGCCTTGTTGAGGGCCCGGACGAGGGCAAAGTCCCATGCAGACCGTCGACGGTCCCCGGCTCCCGCATATCAGCCCGGGCAGGAGGTGTGGCTATCCACACGGGACATACCCCTCCAGGTGGCTTCCCCCAAACTGAAGGACCGATACATAGGGCCCTTCAGGATCCTCAAAGTCCTCAGTCCCGCCACAGTGAGGCTCCAACTCCCGGCCTCACTGCGGATCCATCCAGTATTTCACGTGTCCAGGTTGAAACCACATCACACCTCACCCCTCTGTTCACCCGGTCCGGCGCCGCCTCCTGCCCGTATCATCGACGGGGAGCCAGCTTGGACAGTACGCCTGTTCCTGGATGCCCGTCAAATGGGCCGGGGTTTCCAATATTTGGTGGACTGGGAGGGGTATGGACCCGAAGAACGCTCCTGGGTGAAGAGGAGCTTCATCCTGGACCCGGCCCTCCTGGCCGATTTTTACCGTCGCCACCCAGACAAGCCTGGTCGGGCGCCAGGAGGCGCCCGTTGAGGGGGGGGTCCTGTTGTGTGGGCCGCCAGAAGAGGAGGTACTGCTGGCCCACCACCAGAGGGCGCCCTGCCTGAAGTGCGGGCTTCAGGCACAAGGGGGCGCTGTCGCCTTACAGGAACAGCCGAGGTGACAGCTGTCACTCATCAACTATGACAGCTGTCACCGATCATCTGCACTTCACCCCGGATAAAAGCAGGATGACACCTCCACCACGTCGCCGAGATATCGTACTTCTTTGGAGGTAACCTTCTCAGCCTGCAGATTCAGATAAGTGGTTACACAGACGTTGCACGAGTGTGTGTTGGAGGTGGAGGTGGAATTCCCACCGTTGTTGTTACGGGGTGTACACACACTCACACTTGACTGTCTTTGCTCTTCGCCAGCAGTACCAGATCCGACACGCGGAGACGGTGACCACCTGGGGGACTCGGGACCTGGCGGCTCCAGTATCCTTCAGGTTCGGTGGCGGTGGAAATCGTGTGGTTCTGGTTCTTCTCCAGACGGACGTCTCCTATCGTCGAGCCTGCCCACACGACACCTTTATCCATTGACTTGTATTTATTCTATAATCAGCTGTGTGTGGTTGTGACATTCACAACAGTAAAGTGTTCAAATTTAACTCCCTCTATTGTCCGTTCATTTACGCCCCCTGTTGTGGGTCCGTGTCACTACACTTTCCCAACAATTTATGTGCATATTTATACTGTTTTTTGTTTGTTCTGCTTTTTTAAGTTCCACTACTATTTTGTTTCTTATGTACACTGTAGTTTGCAATTTATATATGTCTTATGTCACTTTATTTACCTTAGGGAGTGTCAAATTAATTCTGTTGATATGCTGGCCTGCATATACAATGTCAGTAAAGCCAATCAGACTCTGAATCTAAATATTTCCACATATTTTGGAAAAACAAAGTGGAAAAAGTGCTTTTTAGAATAATTTAATGAAGCACTACTTACCTACATTCTGCGATTATATTTGGGGTTTCATGGGGCAGCACCACATACAGTAGCAGGAAGCACAGTGTAGAACAGCGCTGCCCAAAAGTGCTCCTGGAGGGCATTTGCTCTCCTCACACCTGATTATTTCCTTCTGGTTGTTTCCTGGCTCCTCACTGGCTGAGCACACCTGTCAGAGTTATTAAAGAGCTGAGGATAGAGCAGGCAGAGTGAACAAACGTGCAGGCCACGTGCCCTGCAGGAGCAGATTTGGGCAGCCCTGATACAGATGAAGTTAACTCTTATCACAGCAGCGCTTTGCTGTTCTGAACTGGTGTGACAGCATTCACAGACTGTGAACCACATGTACAGTTCAAACAGGCACACTTACATATAACACATTAGTTTTTTAAATCTCAGTAAATTGCACTTTGATCCATTTTGACATCACTGAATTGGCCTGTGAATAAAGAGCGTTTTTTGAGGACAGTAACTGGTTTGGATGTCTGCACCTTTGGACACATTTTAACGATAGCACCAGACCAGACATTTTTCCTTTTTATAGCGTCAAGAAAAAAACGCTATGAGTACATCCACAGCTCACGAATTAGCTTCATGTTGTTTTCCAATGTGAGGAATAAAAGCTGCTCAGTGACACATGTTGCTGAAATATCCATTGAATACCTCAGATTTAATGACGATTAATTAGCAGCCACGTGGAGCCCTGACAGGTCGAAAAATGTTTGATTCATTATGTTTTTCATCCAGATTTTAATGTTCTCTATATCGATTTAAAAATGAAATAGTCTTGGATCTATTTAGCGTTGAACTTCTCCAAAGTCACACAATTCTGTGAGTGTTTTCACAGATATTCTCCCGATTTAAGATGAATTTATGACTGACACATTTATTAAACAACTCTGTGACATATGTAACAGAAATAACCCCGCCCCTTCAGATCCATTCATTTTAACTCAGATTATGAAAGCCCCCCCATACACACACACACAGTCACCCTAATTAAAGGATAACAGTTTTGAAAATACATTTGTAGCGCAGCAATAAATCATGCTCAGTATGTTCATGATGCCCCATTTTTTGCAAAATTCTGCACATCACCACCTGTTGGCCTCTGATGCACTCACAACCCAACAACTCACTCCCATCTGTGCCACAGAACCAGTGTCACCTGTGTCCCACTCTTGGCTACAAACTCACAATCTCCAGCACAGGAGGCCGGCACTCTAACCACAAGCATCATTTGGCCTTGGGGAGTGAGGTTTACTAACACACCACCACGTGCTGGCCTCCGTCACAAATGCACAATTTATTTATACATTATAATATTTCTGGGGTTTTTTTTTTTTGTGAATTTTTTCTTTATTGCGTTTGTGTTTTTGAGAGTCTGTATGTGTTTAGCCAACTGGAGGTGACAGTTCAAAAAATTATACAGTAGTGTTCAGAATAGTAGTGCTATGTGACTAAAAAGATTAATCCAGGTTTTGAGTATATTTCTTATTGTTACATGGGAAACAAGGTACCAGTAGATTCAGTAGATTCTCACAAATCCAACAAGACCAAGCATTCATGATATGCACACTCTTAAGGCTATGAAATTGGGCTATTAGTAAAAAAAAAAGTAGAAAAGGGGGTGTTCACAATAATAGTAGTGTGGCATTCAGTCAGTGAGTTCGTCAATTTTGTGGAACAAACAGGTGTGAATCAGGTGTCCCCTCTTTAAGGATGAAGCCAGCACCTGTTGAACATCCTTTTCTCTTTGAAAGCCTGAGGAAAATGGGACGTTCAAGACATTGTTCAGAAGAACAGCGTAGTTTGATTAAAAAGTTGATTGGAGAGGGGAAAACTTATATGCAGGTACAAAAAATTATAGGCTGTTCATCTACAATGATCTCCAATGCTTTAAAATGGACAAAAAAAAACCAGAGACGTGTGGAAGGAAATGGAAAACAACCATCAAAATGGATAGAAGAATAACCAGAATGGCAAAGGCTCACCCATTGATCAGCTCCAGGATGATCAAAGACAGTCTGGAGTTACCTGTAAGTGCTGTGACAGTTAGAAGATGCCTGTGTGAAGCTAATTTATGTGAAAGAATCCCCCGCAAAGTCCCTCTGTTAAATAAAAGACGTGCAGAAGCGGTTATAATTTGCCAAAGAACACATCAACTGGCCTAAAGAGAAATGGAGGAATATTTTGTGGACTGATGAGAGTAAAAGTGTTCTTTTTGGGTCCAAGGGCCGCAGACAGTTTGTGAGACGACCCCCAAACTCTGAATTCAAGCCACAGTTCACAGTGAAGACAGTGAAGCATGGTGGTGCAAGCATCATGATATGGGCATGTTTCTCCTACTATGGTGTTGGGCCTATATATCGCATACCAGGTATCATGGATCAGTTTGGATATGTCAAAATACTTGAAGAGGTCATGTTGCCTTATGCTGAAGAGGACATGCCCTTGAAATGGGTGTTTCAACAAGACAATGACCCCAAGCACACTAGTAAACCAGCAAAATCTTGGTTCCAAACCAACAAAATTAATGTTTTGGAGTGGCCTGCCCAATCCCCAGACCTAAATCCAATTGAGAACTTGTGGGGTGACATCAAAACAGTGCTTTCTGAAGAAAAACCAAGAAATGTGAATGAATTGTGGAATGTTGTTAAAGAATCTTGGAGTGGAATAACAGCTGAAAGGTTCCACAAGTTGGTTGACTCCATGCCTTGCAGATGTGAAGAAATCATGAAAAACTGGTTATACAACTAAATACTAGTTTAGTGATTCACAAGATTGCTAAAAAAGCAGTTTGAACATAATAGTTTTGAGTTTGTAGCATCAACAGCAGATGCTACTATTATTGTGAACACCCCCTTTTCTACTTTTTTTTTTACTAATAGCCCAATTTCATAGCCTTAAGAGTGTGCATATCACAGTGGTGGGCACACTTCCAATAATCTGATAACAGATAATTATCGAAGATAATGTTTTCATTATCGGATTATCCAACCATCCATCCATTTTCTTCCGCTTTATCCGGAGTCGGGTCGCGGGGGCAGCAGCTCAAGCAAAGCCGCCCAGACCTCCCGAGCCACACACACCTCCCCCAGCTCCTCCGGGGGAACCCCAAGGTGTTCCTAAGCCAGCCGAGAGATGTAAACCTTAGATAATTTTAAAAAACATTATCGGACTAATTATCTTCCGAAGAATTGTTGTCTGATAACTTTTAAACTGATAACATAGTAAACCAAGCTGAACAGCAGCAAACATTTTTAAAATCAGTTGAGACCTACCTGTTGAAAGTTTCCTAAGAGATGTATAGTTCTACCCTCTGCAAACAGAAGTGAGCTAGTTTCAGGAGAAACCACTCTACCCTCTGCAGGCAAAGGAGAACTGGTCACAAAAAAAAAAAAAAAAAAAAATTTCTTTAATATCACCCAAGTCATCCAGAGGCATACATTTTTAACTTATGGTTCAAATTTTAACCAAACTAATTTTGGACAAGTTAAAATTACTGTCATACCTGAAGTTTATAAAGTGAAAACATCAGATATATGTCTTAGTTTTAAAGTACCGGTAATGTGCTAATTTTTAAGGTTTTGTGAGCACATGCTGTGCCCAGCAGTGCATTATGGGTAATCTCAGTACGTTCACGACAGGACAAATGCATTTCAGACACTCTGTTCAGTAGGGATGTGAATTGTACAACAACTCATGATTCAATTTGATTCCGATTCTTGGGGTGACGATTCGATTCAGAATCGATTTTTGATTCAAACAGCTCTGAGAAATAGTTATATTACTTAAAAAGTTTATGTTATATTAAAATAAAATGTTTCAATGTTAAAATATATATTTAACTTAAAAAGTTTATGTTTAAGAAAATGCAGCTTTACAAGGTTAATCAAGTGATTCTAAATGTAAATTTACTTATCTGCTTTGCTCGTTCAGAGTTGGCTGGCAGTTTAGCGAAGCGCTGGTCAGTCGTCGGCAGATACCGCTGCTCCGCTCCTTTTAGCTCCGGGTCATAGCGTAGCATGTGGGCTTGCAGAGTTGAAGTGTTTCAGAAGTACTTGACTTTCATTTTGCAGATTTTGCACACTGCATAAGTCATGTCAAGCTCTTTCTTACGCAGCAAATAATAAAATCCAAAATGCGCTCAAACATTTGCCTTCAGCAAAGACGGTGCTGGCTGAATTAGCTCTTCGGCCGCATGCTAAGCTACAGCTCACGAATGTTTGAAGCACGCCGGACCCTCCCTGTAGTACGGAAGCCGTTGCCTGACAAACAGTACACGCAGCGAGTAAGTAAGAAAATGTTAAAAAAAAATGCTTTTTAAAAATCGATTCTTCGACATTTTGGATCGATTCAGAATCGTAATAAATAAGAATCGTGATTCGGACGTGAATCGATTTTTTACGGCACTCCTACTGTTCAGGCTCCACAGACAGCAGCATTAAACTCTAGTGCCTAAAACTCTTGTGAATATATTCTCTGGGTTTACAGACGTTATTGTATTTGCATTTGTTAAATTCCACGCATCTTAAATCAATGTAGCAGACACGGATTATCTGGAATTTTGTTTTGGCAAGTTTTCAAGGCCTCTACTGCGATCTACTGGCCAGTACTGTTGATGGCAGTATTCGCCCTAAGTACTAAGCGTCTGGGCACCAGTAGATGGCAGTGTTCTATTTATTTTGACCCAGGTTATATCAGATGGTTGTCAAATCAACTTTTTGGCTTTGCAAATGGCTTCTTTTTTTTTTAACAAATTAAGTTTAAAAGCAAAACAACAACAACAACAGCAAAAAACATTACAAGACAGCTCTGCCTTGTTTGCACATGCACAGTGCGAGCGGTTGGACGCTTGTAGCTCTTCAGCAGCAGGATACAGAATAATATCAAACAGGTTTGATTTTCATTCGACCATATGATTGGTGATCAGGAGGTAGTCGTGAGATGTTAAACGCAGCTCATTACTCCATGTACACTACACGATACAGGACGTGCGATTAAACCTGAAACTCGGTCCAAAAATTTTTCACACGAATGAAAAATCATCTGAAAAAGGGCCAAAACTCGCACAGTGTAAAGCCAACATTTATGTCAACACAACAATTAATCTTTTTAGTCACATAGCACTACTATTATTCTGAACACTACTGTACATGATGAAATGCATTTAATTTAGATTCATTAATTGCAAACATTGTAATTAATTAGATAACAGCACTACATAAACATACACACACACACGCATATAAAACGTCTAATTTGCCATTCTTTGTGGGTGTGACTTATTTCATCATCGTGTCATCATCTTTATAAATAAATTACAATTTGAGCACACAATTGTTTATAACACAAAGTTCTTTATGGTTCTAGCCTGTGAATTTTGCTCTCAAAGTGCATCAGTTTGACACATTTCACTTGAAATTGTGCAATATTTTCTTCGGAGTGAACATGTTGCCAAAGAGGGTCTGAGATTCACCCCACAGTCTCACAGAATCCTCTGGGAAACACTGAATTTACTTGATTTTCAAAAACTGCGCTCCTTCCTCAACTCACTGACCTTTGGCTCAATGTTACAAATTTGGTCATGATCTGCTTTCTATGCACATACACACTCTATCTATGCAATAAGGGTCACACAGGAGCTGGAATCTATCCCTGTAACCACTGGACAAGAGGCGGGGTACACCCTGGACAGGCTGCCAGCCTATCACAGGGCCGACACATCAAGTTACTGCCCCACAGAGTCGCGTCCACTGCCTTGACGAGCGATACCACTCCAGCACCGCACTCTCTCCTAACTGTGACACAAAGCATACTGGTAGTTGTGTCTAAAATTACAAAATTATAGTACAAGAAAATTTCATCGAGGGACGAAAGTCAATGCAAGATTCTGCTTATGAATGTGCAAATATTGTGGATCTTGGCCCAGGAAGAACCCTGAGTGATATGTACTGTATGTATGTGTTGCCTAAAAGTGGGTTCTACAGGCAGGGGGTTCTGTGTTGTTTCCAGAGCGGCAGGTACCCGGTTCAACGCCACCCCTTTCCATTCTCCATATAATGTGGAGTTATGTCAGGAAGGGCATACGGCATAAAGCGTGCCAAATCAACATGCAGACCCACCTCAGATCTGCTGTGGCGACCCCGAGTGAAACAAGGATTAAGCCAAAGGGGCAAATGTTTACCTAAAGGGGGTCCTGCAGTCTAAACAGGTTAAAAACTTGACAGAACTGTAGAATGAAATCTGGCCAGGCACAAACAAATGATCAGGATCAACAATAAGGTAGGTGGGGGTACGAGGGGCTGTTCCCTCCTCATGTGATTTGTCAAGTCAGCATGACACTGGTGAACTATTTCAATAATTTCATGTAATCACAGATTTGACTGAGTCGCTGCAAAACTGTTTTGTAATCTGAGCGTTGAGGAGCAAAGTGTGTCATATAGTCAAAAATGTGAATATGGGAAATCAGTGGCTGGATTGTGTCTCGCTAACACTCTGTCAACATGCACACATCAACGAGAACCAACTTGTCCTTTTCTTTGTCACGCCACAGACAAAAGCTGCTCTGTTCCATGTGCAGAATTTTATGAGATTTCACCAAGAACTATTTACTGCTCGTGTGTCTTCAAGGCACTGTGACAGCTGAACTCGTTCTTTAAAGACTCCTGCGGGTAAGGGTCGTAACTCACTGGGCTGCGACTGTTGGCGAGCAGATGGAGACACAAATTTGTGAGAAAATACACAAATCTAGTGACATTTTTCACTTGGAACCTCACAGAATTGGTACTTACAACACGTTTGTGAGATATTTTACATATAGACAGGTCTGTCAGGCTGCAGGTGCAATGTGGCTGGACACAAATGCAGGACTCCAGAACACAGATGTTGGAATAACAAAAGGCTTTATCTTAAGACACAGCAGGGATTCAGTACACATTATGGCAGGCAGAGAGGCAGAGGTACAAACAGTCGAGAGGCTGAGGCGTGGTCTAGGCGAGCAGAAGTCAAAACACAGCATGACAAAGTACAAGGGCTAAGACAAAGACAAAATCCAAAAATACAAAGCGAGGTCAAAAATACTGAGAGGCAACAGGACAAGAAACAAAGGCTGAAACGTGGATAACAAGATCACAATGAACTGGCACTGGAGTGAGGGAAGTGAGGGGCTTAAATAACAGGTGATGTAATCAGTGCAACAAGAGGCAAGTGTTAGTGAAGCTTCTGGAAGAAGGTGTGGTCTGGTGAAGCAAAGAAGAGTGAAGAGAGTCAAGAGGATGAGTGAGTGAAAAACAAAGTGGTGCAAAGCTGTTGTGTGGGCCGCCAGAAGAGGAGGTACTGCTGGCCCACCACCAGAGGGCGCCCTGCCTGAAGTGCGGGCTTCAGGCACGAGAGGGCGCTGCCGCCATGGACACAGCCGGGGGTGACAGCTGTCGCTCATTACCTCTTGACAGCTGTCACCCATCTACTCAACATCATCTCACTCCATAAAGACCAGACGTCATCTCCACCTCGTTGCCGAGATATCATACTTCATAGGAGGTAATACTCTCAGCCTTTTTGTGAGATTTGTAACTCTGTTATTGTGAGAATTTGCAGGAGAACCGGTCGTTTGTGAGGAGGCTGTGCAAGACGGCGCTCCTTTTCAGCTGAGACCGCTGCAACATATTGAATGAGAGGTGGAGGTGGCATTCCCACCGTTGTTGTTACTGGGTGTACACACACCCACACTTGACTGTCTTTTTCTTCGCCAGCAGTACCAGATCCGACAGTCGGGGACGGTGATCACCTGGGAATTCGGGACTTGGCGGCTCCAGTATTCACCAGGTTCTGGGGCGGCGGAAATCGTGTGGTTCCGGCTCTTCTTAGGACAGACGTCTTCTATCCTCGAGCCTGCCCACACGTCACCTCTGTGTATTGACTGTAATGATATTCTGTGATTGTCTGTATGTTCGTTGTGCACATTCACAACATTAAATTGTTACTTTTTGGCTCATCTATTGACCGTTCATTTGCGCCCCCTGTTGTGGGTCCGTGTCACTACACTTTCCCAACAGGATATCTCGGCCAGCGTCATGGACTCCGAGGGGCGTCACCCGGCTGTTGAACGACCAATGGGAGAGCAGGGAGCGCAGGCGTCTGCAGGAGACGTGATTGGTGAGCTGCAGCACATTCTCACCGCCTTTACAGCTCGGTTGGATCAAATGACTGAGCAAAACATCCTCCTGAACCACAGGGTGGAGGCTCTCTCCGCACAGATGGCGGCGAGCGCTCAGGGCGCTGCTGCGGCCCGTCCTCCTGCCGACCCTGTGCAGGATATAAACGTTCCAGTGGTGGTTCAACAACCCCTCCCACCATCCCCTGAAGCATACATAAGCCCTCCTGAGCCGTACGGAGGTTGTGTGGAGACGTGCGCGGACTTTCTTATGCAGTGTTCGCTCGTCTTCGCACAACGTCCCGTCATGTACGCGTCAGATGCTAGTAAAATAGCTTATGTGATTACTCTGCTTCGGGGTAAAGCACACGCCTGGGCTACGGCGCTCTGGGAACAGAACTCACGGTTGTTATCAGCATACACTGGGTTTGTGGGGGAGTTCAGAACAGTGTTTGATCACCCTAACAGAGGAGAGGCCGCTTCAACTGTGCTGCTGTCAATGAGACAGGGACGCGAGAGCGCAGCCGCTTATGCAGTCAACTTCCGCATCGCGGCTGCGAGGTCCGGCTGGAATAACGTTGCGCTCCGCGCCGCCTTCGTAAACGGACTGTCGTTGGTTCTGAAGGAGCAGCTGGTAGCTAAGGAGGAACCGCGGGATTTAGATGGGCTTATCGATCTCGTTATACGGTTAGACAATCGGTTGGAGGAACGCCGTCGGGAGCGAGGCGAAGGACGTGACCGGATACGCGCCGCCCCTCTCCCTTCCGGGTTCGATAAGGCGCCACCCTCCCCACGCTCCACAGCCGCAGCGCTTTGTGGGGCAACAGCTCCCCCTGCTGACGTTGTTAGGGAAACGCACAGGGCCAAAATGGGGAGGCTGATCCGTGGAGAGTGTTTTCTCTGCAGCTCAACTGAGCACACACAGAGAAACTGCCCCAAACGGCCAAAACGACAACAACCGCCCTTAGAGACTGGGCTAAGGAGGGGTCAAACCATTCAAGTGAGACACACACAAATTGCCACATGACTCCCAGTCACAATCCTGAGCGGGGATTTAACCCTTCAAGCCCGAGCACTGGTGGACACGGGGTCAGAAGGGAATCTGCTAGACAGCAGATGGGCAAGGGAGGTAGGGCTCCCTCTGGTGGTGCTTCCTTCGCCATTGCAGGTGCGGGCACTAGATGGCACCCTCCTCCCTTTACTCACACACAAGACACAACCAGTAACTCTGGTAGTGTCTGGAAACCATCGGGAGGAGATCGAGTTTTTTGTGACTCCTTCTACCTCCCGCGTGATTTTGGGCATCCCATGGATGTTGAAGCACAATCCCCGGATTGATTGGCCGTCTGGGGTGGTGGTTCAGTGGAGCGAAACCTGCCATCGGGGGTGTTTAGGATCCTCGGTTCCTCCCGGTTCACAGGCTAAGGAGGAGGTCAAAGTCCCTCCCAATCTGACGGCAGTGCCGGATGAGTACCACGATCTTGCTGACGTCTTCAGCAAGGATCTGGCACTCACCCTTCCCCCGCACCGTCCGTACGATTGTGCCATTGATTTGGTTCCAGGCGCTGAGTTCCCGTCCAGCAGGCTGTACAACCTCTCACGACCTGAGCGCGAATCAATGGAGACCTACATCCGGGACTCATTAGCTGCCGGGCTGATCCGGAACTCCACCTCCCCGATGGGGGCAGGTTTCTTTTTTGTGGGCAAGAAAGATGGCGGACTTCGTCCATGTATTGATTACAGGGGGCTGAATGAGATTACGGTTCGCAACCGATACCCGTTGCCATTGTTAGATTCCGTGTTCACCCCCCTGCATGGAGCCAAAATCTTTACTAAGCTGGATCTTAGGAATGCGTATCACCTGGTTCGGATCCGGAAGGGAGACGAATGGAAGACGGCATTTAACACCCCGTTAGGTCACTTTGAGTACCTGGTCATGCCGTTCGGCCTCACCCACCAACGCCCCCGCGACGTTCCAAGCCTTGGTTAACGACGTCTTGCGGGACTTCCTGCACCGATTCGTCTTCGTATATCTGGACGATATTCTCATCTTTTCTCCGGATCCTGAGACCCATGTCCAGCATGTACGTCAGGTCCTGCAGCGGTTGTTAGAGAACCGACTGTTTGTGAAGGGCGAGAAGTGCGAGTTTCACCGCGCGTCTTTGTCCTTCCTGGGGTTTATAATCTCCTCCAACTCCGTCGCCCCTGATCCGGCCAAGGTTGCGGCGGTGAGAGATTGGCCCCAACCAACAAGCCGTAGGAAGCTGCAACAGTTCCTCGGCTTTGCTAATTTCTATAGGAGGTTCATTAAGGGCTACAGTCAGGTAGTTAGCCCCCTGACAGCCCTGACCTCTCCAAAAGTCCCCTTCACCTGGTCGGATCGGTGCGAAGCCGCGTTCAAGGAGTTGAAACGACGGTTCTCTACTGCACCAGTTTTGGTGCAGCGCGACCCTAGCCGCCAGTTCATGGTTGAAGTGAATGCCTCTGACTCAGGGATAGGAGCCGTGCTGTCCCAGAGCGGAGAGACCGATAAGGTTCTTCACCCGTGTGCCTACTTTTCCCGCAGGTTGACCCCGGCTGAACGGAACTATGACGTCGGCAATCGAGAACTCCTTGCGGTGAAAGAGGCTCTTGAGGAGTGGAGACACCTGTTGGAGGGAGCGTCTGTGCCGTTCACAGTTTTCACTGACCATCGGAACCTGGAGTATATCAGGACCGCCAAGCGGCTGAACCCCAGGCAAGCCCGCTGGTCACTGTTCTTCGGGCGTTTCGACTTCCGGATCACCTATCGCCTCGGGACCAAGAACCAGAGATCGGATGCCTTGTCCCGGGTACACGAAGACGAAGTCAAAACAGAGCTGTCGGATCCACCGGAGCCCATCATTCCGGAGTCCACTATCGTGGCCACCCTCACCTGGGACGTGGAGAAGACCGTCCGGGAGGCCCTGGCACGGAGCCCGGACCCTGGAACCGGTCCGAAGAACTGTCAGTACGTCCCACCAGAGGCCAGAGTTGCAGTCTTGGACTTCTGTCACGGTTCCAAGCTCTCCTGTCATCCAGGGGTGCGAAGGACCGTGGCAGTTGTCCGGCAGCGCTTCTGGTGGGCGTCTATGGAGGCCGACATCCGGGAATATATCCAGGCCTGCACCACCTGTGCCAGGGGCAAGGCAGTACATAAGAAGGCCCAAGGACTCCTCCAGCCGCTGCCGGTGCCTCATCGCCCCTGGTCCCACATCGGCCTGGATTTCGTCACGGGCCTCCCGCCGTCCCAGGGCAACACCACCATCTTCACGATAGTGGACCGATTCTCCAAGGCGGCCCACTTCGTGGCCCTCCCAAAGCTCCCAACAGCCCAGGAGACAGCAGATCTCCGGGTCCACCACGTCGTCCGTCTGCATGGGATACCCTCCGACATCATCTCTGATCGTGGTCCCCAGTTCTCCTCACACGTCTGGAGGAGCTTCTGCAGGGAACTGGGGGCCACCGTGAGCCTCTCGTCCGGGTACCATCCACAGACGAACGGACAGGCAGAGCGGGCCAACCAGGACTTGGAACAGACCCTCCGCTACGTCACATCCGCGCACCCGACGGCCTGGAGTAACCATCTGGCCTGGATCGAGTATGCGCATAACAGCCAGGTGTCTTCTGCCACCGGCCTCTCCCCATTTGAGGTGTGTTTGGGGTATCAGCCCCCGTTGTTTCCCGTGGTGGAGGGAGAGGTCGGTGTGCCCTCGGTCCAGGCCCACCTGCGGAAGTGCCGTCGGGTGTGGCGCTCTGCCCGTTCTGCCTTGTTGAAGGCCCGGACGAGGGCGAAGACCCATGCAGACCGCCGGTGATCCCCGGCCCCTGCTTACCAGCCCGGGCAGGAGGTGTGGCTTTCCACGAAGGACATCCCCCTCCAGGTGGACTCCCCAAAACTTCAGGACAGGTACATTGGCCCCTTCAGGATCCTCAAAGTCCTCAGTCCTGCCGCAGTGAAGCTCCAACTCCCGGCTTCACTGCGGATCCATCCGGTTTTCCACGTGTCCCGCATCAAACCTCACCACACCTCACCCCTCTGTGCTCCCGGACCGGCGCCGCCTCCTGCTCGGATCATCGACGGGGAGCCGGCTTGGACGGTGCGCCGGCTCCTGGACGTCCATCGGATAGGTCGGGGGTTCCAGTACTTGGTGGACTGGGAGGGGTATGGACCCGAAGAACGCTCCTGGGTGAAGAGGAGCTTCATCCTGGATCCGGCCCTCCTGGCCGACTTCTACCGCCGACACCCCGACAAACCTGGTCGGGCGCCAGGAGGCGCCCGTTGAGGGGGGGGGTCCTGTTGTGTGGGCCGCCAGAAGAGGAGGTACTGCTGGCCCACCACCAGAGGGCGCCCTGCCTGAAGTGCGGGCTTCAGGCACGAGAGGGCGCTGCCGCCATGGACACAGCCGGGGGTGACAGCTGTCGCTCATTACCTCTTGACAGCTGTCACCCATCTACTCAACATCATCTCACTCCATAAAGACCAGACGTCATCTCCACCTCGTTGCCGAGATATCATACTTCATAGGAGGTAATACTCTCAGCCTTTTTGTGAGATTTGTAACTCTGTTATTGTGAGAATTTGCAGGAGAACCGGTCGTTTGTGAGGAGGCTGTGCAAGACGGCGCTCCTTTTCAGCTGAGACCGCTGCAACATATTGAATGAGAGGTGGAGGTGGCATTCCCACCGTTGTTGTTACTGGGTGTACACACACCCACACTTGACTGTCTTTGTTCTTCGCCAGCAGTACCAGATCCGACAGTCGGGGACGGTGATCACCTGGGAATTCGGGACTTGGCGGCTCCAGTATTCACCACGTTCTGGGGCGGCGGAAATCGTGTGGTTCCGGCTCTTCTTAGGACAGACGTCTTCTATCCTCGAGCCTGCCCACACGTCACCTCTGTGTATTGACTGTAATGATATTCTGTGATTGTCTGTATGTTCGTTGTGCACATTCACAACATTAAATTGTTACTTTTTGGCTCATCTATTGACCATTCATTTGCGCCCCCTGTTGTGGGTCCGTGTCACTACACTTTCCCAACACAAAGCAAGAGGAGTAAGTGACAATATAAAATATAATGTGCCCAAAAACCAACAAAAGGACATGTGTCCAAAATAAAGGGAAAAACTAGGAAATCAAGTGACAGACCTAGAGAGAGAACAAGAACAATAATATTCTATAACCAAAACTAGAACAGGACTGAACATGACTGAAGGATGCATGCAGTAACAAACTCAGACAATAAAATAGAAAAGGCTAACAAAAACTAAAGCAGACAGCAACAATAAAAACTAATGTCATGTAACAAAATGTCATGCTATGTTAAAAGCCAGTGAATAAAAGTGGGTTTTAAGGTTGTTTTTAAAAACAGACAGTTTGGAGGCCTAATGTACATGGGGAAATCATTCCAAATTTTAAGAGCAGCAACAGAGAATGCTTGGTCCCCTCTGAGCATTCACTTGGACCTTGGTACCCCAAGGATGCAGCTGATCAGCTCACCAGAGACACCATGCCGGGGCATAAGGGGTGAAGAAGCTCAGAGAGGTAAGGTGGGGCCAGGCCATTTAAAGATTTTAAAACAACAAAAGAATCTTAAAATGAACCCTAAAATGCACAGGCAGCCAGTGGAGGGAGGCCAGGATAGGTGTAATGTGCTCCCTCTTTCGTACTCCAGTGAGTAGATGAGCGACACTGTTCTGAACTAACTGAAGACCTGCAGGGGAGGACGGACTAACCCCAAAATAAAGTGCATTACAGTAATCCAGCCACGAGATAATAAAGGCATGGATTACTGTTTCAAAGTGCCGATGTGCAAGGAAAGGCTTCACCTTAGCAAGCTGCCTGAGGTGAAAGAAACGTGACTTAACTACTACACTAATTTGGTGATCCAAGTTAAAATTGCTGTCCATCTTAAAACCCAAATTAGTAACAGCAGACTTCGCATAACCTGCTGCCAAAGGACCCAAATCAACAGGGGAGGATACAGTGAGGAAAATAAGTATTTGAACACCCTGCCATTTTGCAAGTTCTCCCACTTAGAAATCATGGAGGGGTCTTAAATTTTCATCTTAGGTGCATGTCCACTATGAGAGACATAATCTAAAAAAAAAAAATCCGGAAATGTGTTACTAATGTAATCTGTGTGACTGTGGTCCCAGCTCTCTTCAGGTCATTGACCAGGTCCTCCTGTGTAGTTCTGAGCTTTCTCTGAATCATCCTTACCCCACAAAGTGAGATCTTGCATGGAATCCCAGACCAAGGGAGATTGACAGTCATCTTGTGTTTCTTCCACTTTATAATAAATAATCATGACAGTTGTTGTCTTCTACTAAGCTGCTTGCCTGTTGTCCTGTTTCAGACCACTCCATGATTTCTAAGTGGGAGAACTTGCAAAACCGCAGGGTGTTCAAATACTTATTTTCCTCACTGTACATAGAAGCCCCTAGGGCCAAACTCAATCACCTCTGTTTGACCAAGAACCCGATGGTCACTCTGTCAGAGGTCCAGCATTTCTCTGCGGAGAGAGTAGAACCTTCCAGAAGGCCAACCATCTCTGCAGCAAACCACCAATCAGGCATGGATGAGAGTGGCCAGGACTTAGTAAAAGGCACATGGCAGCCCGCCTGGAGTTTGTCAAAAGGCACCTGAAAGACTCTCAGACCATGAGAAACAGGTCTGATGGTCTGGTCTGATGAGGCAAAGACTGAACTCTTTGGTGTGAATGCCAGGCGTCATGTCTGGAGAAAACCAGGCACCATCCCTACAGTGAAGCATGGTGGTAGTAGCATCATGCTGTGGGGATGTTTTTCAGCAGCAGGAACTGGGAGACTAGTCAGGATTGAGGGAAAGATGAATACAGCAATGTACAGAGACACCCTGGATTTAAACCTGCTCCAGAGTGCTCCTGACCTCAGACTGGGGCGACGGTTCATCTTTCAGCAAGACAATGACCCTAAGCACACAGTCAAGATATCAAAGGAGTGGCTTCAGGACAACTTTGTGAATGTCCTTGAGTGGCCCAGTCAAAGCCCAAGACCTGAATGCGACTGAACATCTCTGGAGAGATCTGAAAATGGCTGTGCACCAACGCTCCCCATCCCACCTGATGGAGCTTGAGAAATGCTGCAAAGAGGAATGGGCAAAACTGCCCAAAGATAGGTGCACCAAGCTTGTGGTATCATATTCAAGAAGACTTGAGGCCATAATTACTGCAAAAGGTGCATCAACAAAGTATTGAGCAAAGGGTGTGAATACTTACGTACATGTGATTTCTTAGTTTTTATTTTTAATAAATCTGTAAAAAATAAAAAAAACTTTTTCATGTTGTCATCGCGAGTTTTGTGAGCAGAAATGTGAGGGAAAAAATTAATTTACTTTACTATGCGGCACCGCCGCGATGCGCGGAATTCCGCTGCACGTCTGTCTCAATGTGCCGAAAAAGTGCTGATGTCCACGTCTTTTCACTTTCCTGTGCTAGTCAGACAACGTCTCGGATAAAACACAGCGTCCAGTTTGGAAATGAACAGCACATTCCACTGTTACAGGAGTTTTTGTCATGGAAAGAGGAGCGGAGGCTTCGCGCGTCGCGGCGGTGCTGCATGGTGCAAAGCAACGCCGTGATGAAGCCTCACGGGACATGTTCTGGCATGTCCAGGCACATCCACAATTTCTCGGATAATCACTTGATGGAAAAACCACCGACAGCTGTCTGAACGATATCTCAAAGCCGTCCTGTGAGACCAAAACGGAGGTGGTTTTGTCTCGCTCCAGTAGCGAATCCATCGTGACGCGCGAAGCCTCCGCTCGGCTTTCCATGACAAAATCTCTTGTTAAAAGTGAAATCTGCCGGAAAATGGTTGATGTCCAGCTCTCGTGATAACCAGAGAAATGGCACACGATGGTCACGGATCCAGACAGCCATCCGTTTATAAATGAAATGGTCGTTCAGCCTGTCGATGGCGGCTTCGGAGCGCGGCGCGCCGCACAGTCGCTGGTGGCCGTCCTTAAAGCGACAGTAACACTCCTTATTCTCTACCAAACCCGTAACATTTTCACCGAAAGACAGATAAATTTTTCGAATGGTTTCCAGCTGCCAGTCTCTAACAGTTTCTGAAAAAATCCTGATGGAAAAAAAGCCCAAATCATTCCGCCATTTCCTGGCAATGAAAATCCGACGAGGGGGCTGGACCACTCCTCACTCAAAGCCTGCTCACAGGCGAATGACGCAACCGACAGGCGTGGAAAAACTCACGCATGTACACGAGGGTTCAAGCTTGTCTGACGCAATCACACGTGATTCAAATCCATATGGTTTTTGAAAAAAATAATAAGGTCGGATACTTTTCTAATAGACCTCGTAGTTATTCTCTTACAACCTGCACAGAAATGTACACACACACACATATATTCATATATACACATATACACATATATATATACCCTTCACTTCAACCAGGGGTCACAGGGGGCTGGAGCCCATCCAACATAACAGCCTGCCAGAGGATATAGCATCAGCTTTGAGTGTAACTAGTTTAAAAAATAGACTGAATACATGTTAGAGAAATGATGATGGTGAATATAATATGGACAACATTCAAGAATTCAGAAAAATAAACTGCTATTGCAGTACTGAGTCCATGTCCTGTATATTAGATGTGGACAAAGAGGCACTTTGCACATAACTTAAGGAGGAACGAGAAAGTGTTCAAATTTGAGAAGCTGAAATCAGAGACACTGGCCTCAAGACAAATAATTGATTATCAAACTAGTTAGTGATTAATTTAATAATCAATTAATAATCAATTAATCATTGCAGGGCTTTTGTGAACAGAACACAGTTGCACTTTTACCATCAGTTTTCTTTAGAAAGTCGGGATGACAAGATGAACATTTCCAAGTCACTGAATATTTTTTTGAGTTAATTTAAAAACAACTGTCAAGTAATGTAAACAGCATGGTACTGCATTGTAAAGCTGACTATATCACTGAGTTCTAACAGTGCTGTATGACCTATGACCTGACCCACTTACTTGATGCACGTTTCCGGTTTGTGCATGCTTACATGTCAGATGTCTTGTACAGCACTTCAGAGGTGTTAAGTGGTTTCAAAAAACAGCATTTTTAGATTTAGAAGTGTTTATTTGTCACAAAATTTTACAAAATATATGAGAAACATTAGATTTCTACAGAAATAAACTGTTTCAGGGCATTTTCCACCATTTTGGTTTATTTTGTGTCAGCAAGGAGCCAGCTGACGTTGTGCCGTCTTTCTTTACTCTGACTGGCTGTGGCCGTGTCCTTCCCAGCATCCTCACACAGCTTGGGGGAAGCCACCATGTGATTGTTATGCCACTACCAAATGTAGGTCATGGTGTGTGATCACTTGAATTTGTCCCCTTCAGGGGCTGAAATTCTACATTGTTTCCAGACAGCGTGATTTTTGATCATATTGGCAATATCATATTATGAATTCCTTATTTAAATGCCAAGGATTAAAATTACAGTGATGGCAAAGAAAATTCTTTTCATGACTTCATCTTAAAAAAACCCAGAGGCCGTACAGCTATAAAAGTAAATTGTGGCACCAGCATGTAAAATTTGAATTTTTAAACTGTAATTATGTAATCACGGCTCAATTATTTGTGAACTATACATTCAGGTTACAATCAAATGCTGTTGGTCTTGTTTTGTGTTTGTGTCTTCAACAACTAGGGCATCGTAATAAGAGCAATAGGTCAATTATCACACAGGCACGCTTCAAATTAAAAAATGTTTATATATTGGTATCAGCATCGGTATCAGTGAGTTCACGCATTTTTGTGTAGTCCTGCTGACAAACGCACCAACAAACAGAGAGACAAGAGCAATGAAAACATAACCCCCCTCTGTCGAGGTAACCATGAAGATAGCAGGTGGTTGCATATAAAGTCTTTTGCAGTTGCAATGTTCATAATGACACCTAAAGAGATTGTTAGATTTATGAGACCACAGAACAGCAGCTGAAGCGTCAGTCAGTGGTCTGGTTTGGAGCCAAGTTCAGACAGCGTGCTCTCCGGTAGAAGCAGTTAGTTAAGGAGTGGCTGCTGAGGAATAAGGAGAATCGTGCCATACCTCCCACTACAGGAAGTCACACTACCACACTCTCACACAGAATGTGTGAATTTTTATTTCAGTTATATGATGGGCTGTTATTCAGGACAACCCACTGCCCTACGTCGATGGATTTTGGACAAAACAGTCTCGAACCTTTGAAATTTATCACGTGTGTATTCAATGAAAATGTATGAGCAGGTTCACACTCAGTACAGAGCAGTTGTTATTTGTAAAGGCAACTAAGGTTTTGGGAGTGCCTGGAACAACTGTTGTCAAAGTGTTTGCCAGGAGCTGGGCGGGTCTGCAGTAACCAGTAGGATGCAGCCGCTACATTTCCACTTGGACCAGTAAGTAGACGTGGTGATCAGTAATGGAAAGTGCACAACCATGCTTGTGAATTCTTATGGTGTAGATGTGATAAAATAAAGAGCAGTGGACGGCAGAGAAAAACACACCGTACGTCACCACTGTGGTTCAAACACCATTTCCAAGGTCAAATTCAAGCACTTCCAATCCCTTACAGCTGTGTTAAATGACATATTTACATGAGTGCTGGTGGAAAAAAAATGTTTTTGACTCAACATTTTAGTTGGATGGCTTAGGGTGAGCATGTCTGGATGCAAAGCTATTTCTGTGAGGGACGAGTGCCAGAGGGGAGGGGAGTGCCATCTAATCTTTCAGGAAATTTCAAAAGATTAGATGCTTTTAGATGCATTTTAGGTTAGGTTAGGTCAGGTTAGGAAAGAGGGGGTGGACTATCATCCCAGCAGAGCGTAGGCCACAAAGGTGCACATTGCTCCCTCCAAAATAACCTTCTTAATTAAACCTTGTGGTACCCTTGCTAAAGGATACCAGGTTTCTTAGCTTTATACCCCCACCACACATAGCCGGAATCATGCAGAATGGAGTCAGAATCATAAATCGGCGCACATCCGAAAAGTGTCGGATTTCAGTTCCAAAACGTTCTGACAGCCATCTGCAAGAGTCCACATAGTTGGTCAAAATCAGCCGGTGGCCACAAATATAATGCACATGTTCAAAACCCTTTGGGTGCGGTCGAGATGGGACACCTATTCAACAGCGGTCCATGTGTAATCTGAGAATCATCTGACAGCAATTTACATATTCCGATGGCGGCAAAACGGTATCTGAAATGATTTGAGTGCATACGAGGGAACCTCGAGATGGATCTGGAATGGCAAGCCTGCCAGTATGAGCTTCACGTGCTACGTACAGTGAATGTGAACAGTGGCTATCAAACCAAAAGCACCGTGCACCATGCCATTCCTTCCCATAGGCGACTTAAATAATGTGAACTATTGTCTCCATCATAACACAGGCAGCTGCGCCTCTCTGTGGTGCACAGTAATGCGTCATTGCATGTGTCAGGCTCGGAGCTGAACGGATCTCACGCTGTAATAAATGATCACCTTCTAACTCTGTAGGAGATATGACATGAAACTGTTGTGCCAGGCTGTGACAGCATTAATAAACATGAATCTCACCCCCAACAATGGTCCAGGAGTATTTCACAGCGCGGACGTGGACGTGAACCCGGGACAGCAGCCTGTGGTTAAACTCCTCTCACCCGAAATAAAAAAATGAATCCCATGTGATAATCCAACCATCGCGGTGTCCAGAGTTGTGTTGTGATCCCAAATGAGCAAACAAGAGAAAAGAAAGTTCCATGGAAAGGTGCTCCATCTGATGCAGGGGACAGCATGGCCCACTGCCAGCAAACTTTGAGCGAAGCTGTCCAGTTGCATGTACTATTAAGATATAATTTTAAGTCTATGTCATCCATCAGCATGTAATTCTCCACTCTCAGAGCAAACACTGAATCTTTAGTGCTCTTTCTCAGCATGAAACCATATTGCTGCTCACAGATCTTCACCTCTATTCTAAGCCTAGCTTCTACTACTCTTTCCCATAACTTCATGCTGTGGCTGATCAACTTTATGCCTCTATAATTACTGCAGCTCCGCACATCACCCTTGTTTTTAAAGATCACAACCAACACACTTCGTCTTCGCTCCTCAGCCATCCTCTCATCCTCTCTTTCCAAGATTTTATTAAACAGTCTGGTTAGAAACTCCACTGCCATCTGTCTTAAAACATTTTGCTACTTGCCACAAAGTTCAATCTGGGTTACAAAAAACAAGCTTTCTATATGATTATCACAATATGTGATGTAGTGTTTCAACCCTACTTTTTAGCTTAAGGTTGGACAGTTAATTGGCTGAAACATTCCAACAGCAATGGCTGACCGACATTGCGATGTATGGTTTGTCACATTTCCATACCACGTGCACATTGTCAGTTTAAAAATTTCACAGTGGTTTGCACTACTTTTTCTAAGACACTTTAAAGTATTTTTTATTTTCTGTATTTTTAAAATTTCTATTGTTTGATTTCCTTTAACTATTTATTTGGCAGGGGGGCTTGTATTTGTTAAATAAAGCTGTATAGCTGTTCAAATTTCACAAAATGTTCCCGAGGTGTGCACGGTAACATCTGTAAGATGTCTTGTATTCCACTTCAGTAGTGTTATCTGGTTTCAAAACAGCATTTTTAGATTTAGAAGTGTTTATTTCTCACTAACTTTTACAAAATATGTGAGAAACAGATTTATACAGAAATAATTTGTTTCGGAGTGTTTTCCACCATCTTGGTTTATTTAGTTTGAGTGCGCAGCCAGCTGATGTCACCCTGCCTCTCCTTACTCTGATTGGCTGTCGCCGTGTGGTTCCCAGCATTCCTCACGCAGATCGGGGGATGACCTTGCATGATCTATAATGTCGCAACCAAATGTAGGTCATGGCATTGGATAGCTTGAATTTCTATCCTTCAAGGACTGAAATTCTAAATTGTTTCCAGTGTGAATTTTGATCATATTAGCAATATGATCTTACTTTAGCTTTCTGAGCTTTGTCTTTTTATGCTCCCTCAAGGATGATGAGGTCCACCAATCAGCTGCTTCTAAACGTGCCAAGAACACATTTAAAAACCAGAGAAGACAAGGCCTTTTCTGTAGCTGCTCCCAAATTGTGGAACAACCTTCCTTTTAATATTAGAGCTGCGCCCTCCTTAAATGTTTTTAAGTCATCACTAAAGAACCATCTCTTTGCACAGACTTTAATTACCGAGGTGGAGGTGCACTTCTGTATTCAATTTTTCTTGAATTTATTAGTGTTTGGATTTTGTATTTTTGTATTCTTTACATTTTTTTATTCGGTACCTGTAAAGCACTTTGGGCAGCTTTGCTTGTTGTAAATGTGCTATTTAAATAAACTTGACTTCATTATAATATTATGAATCGCTTTATAAAAGCTTTAACCAATCTAAAAATGTCATTCAATGTCTTCTTGTGTAAACTAACAGCTAGCTAGATGGATGAGCTACACTATCAAACAGTGCACATGATGTGCACGACATCTATCTTCAAGGCTTACTTTTTACGGAAACACCTTTTTTGAAAAATAAGGGGCACATGACCAACACAAGTGCAGAATAGATTTCATATATATATATATATATATATATATATATATATATATATATATATATATATATATATATATATATATATATATATATATATATATATATATATATATATGTGTGTGTGTGTGTGTGTGTGTGTGTGGTATCTCAGAGATTTCAGCTGTCAGTTTCCATTGTGAGGAACATAGTGAGGAAATTGAAGACCGCAGGTACAGTACTAGTTAAGGCCTGAAGTGGCAGGCCAAGAAAAATCTCAGATAAGCTGAAGCGAAGGGTGGTGAGAACAGTCATAGTCAACCCACAGACATGCTCCAAAGACCTACAACATGATCTTGCTGCAGATAAACTATACAGCGCACTTTGCACAAGATGCAGGATGAGAGAGTAATGCAGAGGAAGCCTTAACTGCGTACATGCCACAAACAGAGTCGCTTGAGGTATGCTAAAGCACATTTGGACAAGCCAGCTTCATTTTGGAATAAGCTGCTGTGGACTGATGAAACTAAAATTGAGTTATTTGGACATAACAAGGGGCGCTATGCATTTTGAAAAAGAACACAGCATTCCAAGAAAAATGCTTGTTACCTACAGTAAAATTTGAAGGCGATTGCTGTGGGGCTGTATGGCCAGTGCAGGTACTCGGAATCTTGTTAAAGTTGATGGTCACATGGATTCCAGTCAATATCAGCAGATTCTTGAGAACAATGTTCATAAATCAGTGACAAAGTTGAATTTGCTGGATCTTTGATGGCTGGATCTTTCAACAAGACAATGACCATAAACACTGCTCAAAATCTACTAAGGCATTCATGCAGAGAAACAAGTACAACGTTCTGGAATAGCCACCTCAGTCCCCAGACCTGAACATTATTGAAAATCTGTGGTGTGATTTTAAACGGGCTGTCCATGCTCGGAAACCAACAAACCTGACATGTTTTGTAAAGAAGAATGGTCCAAAATACCTTCAACCAGAATCTGGACTCTCACTGGAAGCTGTTATTTCTGCAAAAGGAGGATCTACTAAATATTTATGTATTTTTTCTATTGGGGTGCCCAAATTTATGCACCTGCGTAATTTTGTTTAAAGAATTATTGCACACTTTCTCTAAATCCTATAAACTTCATTTCACATCTCAAATATGTTTGTCTGCTATATGATATATTTAACTGAAATTGCTGATCCAAACAACTCTTCTTCTTTGTCTTTCGGCTGTTCCCGTTAGGGGTCGCCACAGCAGATCAATCGTTTCCATCTCACCCTGTCCTCTGTATCTTCCTCTGTCACACCAACCACCTGCATGTCCTCTCTCAGCACATCCATGAACCTCCTCTTTGGTCTCCCTCTTCTCCTCCTGCCTGGTGGCTCCATCCTCAGCATCCTTCTCCCTATATACACTGGGTCCCTCCTCTGCACATGTCCAAACCATCTCAATCTCGCCTCTCTGACTTTGTCTCCAAACCGTCCCACCTGAGCTGTCCCTCTGATATGTTCATTCCTAATCTTGTCCATTCTTGTCACTCACAAAGAGAATCTCAACATCTTCAGCTCTGCCACCTCCAGCTCTGCCTCCTGTCTTTTTGTTAGTGCCACTGTCTCTAAACCATACAACATAGCTGGTCTCACTACTGTTTTGTAAACTTTCCCCTTCACCCTTGCTGATATTCTTCGGTCACAAATCACTCCTGCCACCTTTCTCCACCCACTCCACCCTGCCTGCACTCTCTTCTTCACCTCTCTACCACACTCTCCATTACTTTGAACAGTTGACCCCAAATATTTAAACTCATCTACTTTCACCACTTCTACTCCTTGTAACTGCACTATTCCACTGGGCTCCCTCTCATTCACACACATGTACTCAGTCTTGCTTCTACTGACTTTCATTCCCCTTCTCTCCAAAGCATATCTCCACTTCTCCAGACTAGACTCAACTTCCTCTCTACTCTCACTACACATCACAATGTCATCTGCAAATATTATAGTCCATGGGGACTCCTGTCTGATCTCATCCGTTAACCTGTCCATCACCACTGCAAACAAGAAAGGACTCAGAGCTGATCCTTGGTGTAATCCCACCTCCACCTTGAATGAGTCTGTCATTCTGACTGTGCATCTCACCGCTGTCACACTATTCTTGTACATGTCCTGCACTACCCTAACATACTTCTCTGCCACTCCAGACTTCCTCATATAATACCACAACTCTTCTCTTGGCACCCTATCATAAGCTTTTTCTAAGTCCACAAACACACAATGTAACTCTTTCTGTCCTTCTCTGTACTTTTCCAACAGTATTCTCAGAGCAAACATTGCATCTGTAGTGCTCTTTCTTGGCATGAAACCATATTGCTGCTCACAGATCTTCACCTGTTTTCTAAGCCTAGCTTCTACTACTCTTTCCCATAACTTCATGCTGTGTCTGATCAGCTTTATGCCTCTGTAGTTACTGCAGCTCTGCACATCACCCTTGTTCTTGAAAATAGGAACCAGAACACGTCGTCTCCACTCCTCAGGCATGCTCTCACTTTCCAAGATTTTATTAAACAATCTGGTTAGAAACTCTACTGCCATCTCTCCTAGACATTTCCACGCCTCCACTGGAATGTCATCTGGACCGACTGCCTTTCCACTCTTCATCCTCTTCATAGCAGCCCTCACTTCTTCCTTGCTAATCTCTTGTACTTCCTGATTTACTCTCACCACATCATCCAGCCTTTTCTCTCGATCATTTTCTTTATTCATCAACTCTGCAAAATATTCCCTCCACCTTCTCAGCACACACTCCTCACTTGTCAGCACATTACCATGTGCATCTTTTACCACCCTAACCTGCTGCACATCCTTTCTAGCTCTGTCCCTTTGTCTGGCCAATCGGTACAAGTCCTTTTCTCCTTCCTTACTATTCAACTTCTTGTACAGCTCACAATATGCCTTTTCCTTTGCTTTTGCCACTTCTCTTTTCACCTTACGCCGCATCTCCTTGTACTCCTGTCTACTTTCTTCATCTCTCCGACTATCCCAAAACTTTTTCGCCAACCTCTTTCTCCTTATGCTTTCCTGGACCTCTTCATTCCACCACCAAGTCTCCTTGTCTTCCTTCCACTGTCCAGATGTCATACCCAGTACTGTCCTAGCTGTCTCCCTCACCACATCTGCAGTACTTTTCCAGTTGTCCAAAATTGCTTCCCCTCCAACCAGTGCTTCTCTCACCTGCTCGCTAAATTTCACACAAGTCTTCCTCCTTCAGCTTCCACCATCTGATCCTTTGTTGAGCTCTCACTCTCTTCTTCTTCTTTACCTCTAAAGTCATCCTACAAACAATCATCCTGTGCTGTCTAGTGACACTCTCTCCTGCTACCACCTTACAGTCTGTGATTTCTTTTAGCTTGCATCTCCTATAAAGAATGTAGTCCACCTGTGTGCACCTTCCTCCACTCTTATATGTTACCCTGTGCTCCTCCCTTTTCTTAAAGTAGGTATTCACCACAGCCATTTCCATCCTTTTTGCAAAATCAACTACCATCTGTCCTTCCCCATTCCTATCCTTGATACCATATCTACCCATTACTTCCTCATCACCTCTGTTCCCTTCACCAACATGCCCACTGAAGTCTGCTCCTATCACCACTCTTTCATGCTTGGGCACACTCTCCACCACCTCATCTAACACTCCAGAAATCTTCTTTCTCATTCATCTCACAACCAACCTGTGGGGCATATGCACTGATGATATTCATCATCACCCCTTCAATTTCCAACTTCACAGTCATCACCCTGTCAGATACTCGCTTAACCTCCAACACACTTTTACCATACTCTTCCTTTAAAATGACCCCAACACCATTTCTCTTCCTGTCCTCACTATGGTACAACAACTTGTACCCACCGCCGATGCTCCTGCTCTTACTTCCCTTCCACTTGGTCTCTTGCACACACAATATGTCTACCTTTCTCCTCTCCATCATATCAGCCAGCTCTCTCCCTTTACCAGTCATACTACCAACATTCAAAGTCCCCACTCTCATTTCCACCCTTCTAGTTTTCTTCTTCTCCCGCTGTTCGTGGTAACGTTTTCCTCCTCCTCTTCGTCGTCTTCGCCCAGCAGTAGCCCAATTTCCACCGGCACCCTGTTGGGCAATAGCACCGGTGGCAGACGTTGTTAACCCGGGCCGCGACCGATCCGGTATGGGAATTCGATTCTGAGTCTGCATAGTTTGGTTGGCTTGTTTTACGCCGGATGCCCTTCCTGACGCAACCCTCCTCATTTATCCGGGCTTGGGACCGGCACTCAGAATGTACTGGCTGCACACCCCATGTGGCTGAGTTTGCTGATCCAAACAACTATTGATTAATAAAGGAAAATCATGGAAATCATCAGGGGTGCCCAAAGTTTTACATCCAACTGTTATCAGTTTGTTGTTGTGCGCCGATGCTGCTCATTGACCATCCACAAAAACAGGGAAGTGTACATTCATGTGCACATTACATTTTAAATACTGTGCTTGAAAACCACCAACACATCTATGTACAAAGTCTGAAAAGCCAAGGCCATATTTACTTTAGTTATAGCTGACCTGACTATTTACCACTCAGTCACTCTAGTGCAGCAGGTTAACAGAATATTTCAGATGGTTTCAAATGGTGAAAACAAGTACCAAATTCTGCACAAATACTCCTTAGACATTAAACTTTCAAAAACAAATGGACTGGCCACTTGAATCTTCAATAGGCAGCCAGGTGGGATCAATTGAAGAATTACACAGGGGTCAAAATTTAAAAACCCCAATCATATTGAAACCTATACTACATTATTTGCCTGATCATAAAGATTCAAAAAGGTATAGTTTGGATTATCTATGACTGAATTCTATGGAGTTATGGTGTAAAACAGCAAAAATGGTGACAAAGGTCAATTTCAGTTTGTACAGGGGTCAAAAGTTAAAGTTCCTCCATTTTTGATAAAAAGTGATGCAAATTGCCATGTAGGGCTGCATAAACTTGGCACAGTCGGTACACCGCATTACGCAACTCTATGTTGGCCCAGTGTGAAAGGAGGTTAAGGATAACCTGTTAGCACTAAACCTACCTGCTTGGCTGCACCTCTTGATTCTGCCTAATTTTGTTTAAAGAATTATTGCAGACTTTCTGTAAATCCTATAAACTTCATTTCACTTCTCAAATATCAGCATGTTCATCTGCTATATGATGTATTTAACAGAAATTTCTGATCCAGACAACCAATGATATTAAATTATCAGGGGTGCCCAAACATTTTCATACAACTGTGTGTGTGTGTATATATATATATATATATATATATATATATATATATATATATATATATATATACACAGAGAGAGAGACAGAGAGTCATGCTGATGATGTTTTTGCAGAGGTTGTTCTTTTAACGCTGTGAGCTACTGCTTAGTTGCGTGATATTCATTACATTTGAATACTAGTACATTGGCCTGAATTTTTTTCCTGATGTCTATAGTGTTGGAAGGAGAACACTACTTTGAATATGAACCTGCTTTTAAAGCGGCTGCATTCACATATTGGTCACATGTAGCAGATGGTAAACCACATGTTGCCTTGTTTTTAGTCAGGTGTCAACACTTTACACGACTACTTCTTGTCTTTCTGTGTCTGTTCACAGCTTTGACTCAGCTGTTTGAGAATATTCCAGTTCGTCATTTAGTAATTGACGATGGATTATCACACAGTGATCAGATGATTTAAGCCCATTAACAGACTCTGATGTTGGGAATACTTGGGAGTTCTTTGTATCTCAAACATTCCTCAAAGTGACTGACAGTGGACCAACAAAATTAATAAATCCTGTGTACACCAGCTCACCATAGCATTAATCTGTTATTGTTTACTTTCATTTTCTCTGGTGTGCGGTGCAGCAGTGCCCGGGAACAGACGTCCATTTACTCAGTTGTTGGTGTCATTTGACAGGACGTTTTATTGTTTGGTAAAGGTGCTACCTCTAATAAGCTCCAGGGGCTATTTATTTATTCATTATTTATCATTTATTTATGATTTGTCTGATCATTAAAATTCCAAAAAGATATAGTTTGAGCTATCTATGGCTGAATGTTATGGAGTTATTTTTTTTTTGGGGGGGGGGGGGGGGGGGGCTTCAAAAACAGCAAAAATGATGACAAAGGTCAATTTCAGTTTGTACAGGGGTTGAAATATAAAGGTGCTCCAATTCTGGTAAAGGATCATACAAATTACTGCTGTAGTTATGACGGATTTTAATAGGAATAGTTTGCACAATGTGCTATTCTTAGTTATCAAGTTACGGGGTAACATAGGTCATATGTCATACAATCCAATGGACGTCAACCTTTTTTTTACCTTTAACGTGGACACCGAGCATTCAACACGGTCAGAACTATTACATTTATTAATCCTATTACCTCATTCAATAATTTGTATCACTTTTTTTCTTTTATCAAAATTGGAGCAACTTTAACTTTTCAATATGATTGGAGCAATTTTCAATTTTGACCCCTATGTATTGTTCATCGACCCCATAGGTCAATAAAAGTCAAGTCCAAGATACTGCCATTTCTGAAAATAAACTTCAGGTCATATACTCCTGAAAATTTGGTGCGTTTATCACAAAACGTCACAAAATGCATGATATATATGGGCTTAACAGCTACACTATGAGGAAAAGCTGAAAGTAGTGATGCCATTGTGATCGCTCGTATAACAAACTGTTTCTCCTTCTATTTCACTTATTTAAAATAAGAAAGGCTGTTTCTTGTTTAGACTGTCATGAAAATGTATGGAATTGTAATTTTACAGCATGTACGAGGTAGGCTGAAAAGTTCTATGGCTCCCCATGAAGGAGTAATGCATTAACTGCATTATAGTGAGCCTTAGAACTTTTCAGCCTACCCTCATATGTCACACTGGACTACAAGTCCTAGGACAGTGGTGTCCAAAGTATGCCCAGAAAGGGACAAGAGGGTGCAAGTTTTCTTTGCAGCCACTGACTCCAACAGGTGATTCCACTGATGAACTCATCCCACCTGCTCAAAGTGATGTTAATCAGTGAAATCACCTGTTGGAGTCAGTGGCTGCAAAGAAAACTTGCACCCTCTTGTCCCTTTCTGGGCATACTTTGGACACCACTGTCCTAGGACTTGTAGTCCAGTGTGACATACGAGGGTAGGCTGAAAAGTTCTAAGGCTCACTATAATGCAGTTAATGCATTACTCCTTCATGGGGAGCCTTAGAACTTTTCAGCCTACCCTCGTATATGCTGTAAAATTACAATTCCATACATTTTCATGACAGTCTAAACAAGAAACAGCCTTTTTTATTTTAAATAAGTGAAATAGAAGGAGAATAGAAGGCCACCACTGTCCTGGGACCTCTCAAAATAGCAAAAATAAAATCACAAACGGTCTCCCCTGTCCCTGGAATTCTTCATAGAAGTAGAACTCTGTGGACAGACAAGCATTTTCACAGTTACAGAGAAACATATGAACAAAATTCTCTGTAGCTGCGGTGGCAAAAGGAAACGACAGAAATTGGGTGAACTCTTCTGCCATCGTATGTGTTATTACTTTGTGCCACATTTGGTCTTCTGTTGTTCATCCATCAATACAAAGCAACTTCAACTTACTGCAGTGATGCAGAAAGCATTACTGACAATAGAAAATGTTGCATGGGCGTGTTGCAGTCTGAAGTACTGCAGGAACTATTAATGAACAAAGTGCTGTCGCTGTCATCTGTCCAATCCATTCTGACTTGCTTTGTGCTACTGAGGTTCATAGGACTTCTACCTGGTGGACGACAGATTCCTCCTGTATATTTGCTGTTCATCTTTATAGTTATAGCGTCAAGAAGGTCGAACTGATGTACTGTGTAAAGAAAGAGGATCTTACAGCATTCCACAGCTGTCAAACATTTAATAAGTCATAAAGCTGACAACCTCTACATATTCAGCTGGTAAAATCCTACTTGACAGTTAAAATTTAAAACACTACATTTCGCAATTTATTCCCTGGAGCAAGATCCTTCACGAGTGAATTTGTTTTCTTTCACAACCTTCCCTTACAGCACATGGCGTCTTGCTATCATCACTTCACCTGCAGCTTCTTCCTTCCCGAGTGACTTCTGTAATGCCACAATTCATCCACAACACCGAAGAAAGCCTCATTCAGCGTTAATCGATAGGACAAGGCTAACTGTGGCTCTTCTTTTCCTAATTCAGACAACCAGGGAGTCCCACAAAAACGCTAAAAGCCTGTTACGGCCAATCAGGAGTGAATCAAACCGTGTTGTTTCAGCTTTTACGAAGTGTCGCTTCAGTGGCTAAGTGCATTTGTGCGGAGACTGAACCGCAAACTGGAGTGTGCACAGCAGGATGCGCTCTGCAACTCCTGCCTCTCCCGTCCTTTGTTAAACACACTGTGCTTCACACAAAAACACACAGTGGGACACTCCTGAACGGAGTAACTGCATTTCACTTGACAGCATGCCACTTACTTGTTAATGACATCAAGTTAATATGTAACTACAAAACAGACCCAGTACAAGTTAAGGCACTTTTACACATGCACGAATTTGATCCCTGCACTGCCGCGCAATTCGTCATGCCAATGCGTCCCGCTTTGTTCCGCTTGATGGCACGCTATATAAAATAATCATTTCGTATGACGCATTTGCTCTCAGAACGTGCAGGGCTCGAAATAGTACATGCATGTGCTAATTTGTGCACGTATTATACGAGCAGTGCACGTAATTTTATACTGCACTTGCACTGGTGCAAATAACTTTATCCAAGTTTTATCAACTATAAGCACCAGTAGAATGAACCAATAAAGGAATAAATAAGGAAAAAACAATTTCCAGTGTGTTGTCTTCGTCTTCCCTGTGTTTTATGACTCTCACACACAGAGCAAGTTGCTGTGACGATTCGTTCGCGCGCACACATGAAAAAAAAACTGCAGGCAGTTAGTTCCTTGCTCTCCGCTCCAACTTTTTCATCGCTGTATTAAAAAGAAGGACATAAGTCCTGCTCACAGACTGATTGCCAGAGACAGGACATATCCACATGAAGTATAACTCCAGACATCACATTTACTCACAGACGGTTCGTTCGCGCGCAGGCGCATCTCGCGGTCACAGGAGGAAAAATAAACTATAATAGAACTCAGAGCGCAGACCTGCAGCTCAGCACAAGAACAAATATAAACTATAAGAGAAGTCAGAGTGCACAGTCTGGCTGCAGCCAAACTGTGCACTCTGACTTCTCTGTGCAGAGAACCTGCAGGCTGCGTCCTCACCTCCTCTCTGCCCCCTGCTGCGCGCACATGACGCAGAAATTCCTGCGTCGTCATGACGCAACAGGAAGCAACTCAAAGTGGGCCAGGTGTGAAAGTGACTTTTGGTTGTGCAAGTAACTTTTTAGTTAGTTTAGTTGTATTTTTTCCTTTCTTATGAGTTAGGTAATGTATCTGTAAAATTATGTTTATTATAGATGTAACATCTCATGATAATCGTTCAGATGCCCTGTGGGCACTGACGGGCATTGACGGGCAGTGAGACACAGTGACACACAGTGTTTTCAAATGGTTTTGCGCAATGTTCATGACTGGTTCATGAAATTAATGTGTGCCAATTAATGTGAGCACTGGCAAGCAGCCGCACACAGTTCAAACACAGTTTACAACAGTTTATGGTGAGTTTACTCACTGGTACACCAATGCGGGGATCCAATTTGTGCAAGTGTCAAGGGACCTTAACTAAAATGGGCACCAAACAACTCTGGCACAGACAGTTAATCTTACTGAGTTAGCTGATCGTGGTTAGGACTGCAAGTCACTTTTACCCTGTCCACAGGGGGTGCTGTAATCAGTCATGTATGTGTGTGAGTGTGAACAAGATAACTAAAAAGTGAATCAAAGGATCTTCACCAAAAATTGGTGGGAATTAGAGGTGTTGGGGGAAAAAAACCCAATTGATTTACATCAGAATCATTATTCTTCATGATTCTAATGTTCAAACTTTTTTAAAATCAATTTAAAAAAAATTGATTTCTTAAAATAGATGTGTGTGTGTGTGTGTGTGTGTGTGTGTGTGTGTGTGTGTGTGTGTGTGTGTGTGTGTGTGTGTGTGTGTGTGTGTGCGTGCGTGCGTGGATTTGGATGTGGGAGTGCAGGTGTGTGTGAGACACGTGGAAGGGAAAGCACCCGGTGAATTGTCTTGCCAAGAAGGCACCGCAGAGGAAGAAGTTTGTTTGCTGTCATCACCACTGCAGCCACACTGATGTCTGCAGCAGTGAAGAGGACGCTGTGGGCGCACAAATACGGTGACAAAGTCGGATGTCATGATCCCCAAGCCAGCTGAATTCTAGGCACATCTGTGTTCAGATCTTGGCAAATCGTGGTCAAACCCGGTTCAATCCACCTCTCCCACCCTCACAGTTTTGGCACGATAAGTTTCCCGTAAACCCGTCTACGAGGGGCAGCCTCACCACGTCACAGCCATATTTCTCAGAGGAGCACCACTCATCACCTGCTGAGGTGGCTGGTTGGAATGTAAACTGACACACAGTCAGCTCATTCTTCAGAATTCCCCTGTTCTTTTTCCTCACTGTGTTCTGACAGTTGGAGTGATTGATTAAGGACACCTGTGACAACTTGCACACCTGGGCTTCGTGACTGTTATCAAGCACTACATGTGTTCTGTGCATTACACCAAAGTAGACAAACCTGGAAGATTTTGCAGTTCCAAAACTGACTATTTGCGAAGGACACTATGTGATCCCAGTGTCAGAATGAGGCTCAAACCCCGATGTCTCAGATGTCTAACAACCTTGCAAACTACTTTAGTATTAGGACTAGGATTAGGAAAAGGGTGATGGTTTGCATTTTCTGAAATGCAAAGTTTGGAATTTGAACAGTATTTCCACTTCTGCACCATGGCTTTGGGCATTCTGGAAGTCTTGCACAGTCACATAATTATATTCCAGAATATTTCTCAAATGTGAAATATTACATTCCAAATGTGAAATATATATTCCATGCAGTATTTTTGCATACTGCATGGAACATGCTGTATTTATCCCTGTTGTCAGTCCACCTTTGGCAGCTTGTTCCATCTTATTGTGTGTTACACACTATCTCTGAGTCTCATTAGTAAGTCAGTTATTTTCTCTTGTTTATCTATTTTTCCCTGTGCTCTCCAGGTTTTCCCAGAAACTTGCCAACAGTGTAGTGCAGTGTGTGACTGCACATTCAGTAACCTGCTGATCACACCTCACCCACCTGCTGCATCTGAGACCTCACCTGTTGCTCTACCACTTTACAGCACTTTCACACTTGCAGAAAAACAGTAAACACGCGGAAGTGCCTAAAACCGCAGTTCCTCAATTTCCTGGAGAGCATGTACAACCCCTGGCAAAAATTATGGAATCACCGGCCTTGGAGGATGTTCATTCAGTTGTTTAATTTTGTAGAAAAAAAGCAGATCACAGACATGACACAAAACTAAAGTCATTTCAAATGGCAACTTTCTTGCTTTAAGAAACACTATACGAAATCAGGTAAAAAATTGTGGCAGTCAGTAACGGTTACTTTTTTAGACCAAGCAGAGGGAAAAAAATATGGAATCACTCAATTCTGAGGAAAAAATTATGGATTCATGAAAAACAAAAGAACGCTCCAACACATCACTAGTATTTTGTTGCACCACCTCTGGCTTTTATAACAGCTTGCAGTCTCTGAGGCATGGACTTAATGAGTGACAAACAGTACTCTTCATTAGGGATGGGTATTGATAAGGTTTTATCGATATTGATGCCATTATCAATTTTGCTTATCGACCCAATTCCTTATCGATTCCCTTATCGATACCTCGTGAATTTTGTACTAAAAGTAGGCTTTACAGGTTTTCTATGTATTTCTTTGAGTCTTAAAGTAAATAAATATGAAATCAGTCACTGTATCCTTGATCTCTTGACATAAATAAAAATAAACAAAACTGTGTTTCGCTTTGAAGTTATTCAGACTGAATTCTATCGTTCTATCTTGACTTGTCAGCGCGCAACGTTTGGAGCTGTGTGAACAGAACAGAGGACGATTCTCGTTTCTTTCTCGCAACAAGACAGGAGTCCCAGTTAGTAACTTTAATCCGCACAAAAGTGAATCACGACTCATATTCAGGGACGAAAGTGGTGAAAAACAAAAAAAGCTGAAACCCAAAATTACCCCCAACACCACCTGCACGAAAATGTTTGAATTCTAGAAGCTCTGAAATGCAATCTGGGACTATTCCAGGCGATAAACTGGAGTGAGTGCTGAATCCATTTAGGTGAGAAAAAAAAATACAACTTTCCTTATTCAAATTCATTCCAGTAGTATTCTGCTCTTACTAGGATGCAGCAGTTTGGCAGATAGTTCTGGAGGAAATGTTGTGTGGGCCACCAGAAGAGGAGGTACTGCTGGCCCACCACCAGAAGGCGCCCTGCCTGAAGTGCGGGCTTCAGGCACGAGAGGACGCTGCCGCCTCAGGAACAAGCCGTGGTGACAGCTGTCACCCATCATCTGTGACAGCTGTCACCCATCATCTGTGACAGCTGTCACTAATCTATACATCTGGTATAAAAGCAGGAAGACACCTCCACCAAACTGCCGAGATATCATCTTCATCTGGAAGTACTACTCTCAGCCTTTTTTTTTGTGAGATTTATAAATCTGTGATTGTGAGTGTTTGCAGGAGAACCGGTCGTTTTTGTGGAGGCTGTGCATGACGGCGCTCCTTTTCCTCTGAGACCACTGCAACGTGTTGAGTGAGAGGTGGAGGTGGCATTCCCACCATTGTTACTGGGTGTTCACACACCCACCCTTTGACTGTCTTTTGCTTTCTGCCAGCAGTACCAGATCCGACACGCCGGAGAGGTGGCCACCCGGGGACTCCGGGACTTGGCGGCTCCAGTATTCCTCGGGTTCAGGTGGCGGTGGAAATCGTGTGGTTCCGGTTCGTTTCCAGACGGGCGTCTCCTATCGTCGAGCCTGCCCACACGACACCTTTATTAATTGACTGTTGCACATTCTGATTCTGCTGTGTTTGGTTGTGACATTCACACCAGTAAAGTGTTATAATTTGACTTCTTCCATTGTCCGTTCATTTACGCCCCCTGTTGTGGGTCCGTGTCACTACACTTTCCCAACAGGAAATCACTGAAGAAATTAACAAACTGAAAATATGGTTTGACCCAAACAAACTGTCATTAAACTGTCAGGAAACATTTACTTCTGTATGTATTTATTTATTTATGTTAGTTGCTATTATATATTTTCTGTTGTGTTTCTATTCAGGTTCTTTCTGTCTCCTTCTCTAAAATTGTATATAATAATCATTAGATTATTAATATATAAGCAAAAATAAATTTAAGGAATATTACAATTTGAAAACAAATGCACCCGAACGTGATGACAGCTGCAATTGCTAAATGCTAACTTTTAACATTGAAAATGCCATAGACATGCTAACGCGTTAGCATCGCTCCCGTTTTTAAGTTATAAAATACATCTATCAACTGTTTCAGAAGACCATAACAGGTCGGTTTAACATAGAAAAGGTAAATAATACTCACAGACATATGCTCTTTAAGGTTTTAGCGAGGGAAAATTAAGCGAAAGAAAGAAATAAACGAAGCAATCGACCGAAGCATTGCTTCAATCTGCGAACCACGCTTCAATTGGTTCAAGGTTCAAAGCAAAGCCGCGCTGCAGAAAAGTTGATTAAGGACCCGCTGCAGGGTCTGTAATCAATGTAGAGAAATGATCATTTTCCTGACAAACACCGCCAAAACAACGGCTACTCTGAAGGAACGATAACAGAATCGTTAAGCACAAAGCTTATTGATGCCGGTGGATCGAATCATTTCTTAACGATACCCGAAAGGAATCGGTTCTCGATACCCATCCCTACTCTTCATCAATCTGGCTCCAACTTTCTCTGATTGCTGTTGCCAGATCAGCTTTGCAGGTTGGAGCCTTGTCATGGACCATTTTCTTCAACTTCCACCAAAGATTTTCAATTGGATTAAGATCCGGACTATTTGCAGGCCATGACATTGACCCTATGTGTCTTTTTGCAAGGAATGTTTTCACAGTTTTTGCTCTATGGCAAGATGCATTATCATCTTGAAAAATGATTTCATCATCCCCAAACATACTTTCAATTGATGGGATAAGAAAAGTGTCCAAAATATCAACGTAAACTTGTGCATTTATTGATGATGTAATGACAGCCATCTCCCCAGTGCCTTTACCTGACATGCAGCCCCATATCATCAATGACTGTGGAAATTTACATGTTCTCTTCAGGCAGTCATCTTTATAAATCTCATTGGAACGGCACCAAACAAAAGTTCCAGCATCATCACCTTGCCCAATGCAGATTTGAGATTCATCACTGAATATGACTTTCATCCAGTCATCCACAGTCCACGATTGCTTTTCCTTAGCCCACTGTAACCTTGTTTTTTTCTGTTTAGGTGTTAATGATGGCTTTTGTTTAGCTTTTCTGTATGTAAATCCCATTTCCTTTAGGCGGTTTCTTACAGTTCGGTCACAGACGTTGACTCCAGTTTCCTCCCATTCGTTCCTCATTTGTTTTGTGGTGCATTTTCGATTTTTGAGACATATTGCTTTAAGTATTCTGTCTTGACGCTTTGATGTCTTCCTTGGTCTACCAGTATGTTTGCCTTTAACAACCTTCCCATGTTGTTTGTATTTGGTCCAGAGTTTAGACACAGCTGACTGTGAACAACCAACATCTTTTGCAACATTGCGTGATGATTTACCCTCTTTTAAGAGTTTGATAATCATCTCCTTTGTTTCAATTGACATGATTCATGTCAGTCCACTTGGTGCAACAGCTCTCCAAGGTGTGATCACTCCTTTTTAGATGCAGATTAACGAGCAGATCTGATCTGATGCAGGTGTTAGTTTTGGGGATGAAAATTTACAGGGTGATTCCATAATTTTTTCCTCAGAATTGAGTGAGTCCATATTTTTTTCCCTCTGCTTGGTCTAAAAAGTAACCGTTACTGACTGCCACAATTTTTTTTCCTGATTTCTTATAGTGTTTCTTAAAGCCAGAAAGTTGCCATTTGAAATGACTTTAGTTTTGTGTCATGTCTGTGATCTGCTTTTTTTCTACAAAATTAAACAACTGAATGAACATCCTCCGAGGTCGGTGATTCCATAATTATTGCCAGGGGTTGTATTACAACTCTCCCTACTCCAACCACAACTAATTCACTCAGTCAGGTGTGCTCAGCCAGTCAAGAGCTGGGAAACACCAATGTTAATTGACCAGGTGTGACTACAGCAGGTAAGCAGGGAAAATATGCAGGAGAGGTGACCTGCCCTCCAGGAGCAAGGCTGGCGAGGACTGTCCTAATCAGCAGGATTAGAAATAAAATGGACTTTAATGTTCCAGCTCCCAATAAAAAAACCCATGTAATGCCCATTTCATCTAAGGCTGGCTCCAAAAGCCAGTGAATCCTCAAAGACCCACTGAAAAGCACCTTTTATGTCCAATTTATGAGTAGAAATAAATGTGTTTACAGCCTGGTACAGGTTTTAATCTCTAAGGTCAGTTCCCAAGTTCTTGGCGACTACAAAGTTATAGATAATTACAAGTGTGGTCACTTTGAGTGACAACTAGCGTGTCAGGTCTAGGCATTAGTAGAGAGCTCTAGTAAATTGCTAGTTGTGGACTTAGCTGTTTTTGTCCTTTCTGAGCATTTTATTCCAAATAACTGACATAATATGGTTTGCTGTGCATTTAATCATACTCATCAACCATCTAAGAAGTCTGCACTGCCGTATTTTCACTAAGTGAAATTTTAGTATGATGATTTAGTATATAAATCATGTGTTAGGACGAGTCTAGTCAAGTCTGGGAGCATATGCTGGTACTGCGCTTTGCCACGTCCACAACACCACGGAGCCGCCTTGGTCTAGATGGCAACCACCCAGGCAGACAAGTGGTTCATTCCCATATCTCTAAGTGGGAAACGTGGACACCCCCTTGGCCTTCTCCACCTACTGGGGTCCTCAACACTCAGGCACCTGCGTGTTGGATTATGCACATAGAAACACGCCACATGGCCAAAATGTCGTAGCTGATGCTCCCTCACAATGCAAGTGATACTCATCCTAGTCTCTTTTAGTAACTGCTCATTTGATACAAAGTCATTCAGGCACTACCCAAGAACCCTTTGAAGACACCTAGTACCAAAGACAGCCAGTCGGACTCGTTACCTTAGGTCAATGGGTAGCGTCCAAATCTCACAACAATACAGCAAAACAGGCAACACCAGGACTCCAAATGCTAGCACTGTTAGCACTAATTAACTGCACAGCTAGGTAGCTTTAGCTACACTGATAATGCCACAGTCACTGAAGCTATATGTTGGTCAGAGTTTTTAATACCTGCACCCAAGCCACATGTCATAAGAACCACTTTTCAGTCTGCAAAAATATGCATTATTCAGTGTGTTAACAAGCTTGTTAAACTTAGCTAGCTAAGTAACTTTGAGATAGGTAGGAACAGGTTTCAGTCATCCTTCCCCGGTCACACCGGCCTTGCCCATGCCTGTTATCCATTTATGGGTTGGAGCACTGGGGTCTGGGAGAGTCAGACACTGCCAAGACAGCAACATTGAAAACAAATCTGAACTTCAAAAACATATGAGTGACATCACAGAGGATTTGTCCATTGCATATACAGTCTATGCTGAGACGGTAATTGTCCTATTCCAGGCGTCTCTCACCCTGCTCCTGGAGGGCAGCTACCTGGTATGTTTTACAACTCTCTACTCCCCCCGCAGTGAATTAACTCAGTCAGGTGTGCTCAGCCAATCAAGGACTGGGAAACAACAATGTTAATTGACAAGATGTGACGAGATCAGGTAGAATGGAAAATATGCAGAACATGTGCCCTAACCCTCCAGGAGCAGGGATGGAGAAAAACAGACGAATACAAACATCTGAGGGTAAAAACAAAAGGTGATCTACACAAAGACACCAACAAAAATATCAAAGATTTGTGAGCTTTTGCTGAGCAAAACATCAGAAGAATTTATACAATGGCAAGAATGACATCCACTGCTTACTTTGGGCAACAGGTCTTGGCTTCTACATACTCCTGGCTGCACCCCTGGTGTAGTCCAAATGGATCATCTCCACTGGGTGAGAACCCGACTGACATGGACAATCTCATGTTGTGTGCTGCCGTCCATGAAAATTCAGTAAGGTATTTCTGCTATAATACATTCCAATTCTAAGGCACCAATAATTGCATACGAAGATAATTTGTGGTCAAAGGGAGAGGGTTTAGAAATAGTAAAACAAAACAAAAAGACCCTGTTACAAAAATGTGACTCATTTCGTGATGGGAGCACGAAAAAAAAGCATGAGACTGGGATGGAAAGGGAAGACTTCCACCAAGGCTAATTGTCCACTCTTCTAGTATACATTTGTAGTACTATTTGCTACCATACAGTTGGAATTTACTACACTACATAACCACCTTGGGTCTTGGATGGCAACAACCTATTCAAACAACCACTACATCATCCGTCAGCCACAGCAATGTTAAAATGTTGGCGTCCCCTTGGTCTTCTTCAGGCAGTGGGGTCCTGAGACACCTGTGTGCTGGATCATATCCAGAGAAACGCGACACATAATACAGGTAATACTCCTCATCTGAGTCTCCCTAAGTAAATGTTCATTTAACACAAAGTCACTCTAGCAGTACCCAAGGATCCTCCAAAGAAATTGAGTTGTCACCTCAGGGCACTGGACATCATTCACAACCATACAGTAAGACAAGAAGCACCAGCATCCCAAACACTTAGATCTTTATTTTCCTGCAAAAACATCTTGGTCTAATGACCTTATTACTTTCCAAGACCTTCCACGTTGTCTCCCAATCACAATATCACTACTGAAATAAGTGAATGTATCCATAAATCCAACATTTTCACTAATGAGGAGTAATGAGGGGGTAATGAGATGCCTGTTTAAAAAAAAAAAAACCTGCTGGTTTACAGTATTTCACAAATAACATAATAAAATAGGTTAATCTTTAGGATGTTTCCTTTGCAAGGCAAAGTATACACACCCACACATCAGCTTGATGAAAACTGGGATATTTGAAATGTATATTGTACACAACGTACCACAGGTTATAATATAAACCATCGCATTCATACTTCATAGTGTAATCAAATTCACTATGACTGCTATGGAACCATGTGTTTTTCACAAAACATAACTTGTGCATTTTCTCACAGTATTCCTTCACATGAACAATATCTGTGTATTGAGACAGCAGGAATCTGCACTTTCTGGAGATGTGTGTTACGGGGGCATCTTGTCTACAAGATTAAGTTCTTTTGGGAGACCACACACTTTGCTCTTGGTTACACAAATATGAATCATCACACCAGTCTGTGATCTCAATCTCCTCCACTTCTCTAGTCTTCGCAGTAAATTTGTACAGGCTGTACTTTACTGCCCACTCAGCAGAACAGTTTATGAGTGCAACGTGGGTCAATTTCCATAAAATTACAGGCATAGGAATTTTAACCCATTATGACCTCTGCACCTCCTTCATTTCAACAAGACAAAATCGGTCTCAATTGAGATTGATCTGATCCTTTTTTTTTAAATCACAGGGAAAAAAGTGGTTGAACATTTGTTTGAATTGTTCAGGTGTGAGGGTTTACTCAGACCTACACAAACTTCCTCAACAGATCATCATTGTCCTGAATAGCAATGCTTGAAACCCCACCAAAATTCTCATAGTTGGAAACTTTATTAAATCTGTACGGTTTTTCAAATTTCACAAAGCTGACAATATTTAGTTTCTACTGAAATCCAAGTATTATAATGTCAGTTTATCTTTGTAACATGTTACAAAATTACAGCTCATTTTAATGACGCCATGGAGAAAATTGATGTTTCCTTCTAACGCCGTCATGCAGATGGACTGCAGGAGGAAGCACGCGTGTGCATACCTGAGGTTTTGAGATGACCTCTGACCTGACCCACTTGCTTAAGGTGCGTTCCCCGGGCGTGCACGCTGATATCTGTAAAATATCTTGTAAATCACTTCAGAGGTGTTATCTGGTTCCAAAACAAGGTTTCTTTAGATTTAGAAGAGTTTATTTCTCGCTAACTTTTACCAAATTTCTGAGAAACATATTAGATTTATACAGAAATAAGCTGTTTCGGACAGTTTTCCACTATCTTGGTTCATTTTGTTTAAGCGAGCAGCCAGCTGACGTCACGCTGTCTTTCTTTACTCTGACTGGCAGTTGCCGTATCCTTGATATTTTTGCTTCACATTATCATATGGTCAGAATCTCATAGAAATGGTAAATGGACTGCATTTATATCATGCTTTTCCGTCAGCATCAGACGCTCAAAGCGCTTTTGCACACTAATGCCTCACATTCACCCTGATGTGAGGGTGCTCCCATACAAGGCACTCAGCTCCCCAATATTAAATCACGGCGATGTGACACTGTGCATGGAAACATTTAATTATAGACTAACCGCACTGTTCCTTGCACTCATTGGACAGTTCACTCGCCTGGCACAAATGCTTTATTATTGCTGTTAACAACTCTCCCTGCATCCCACAATCAAGTTTTATGTCTCCCCTGTACTTTCAGAATATATATGCTATAGTGGTGTTTTATAAGTGTAATAAAAGTTTACAATCAGAAATAAGAAAGGAAAAGTAAAGCGGAAAATAATTTTCCACACATATTTATTCAAAACACACAGCAAACTATAATAAACAACTGTTTTGACACTTTATAAAGGTAATTCGGGGTCTTGTGTAAAAGACTGTACAACAAAAAGGTTCTAACAATAAACACAAATGCACATTTTGAACAATATATACAAAATGGTCTATGCATTTTGTTTGTCTTCATCTCAAAGCAATATCTGTCTGCATTCACACAAAGGTCACGTCACAAACTTCTACTTCTACTGTGTTTTGGAGTGTTCTGTCCTGCTCTGAAAGCAGCTTTCACACTTTGGCCCACTTTGGCTCCTAGGAGCGTCCCCTCCCCCCTTGCTCCATTGATATGGTAAACGGTGTTTTATGCTGGAGCAAGAGAGCTTGCCACAGGCTTATTCAATAACATTCACAGGCAATGACTAGTGGAACATCTCTGAAACTCACACACTCTGTGTTTGAACACGTGAGATTGTGTGAGAGGCCCTCCGTCTGTTCCCTCTGATGACTTTCACTGATCACTGTGCGTAATTGCGCAGGGCGCATTGGAGCCAGCAGCCAGGGGGCTGTTCAAACGGACCAACTAGTAACACATTACTGCTAAAAACAATCTTTGGTTTATCATGTGAGGTAAATCTGCACTACGATTGGATTTTGTAAAACCATGTGACGATGAACCAATTCCAATTGGACACTCACATTGTGCATGTCATCACACAGCTTCTATGAGGAGTACAAAGATGGTGGATGGATGGCTCGAAAGTCCACGGAGTTAACTTTTCAGCAAAAAAAGTAAGTTTCAATCTCATATCATTAAAAAGTTATTTAGAATTTAGTCAAACTTGGTCTCAGCCGTCGTATATGACGGCGTCAGCCCCAAAGGGTTAACAGCTCTGTGCAATGCAAATACTGTTCTAATAAAGTAGAAGAGGCATTTAAATTGAAACTGTTCTGAATCACTCTGTTATCACTATAATGTGTTGTCAATATTGGTGTTTTCATAACTGTAAGTTGTGTTTGTCAAGAAAATTGCCGTTGGGCCATTCCTGTGGCAGAACCTTCCGCATCCTAAAACTCGAGACCCATGAAACTCTCAATCAGAATTTTAGTACATCCATACCGGAAGGTCCAAGATCTGCCTGCCAAAATATCATGCATTTCTAACATTTGTAAATGCCCATTTTACTGAATTTTGTATTTCAAGAAGGATGCATGTACAGAAGCCCTGAAATCCTTGCACTGCCTGCTAGGTGGTGAAAAAAGCTGCTCAAATGTGCAGCAAGGTCTCAACTGTTTATATATTTGGAAAGTTAACTTTTGGTGAAAATAAGATGAGCTGACAGCCAAAAATGACCTTACAGTTGTGCCCCTGCTCTTGTGGACAACTTACTTGTGAAGTAAAATACGTGGTATACATTAAAATACAATCCCATTATGGCCCATGTATTGTGATACAATCTGTATCGAGTCAGGGTCTACACCGTATCACGGTATTACCGAGGTAGTGCTATAAGATGTTCGGTGTGCGTACCGGTAATCCTGTCCCTGTATTTTCAATACATCAGCAATGTGGCGAGCCATCAGTCCGTTGTTTGCTGCAACAGCTAAAAGTTGAAAAACAGTTTGTGTCGTCTCTCTGTGTCTCACAGTGTAGTGACGACACAGCAAGCAACAGCACCACATCAGACATGGTGAGGTTTACAAATATATTTACACTTTGCTTTTCTTTCAAAGTTTGCACATGTCCTCTGGCTGTGTTAGCACAGCTAAAACATGCTGTATTTGCGGAGTATAAATTGCACCGGAGTATAAGTCGCACCTGTCAAAAAATGCCTCTTGAACAAGAAAAAAAAACAATATGTAGGTGGGAGGTGATGGTCTAGTGGTTCAGCGTTGGGCTTCAGACCAGAGGCTCCTCGGATCAAAATCCAGGCAGACTGGAAAATCACTAAGGGCCCTTGGGCAAGGCCCTTAATCTCCTAGTTAATCCCAGTGTGTAGTGAGCGCCTTGCATGGCAGCGCCCTGACATCAGTGTGTGAGTATGTCTGGGTGAGTGTGAGGCATCATTGTAAAGCGGTTTGAGCTTCTGATGCAGATGGGAAAAGTGCCATATAAATGCAGCCCATTTAGCATATAAGTCACACCGGACTATAAATAACACCTTTTTCTGTGTTATGAGCTCTTTAATTTGGGATTTTTGTGCATTGTTGTAGTGTATTTTTGTTATTAATGTTTATTCTTTTATTATTAGAGCTTATTTTGTTCACTGCTTTGATTCTATAAAGTTCTATATAAATAGTGATTATAATTACTATTATTAATAACAAACTTGTGAACTTTAGGTATATAAATTGCTAGTGAAACTAGTGAAATAACTTATACTCCAGAAAATATGGTATAGAGCCCTGGTATCGAAAGGTCCTCACCAACACCTAGCCATAGCTTTTTTCAGGTATCAGCCAAACAAGAATCATCCACATCAGATATCCTTTAACTAATTCTTAATGCAGAGTTGAACAGAAAGATGCCTGCATTGTTTTTTATGAGGATCTTCAATGTTAACAACAGACGTCTCAGAGCAACTCAGACATCTGAAGATTTTTCACTTCATGTACTGAAGTGTTGGTCACAATCAGTACTGCTTTTACTTTCACTATTGATACAACGTTAGGTGACAACAAGTTCTGTGGCACTCCCTGCTGACCAAATGAACAATTAATCTCAAAATTGAGAACTGCAATGTGGCAAAGAATGTGCCAATAAGTGTACATCATCACTGCACACGCGCGCGCGTGTGTGTGTGTGTGTGTGTGTGTGTGCGTGTGTGTGTGTGTGTGTAAACAACACCGTCCCAGCTCAGTCAGGTGTGTTAGTCATATTGTGTCAGAGCAACGCGTGACTGAAGTGCAGCTAATTGGATTGAACAGTCACACCTGTCCAGCAGGTTTTTCATTTCGGCATTCAAATGTTATTATACCCAGCATTTGTCCCCCACTCACTGTGGCACAGGTCCACTCAGGCCAACCTGACAACAACATCTGACATCTTTCACAGGCCCAATCACACAAACCCAATCTACAGGCAAGACACTACGAAATCTGAAGAAAGCTTTCAATGAGAAGTGGAACTCTGTCTGCTATAAATAAAGTGCTGGAAATGTCTCTGTCATTACTGCGACCATTTGAGGTTCAACCGTTTCTTATTTGTCTTTCATTTCTCTCGGAAAAATGAGTCAGCATGGATATTTATTGCTTTAGTTGCTCACTTTTCCACATTCCCACTGACAGGCTGCAGGCTGCATGCACCAACATGCACTGAATAGGTGTGGGTCAAGTGGCTTGCCCAAGGGCACCAGAATAGAATCAGCCTTTATTAATCATCCCCCTTCCTGCATCTTCCCAGTAACAAAAAGCATGAAGTGTGCAACCTAATATTTGAAGCGCAGAGGAAAAGACGTAGCACTGCATCTCGTGTTGCGCTGCTCTCTCTCTCTCTCTCTCTTTACCTCACTCTACATTTTCTAAACTTATCAACAATGGCAAAACATGACTAAACTAGCTCAGCCAGAGCTGGATGACACACTGACTGGCTTTCAAATATTGCCAAAGGGAAAACCGACATTTCAACAGACACTGCAATGTTTCTTTTGGGTCTGTCATCTTGTGGAAAAACAGTCTAGAAGGCACTCTGCTTCCCTACGTGTGGCTGAGCCAGAGCCCCAGAGGGAACTTCCAAAACTCCAATGCAAATTAGTTCATCAATCAATTCATTTATTACTGTGTAAGTGTATATCCTGCTGATGGCTGCATGATCGCAGTGCACACACTGGGAAAGAGGTGGATCACACTATGGGATTTAGGACGTTCTGTAACCTGCCGCTGGCATGAGACAGTGATTTATATAGTAAGCAATCTGAGATGAAATATATGAATGAACAAACTGGTCAGTCTCAGTACTGAAGCGTCCAAAAGATCTGCTCATACACTTAAAGCTGTACGGCCGTTGGTTTTTGTTTTGAAGATTTAAGTAAAAAAAAATGAATCTTCTTTTGTATCACTATAATTTTATTCCTTACCATTTAAATAAGGGATTCATAATATGATATTGCCAATATGATCAAAAGTCACACTGTCTGGAAACAATTTAGAATTTCGACCCCTGATGGGTAGAAATTCAAGCAAGCACACGCCGTGACCTACATTTGGTAGCGACATCATATATCACACAGGGGATTCCCCCAACTTGTGCAAATTGTAGCAAAGAAAGGCAGCATGACATCAGCCTGCTGCTCGCTCGAACAAAATAAACCAAGATGGCAGAAACGCCTTGAAACAGCTTATTTATGTATAAATGTAATATATTTCTCACATATTTTGTAAAAGTTCACAACAAATAAACACTTCTACATCTACAAACTCTGTTTTTAAAACCAGGTAATACCATCAAGCAATACCTGATGCAATGACACGTGCGGTTCCTCCTGCAGTTCATCTGCACGACAGCGTAAGAAGGAAAAGACAATAATCCCCCAGATAAATAAGCTCTCTTCATTAAAATGAGCTGTAATTTTGCAACATGTTACAAAAATAAACCAACATTATAATGCTTTGATTTTGGTAGAAACTAAATTTTGTCCATTTTGTGAAATTTGAAAGGCCGTATGGCTTTAATTGACAAATAGAAGACCCCCTGCAATTTTTTTTAATAAAATCAATAAATAAAAATAAAACACAATTATTTTCCCTTGTAAACATGGGACCTGAATTATTTTCCTTCATGAATGTCTTCATGTGGTTTTCTACCCGAAATCCACCAACCAAGGAAGAAGTGTGCTTATAAGCTGGACAGGCCACTTATGTTCAGGCAGCACGTGGCAAATGACAACTAATTACTATGTTTATGCCATCAAATTAGAGCTGCATGATCAATCAATTAATAATAAAGGGTGCAATTTTAAAGAGCAAACCTTTGAAATCAGAAGAGCTATAATTTCGAGTAGGTTTGAACTCTTCTGAAGTGTCTCTGTGACCTGAGGTAGCACTTAAAGTGTTGCCTGGTCAAATATCACAGCTACCAGGCTGTATTTCTGATGGATATAGACATATGTGTGTGCAGGTAGGCAGTGACCTTTTCTCATTTTAAAATATCACCAGAGAGGACACTCCCATAGACAAACAATCTTTGTGGTCACACAGCGATCAGAACAAGCCGAGTGCAAATGAGCCACATTTGCTGAAGACTCTGCACAGACTGCAACCTCAAATCTGCTGAGCCAGTTATCTAAAGAATCAGAAGACAGGCAGAACACGATACAGACATAGCAATGTGTGCCGAGTAGACATCTCACATTTAAGAACTTGTATGTCTTTAGAACTTCCAACTACTTTTGTCTTATTTTGTCTGTGTGCACCGTGCGCACTGCTGCCCAGGTTCTACCATCTGTGGTTCTGTGGTTCATGCAAAGTATGTACCAAACCCAAATTTTATTGAGCACTAGATAATTCAAAGATGTAATTATTTGCACAGGAACCTGAGGCAGACATTATGGACATAATTATGGGGAGCTCATCTGAATAATAACAAACACAAAAATACATTGATTGAGTTTGTTTGCTCTGAGAGAAAGGTGCATAAAGATATTTCCAATGATATGGCCGAATGCACTTCCAAAATTATCAAAATATTTATCTCATGTGCACAAATTAATCATACAGAGCTTCAGACTGCACCCGAAGTGCCGCATTTTTTGACCATTTTTTTGAGACAGTGCAAGTATTTTTTTAAACCACTCGGCATGCGTGACCTGCAAATTTGCATTTTTTCTTCTTTTTTCATGTTGATAAACGTGGAGTGAGTCTGCCAGTGTTTGTGAGAAGATGGGTTGATGGGAGTGAAACTGTGCAGGTCACGTCATCTACACATGTCACAACCACTCGCACATGATAATCTGCCGACAGGGTTCCCACCTTCCCCATGTTCAAAAATGAGGATGGAGGGAGTAGAAAATGAGTAACAAGTCACTGGGGTCAAGAAGGAAAAAGCAGAGGCACCATTTCAGTGAAAATGTGACACTGTGAACTTAAATAAAACCATATATCGTAATTTCTGTATTTATTAAAAAGCATTTATCAGTAATACAATTTAAATGGGGGAAGTGAATAATTGCATTACAGGTGGATAGAGCTGAAACAACTAATCAAGTTAACTGATTAAAATCGATTATTAAAATAGTTGTCAACTAATTTAGTCATTGATTAGTTGCTAAATAACTTTGTTTTACCGCAAATGTTTAGTTTCTTCCATATAATCAACCGAGCTTTTCTTTGAATCTTGAACCAATGAAGGAGTGCTTCAAGCTGCTGTTTCGTTGGTTTCATTTGTTTTATTTCGCTTTATCTTAATTTTTCCCCACTAAACCCTAAAGACCATATGTTTGTGAGGAATATTTACCTTTTTTATGTTAAACTGACCTGTTATGGTCTTCTGAAACAGTTGATAGATGTATTTTATGCTAACGCTGATGCTAATGCATTAGCATGTCTAAGGTGTTTTCAATGTTAAAGTTAGCATTAAGCTGCTGGCATTTCAGCATGTTTGTGCATTTGTTTTCTGTATAATAATTAATGGCTCAGCATTTGTTGTTGTAAAAGAGTAAAATGTATTACAAATTATAATTTTTTTTTATTTATTTTATTTATATATTAATAATAATAATAGCAGCAATAATAATAGTAATAATAACTAATAATGCTACAATACAATTAACAATAATAATAATAATAATAATAATAACTAATAATGCTACAATACAATTTTAGAGAAAGAGACATGAGTCACATGTGTCATTGTGAAATGACCACATAGTTTACAAGTTATACAGAGAATGTTGCACATATAATGAGTCACAGTTTTTGATTTAGGTTTTATGGTTAACTGGTTATGCTAATTGCTCATTTGCAGCAACAAAAATACCTCTTTTTTCACCATATATTTTATAACATTATATGTTTCAATGTTGTTTTATGGCAACTCAGCACTTTGATAAAGCAATGCCATTTGAAATAATTATTTTTGTTCTTTATTATAAACTGTTTTATTCTTTATTATTTTTATATTTCAACAGCCAAGGGACATTTGACGATTTGTTGATTTTCAAGTATTTTAAGTTTTCAAATAATGTTATATTGTTAAATAAAGTGATGGAAGGAGAGAAAAATTGTTTCCCTGGCACATTTTTTAAAAATTCTCCGCTAATCGATTAATCCTGTCGAAACCCCATCAGATTCATCGATGATCCAAATAATCATTTGTTACAGCCCTACAGGTGGATTTAAGATGTGCACCCCTAGATTTGCTGACTGTATGCCTAAAATCTTCAGTAAAAAGCTACAGTGCTCCTAAAAAAAGTTAGTCTGGAGCCCTGCATGGGAACAAATCTTGCAGCTTATTAAGATTCTGGATGCAATACTTTTTCTTTTTTTTAATTGTCCTCTCTAGAGCCACACCAACACTCTGTGGACACCTTCATGGGTGCATCTTGGAAGCTGAGTCCTCTAAAGATGCACAGCTTTAATTATTTGTTTTTTGGGGAAGGGGGACGGAGGAGGAGGTTGAGCAGCTCTTATCTGGGAATTCAACAGCAGAAACACACACCGTCTCACACAGAATCAATATGGAAGGTGCACTTTATTTTCCAAGTAAACCTTCCAGCTACTTTTGTCTTATTTTGTCTGTGTGCTTTTGTAATCATCAAGTCTTTGGAATATTAAAGCCCGCTTCGATGCTTTTAACTGAGATGTTTTGCTGCTGAACAACTTCAACAAACTTCAACAGCTTCATCAAAAGATGAATTTTAAAGCATTTCCATGGGTCAACAATACTCAGAATACTCTTATGCAGCCCATCAGAGTAATAATAAAGGCAGCCTGAAAAATTATAGCGGCGCTACAACGTAATATTTAAATCCATTTATTGAATAATTACTGTCATCCAATGACAGGTGATACTGTGTGTGTGTGTGTGTGTGTGTGTGTGTGTGTGTGTGTGTGTGTGTGTGTGTGTGTGTGTGTGTGTGTGTGTGTGTGTGTGTGTGAGAGAGAGAGAGAGAGAGAGAGAGAGAGGACGATGTGACAAGGTTACTGTGGCTGCACGAATATTCTCAGTTGCCAGTTTATTAGGTACACCTAATGAAGAAGTGAAGATGCGCCTTCTTAAAAATCAACACCACCAGCAGGCCCTGGATTGAACATTACTTTTTGTAAAAAGTTTTGGGTTCATCCTGTATGTGATGCCAGTGGTGGTTCATTAAAACACCCATTCTGAATGTGTGGAGTTTGTATTCGCTCCACATGTGTGCACGTGTTTTGGCGGGTGTCCTCCCACTTCCAAAGACATACAGGTTAGGTGACTTTAAATTGACTGGAGGTGTGAAGGTGTTTGTCTAACTCATCTTTGACGTCAGAAAGTGTGGTACTGACCCACTCCCCTTTAAATTCTTGGGGGCCCTCATATTGGACAGACTCACGTGGACGGACAACACCACGGCTGCGGTGAAGAAGGCACAGCAGCGTCTACATGTTCTCACAATAAAGAACAACACGTGAGAAGATGCCGGTGTTTTTCTACCGTTACACCATCGAGAGCATCCTTGTGTACTGTGTCACTCTGTGGTACACCAGATGCTCTGCCGCAGACAAAGTACAGTAGTAACAACAACATCAAGTGATTAATTATGAGACGCTGTGGTTAGACAGGTGGCGCTGTGATGTAATCCTTTTAGAAACATTCTGTATCACTTGTGCACACGGAGAGTCAAATCCAGCGTTTTCAGATTGAACCACTATGGGATCCGCTTTCAAATACTATTGTTTTCGGCCACCCAAAATGCAGTTTACGTGTGGATGAAACACCAAAACAATACAAAACTTAGGCAGACACACCTAAATCTAGATTGCTCTCTAAAGCCACAAAAATCACAGAGAAAGAGGGATAAAAAAAAAAAAAATCACGCAGGTGTAATGGAGGCCAGCAGGTGTCACTGTGCAGATGTAGTTAGTAAACCTCACTCCCAACAGCTCAAAAGGATTCTCTGGTCACAACGCCAGAGCCCTGGGTTTTAGCCTTCTGGTTAGAGAGTACGACTTCCATGCCGAGGATCGTGAGTTTGCATCCCGAGGGGAGCGAATGGGCGGAGTCATAACAACACAACGCAGAGTACAGCCACTACGCAGGGACCCAGTCCACCAACCTTTAAAAAAAAAACAACTCAAAAATGGTTAAATTTTACACGTTGGGGAAAAACAAAAAACAGAAATCCACATCCCATCGCCATTTCAGCAAAATGTCAAGACTTTGGCGCAGCGTCATTGTGCCATTGCTTAGGGAGACCCTGACTATTGATGTTGCTTAAAAACACAAAAGTACTTTTTATCCGATTACATGATTAACTGCCAGAGTAATCGATAGAATACTCGATTACTAAAATAATTGATAGCTGCGGCCTTCGTTCATTTGTATCTCAAATTGTTTTACTTAGTTTGTTATTTTAACTTTCTGTTTCTGTTCAAAGACAATACAGAGCAGACTGATTATTTTTCCCCATTCACTTCAATGACTCATTCTTCAATTGAGGCACAAACAAGGAAAAGCCAGTTGTGTGATTTGCTTTCACTCTCCACAAACCCAAAGACTACACATCTTTAGATTTCACACAACCAGTCGGAATGGTTGAACAATGTGGAACACATCCCTGTTAACAGCTGGTGCACGATAATCGCTGCTGGACTCACAAAACCAGGGTGGTGTCAGTGAGCGATGGACAAAAAAGTATATTTATTATCACTGTTATTAATTTGGGTCCAGTCTGGAAAGTTTGTTGTGTGCAGAGATGTTCTCCCCATGTAATCACCCCCACAAAATAAGAGATAGAAAATATAAAAAAATCCTGCATTTGCATGATTTGACCTCAAAAATCCAGTCTGTACCTATACATGGAAAGCCGCTCTAAAAACCAGCAAGTCCATTTTAATTTTTCATGCAAATATTTGCAATTTACAAAATCTCAACTTCCTGAAACTTATCTAATTTCATCATCGATTGAGTTCAAAAGTACGGCATCAACACAAACTGAGGAACAAGTAAATGCAGCTATGCATTATAACTATGATGTGTGCCAGTTAATCCAGTTAATCTGACGTTCCGTGCAAAGTGTTACCCATACTGCACCTACCGCAATCCTTCTGCGCAATCGTAAAGTTGATCGAAATATCTTTCCCGCAGACTTAAACTTACCAGTTTGGATTTGTGGTAGAGAGAAACAGTAGGTCTTAGGTTCAAGGCCACCTCCATTATAGACCGACATCCAGAATAAAACTTGAGCCATTTTTTGGGAGCTTGTTTATTTTGGGTCTCTTCGATGGATGTTCGATCTGACAGTATTTCGCTCACTACAGACACTTTCAAACAAACTGGTGTTTAGTTGCAGCAGAATTTATTTTCCAATTCTGTCGACTGCACATCCGGGGACAACGCCAGCTGGCGTGAAATCAGTCAAGCCTGGGCGGATTGTTTAAGTAGCGCAAAGTTTAATTTGATGCAGTTTTCTTACACTGTATCCACTGTTTCAATTCAACAACAAATAACACTCGCAAATGTACACTGTACTGCCTAACAAGACACCAGCCGTGCGTTTTCACGCCTGTGAGGCACTTGACGCGGAAGCAAACCAAAAGTGACATTGACGCAACCCACAGAATAACCAAATACTCAATCAGGAGAAATTTCATCAATTATTTTGATAAAATAATAATTATTTAAGCCATTTTTTCCAGCAAAAATGGGGGGGAATCCCTCTTAGATGTGAAGATTTAGTGCGTTTACCTATTTTATGTCAGAAAATTCTGTATATTTTTGTGAGGGGCAGTTGATTTGATAGAATAAGTAACTTGAAGGACTCCTCATGGGCTCTGTGAATACACAGGGTGCACTGTTATCGACTAATCATTTAACCACTAATTTAAATAATGGCTAAGGTGCCTCCGCAAAAAGTCTGGAGACAAACAGTAGCACTTTAAAATCACTTACTCCTGCCTGTGCAGGTGTGTGTTTTCTGCTGCCAGAGTGTAATATGTGTGTTATTACAGTCAGGTAATTGTGCACGTGTGTTTTCAGCTGCCAGAGTGTAATATGTGTGTTATTACATTCAGGTGCCTGTGCGGGTATGCGTTTTCTGCTGACAAACTGTAATAACTGTAATAAAAAAAGTGAGACTGCGCTTGTTATTCCAGACAGGTGCTTGTGCAGGTGTGTGTTTTCCACTGACAGAGGGTATTAAGTGTGTTATTACAGTCACATGCCTTTGTAGGTGTGTTTTCCCATGACAGAGGGTAATAAGTGTGTTATTACAGACAGGTGCCTGTGTAGGTGTGGTTTCCACTGACAGTGTAATAAGTGTGTTATTACAGTCACATGTCTGTGCAGGTGTGTGTTTTCCACTGCCAGAGTATAATAAAGGTGTGTTATTACAGTCAGATGCCTGTGCAGGTGTGTTTTCTACTGACAGAGTGTAATATTTGTGTTATTACAGTCACATGTCTGTGCAGGTGTGTGTTTTCCACTGCCAGAGTATAATAAAGGTGTGTTATTACAGTTAGATGCCTGTGCAGGTGTGTTTTCTACTGACAGAGTGTAATATTTGTGTTATTACAGTTACATGTCTGTGCAGGTATTTGTTTTCCACTGCCAGAGTATAATAAAGGTGTGTTATTACAGTCAGATGCCTGTGCAGGTGTGTTTTCTACTGACAGAGTGTAATATTTGTGTTATTACAGTTACATGTCTGTGCAGGTATTTGTTTTCCACTGCCAGAGCATAATAAAGGTGTGTTATTACAGTCAGATGCCTGTGCAGGTGTGTTTTCTACTGACAGAGTGTAATATTTGTGTTATTACAGTTAGATGCCTGTGCAGGTGTGTGTATTCCACTGCCAGAGTATAATAAAAGTGTGCTATTACAGTTAGATGCCTGTGCAGGTATATGTTTGACAGCAGCCCAGTCTCACGTATTTTTTTTTTCATGCTCCCATCACGAAATGAGTAAAATTTTCGTGACAGGGTTTTTTTTAACTCACTATTACTAATCCTACTCCTACCCCCATCCCTAACCTTAACCATAACCTAATCCTACTCCTTCCCCCCACCCTAACCATAACCACCCCAACCCCTCCCCCCTTCACTATTAATTTCGTGCAGCCATCACGGAATGAATTAGAATGAATTTGTGCTGCTGTGACGAAAAGCGCCTCATTTTCGTCACAATATCATGAACCAATAGATTAATGTATATTTTGTGCCGCTGAATCACGATTTGCCAGGTTGTTGACAGAGTGTAGTATGTGTGTTATTACAGTCATATCTGTACAGGTGTGTGTTTTCCACTGTCAGAGTATAATAAAAGTGTGTTATAACAGTAAGGTGCCTGTGCATGTGTACGTTTGACAGAGTGTAATAAGTGTGTTATTACAGTCAGATGTTGTGGTCTTACATGTGACGGTTCAAGTTGCTTCCATCAGGCTCCAGGGAGAAAACATTTCCTTCTTCTTTGTGTTTGGATTTTTTCCGCCTCAGCTTGAACGACAGAAGCCGTTTAGCCTTTTTGGTTTTGGGAGAAATCGGGGAGCCGTCAGCGGGCGCTGGCTCGTACTCCCCGGGGCTGGTCGGCGGAGACGCCGGCATGTCCCCGGGTCTCTCAGGCGGCTCGTGCGTGAAGGAGCCGCGCTGTTTGTTCTCCTTGTCCGGTGACTTTAGCTTGAACAAACTCTTGACTTTGAGCGTGCCGGGTTTACTCATGGTGGCTGAAGTCCACCTATCAGACACTCGGAGAAACGCTGAGAACTGACTCAGCGGGACGACCTGCGGAGCGGGTTTAAGAAGCGCGCGTGGACAAGCCCACACTGGTCGCGTGCCAACAGGTGAGGCGAGCGTGCACTGTACCGGAAAAACACAGGTAACCTTCAAAATAAAACCACGGTGTTTGGCAGGAGGTGCGCTGTAAAAACTGGGATTATTAAAGGGGACTTATTAACACTGACGTCTTTAAAGGATTAATTAAAACATTAGCAATCAAGTATCTGAATGTTCTACACACCTTTGATCAATGCTTCATCTGCAACTGTCCAGCTGTTGACTCCAGCTGTCTCTGGAGTCAATTGGATTCATTTTTTTAATTCATACCAGTATATAATAACAAATATAAATAACACAGAGGAAGTATAAAAACATTTATTTGCAATGTGGTCCTTAGTGAGAGCATATAGCAAAATAAAAGCATATAAACAAACAAAATATATTAGAATGACAAACTCTAAACATTCAATAGTGATACTGTTGTATAAAGATAATCAACCCTCTGGGGTCCGAGGGCATTTTTTGGACAGTTCACTCGCCCGGCATAAATGTTTTATTATTGCTGTTAACAGCTCTTCCTGCATCCCACAATCAAGTTTTATGTCTCTTTTTTTCAGGACAACCTGTGCTTTCATAACATATATGCTTTTGTTGACAATAAAATTTTATTACAGAGATTAGAGCATGCCATAGGTATTAAAGGCACTGCGCTGTGGTTTGAATCATATTTATCTAATAGATTACAATTTGTTCACGTAAATGGGGAGTCTTCTTCACAGACTAAGGTTAATTATGGAGTTCCACAAGGTTCTGTGCTAGGACCACTTTTATTCACTTTATACATGCTTCCCTTAGGCAGTATCATTAGAAAGCATTGCTTAAATTTTCATTGTTACGCAGATGATACCCAGCTTTATCTATCCATGAAGCCAAGGACACACATCAATTAGTTAAACTGCAGGAATGTCTTACAGACATAAAGACATGGATGACCTGTAATTTCCTGCTTTTAAATTCAGATAAAACTGAAGTTATTGTACTTGGCCCCACAAATCTTAGAAACATGGTGTCTAACCAGATCCTTACTCTGGATGGCATTACCCTGACCTCTAGTAATACTGTGAGAAATCTTGGAGTCATTTTTGATCAGGATATGTCCTTCAATGCGCATATTAAGCAAATATGTAGGACTGCTTTTTTACATTTGCGCAATATCTCTAAAATTAGAAAGGTCTTGTCTCAGAGTGATGCTGAAAAACTAATTCATGCATTTATTTCCTCTAGGCTGGACTACTGTAATTCATTATTATCAGGTTGTACTAAAAGTTCCCTGAAAAGCCTTCAGTTAATTCAAAATGCTGCAGCTAGAGTACTGACAGGGACTAGAAGGAGAGAGCATATTTCACCCATATTGGCCTCTCTTCATTGGCTTCGTTAATTCTAGAATAGAATTTAAAATTCTTCTTTACTTATAAGGTTTTGAATAATCAGGTCCCATCTTATCTTAGGGACCTCTTAGTACCATATCACCCCAATAGAGCGCTTCGCTCTCAGACTGCAGGCTTACTTGTAGTTCCTAGGGTTTTTAAGAGTAGAATGGGAGGCAGAGCCTTCAGCTTTCAGGCTCCTCTCCTGTGGAACCAGCTCCCAATTCGGATCAGGGAGACAGACACCCTCTCTACTTTTAAGATTAGGCTTAAAACTTTCCTTTTTGCTAAAGCTTATAGTTAGGGCTGGATCAGGTGACCCTGAACCATCCCTTAGTTATGCTGCTATAGACTTAGACTGCTGAGGGGTTCCCATGATGCACTGAGTGTTTCTTTCTCTTTTTGCTCTGTATGCACCACTCTGCATTTAATCATTAGTGATTGATCTCTGCTGTCTTCCACAGCATGTCTTTTTCCTGATTCTCTCCCCTCAGCCCCAACCAGTCCCAGCAGAGGACTGCCCCTCCCTGAGCCTGGTTCTGCTGGAGGTTTCTTCCTGTTAAAAGGGAGTTTTTCCTTCCCACTGTCGCCAAGTGCTTGCTCATAGGGGGTCGTTTTGACCGTTGGGGTTTTTCTGTAATTATTGTATGGCTTTTGCCTTGCAATGTAAAGCGCCTTGGGGCAACTGTTGTTGTGATTTGGCGCTATATATCTGCTTTCAGTGATTGCTGTGTGTAATGGTGCAGGGCGAATTTGGAGCCCAATAGTATGTACTCATTGGAGCACCCAGGGGGCTATTCAAATGGGCCAACTATTAACATATCACTCCTGAAAACGATCTTTGGCTTTTCACATGAGCTGAATCTGCCCTACGATTGGATTTTGGAAAACCATGTGACGGTGAACCAATTCCGATTGGACACTCACATTGCATACGTCATGACACAGCGTCTATGAGGAGTACAAAGATGGCCGATGGCTGGCTCAAAAGTCTGCGGAGTTAACTTTTCAGCAAAAATAAATAAATAAAAAAATTAAGTTTCTATCTCATATCATTAAAAAGTTATTTATAATTTAGTAAAGCTTGTTCTTAGCCGTCGTATATGAGAGGATTAATCGCAGAAAAATATCAGATTTAACAATCAAATGTGACTACTGACACGTGCAGAATGTGACTTGGCATTGTCTTCCTGAAATAAGCAGGGACGTCCCTGAAACGTTGCTTGGATGGCAGCATGTGTTGCTCCAAAACCTGGATGTACCTTTCAGCATTGATGGTGTCATCACAGATGTGTAAGTTGCCCATTCCATGGGCACTAACACACCCCCATACCATCACAAATGCTGGCTTTTGAACTTTGTGTTGGTAACAATCTGGATGGTCTTTTTCCTCTTTTGTCCGGAGGACACAGTGTCCATGATTTCCAAAAACAATTTGAAATGTGGACTCATCAGACCACAGCACACTTTTCCACTTTGCGTCTCTCCATTTCAAATGAGCTTGGGCCCAGAGAATGTGGTGGCGTTTCTGGATGTTTTGATGCATGGCTTTTGCTTTGCATGGTAGAGTTTTAACTTGCACTTGTAGATGTAGCGACGAACTGTGTTAACTTACAATGGTTTTCTGAAGTGTTCCTGGGCCCACGTGGTACGATCCTTTACACAATGATGTCGGTTTTTAATGCAGTGCAGCCTGAGGGATCGAAGGTCACAGGCATTCAATGTTGGTTTTTGGCCTTGCCACTTATGTGTAGAAAGTTCTCCAGATTCTCTGAATCTTCTGATTATATTATGGACTATAGATGATGGAACCCCTAAATTCCTTGCAAATGAATGTTGTGAAACATTGTTCTTAAACTGTTGGGCTATTTTTTCATGCAGTTTTTCACAAAGTGGTGATCCTTGCCCCATCTTTGCTTGTGAACAACTGAGCCTTTTGGGGATGCTCCTTTTATACCCAATCATGACACGCACAATTAGTGTTCTCAGTTCCCAAATGCTTATTGAGTGTTGTTAGAAGGAAAGGTGATGTAACACGGTGGAAAACATACCACTGTCCCAGCTTTTTTTAAACAAATTGCAGGCATCCATTTCAAAATGAGCAAATTTTTGCACAAAAACAATAAAGTTTATCAGTTTGAACATTAAATATCTTGTCCTTGTGGTGTATTCAATTGAATATAGGTTGAAGAGGCTTTGCAAATTATTGTATTTCTGTTTCTATTTACATTTTACACAATGTCCCAACTTCATTGGAATTGGGGTTGTATTCAAATGCGATGAACCGAGCTGAACAAACTGTTCTCATTGCTAAGCCATAGCTTCAGCTGTCGCCATTTCCCTTGTGGTTCATATTGAGCTCCTTAACTGTTCTTTTTGGACTCCGGATGGTGCCTGTATTCTCTCTCGTCTGCGTTGTGATTCCTCCCATTCTCTCCCCTCGGGCTGCGAACCCATGATCTCTAGCATTGGAAGCAGACACTCTGACCAGTTGGCTCTGGCCTGAGTGGCCTTTGGGTGTTGGGGGAGTGAGGCCTGTTGACTATGCACAGCAACTCCTGCTGGTCTCCATCACACAAGCAATCAAACAACTAAACAAACACCACTTTTGTTGACAGTCATATAACAACTAAAACAATGCAATACCTGGGCACATTTGCAACTGGTTAGTTTCCATTGCTCTGTATTTCAAAAAGAAAGTAGCCAAAAGTTTAACTACAATTGTTGTTGTTTGAATTTTTGAGGTTAGAAAAAAGACAGAGAAAAAACCAACCCCATAAGTTGCATAAGAACAGTAACACAATACTGCCCCTGATATCTTCTTTCTGGGCAGCAATAGCTCAGTTGGTAGTGCAGTTCAAATCTGGCTCCCAACCAGTCAAACATCTACATACTGCTGTAGGCGCAGAATGGCAGCTGCGCTTCTGTCAGTTTGCCCCAGGGTATCTGTGGCTACACCAGTAGCTTACCACCACTAATGTTTGTAAATCTGTGAGTGAATGAATAATTGAGCTTGTAAAATGCTTTGAGTGTGTTGAAAAGTACTCTATAAATCCAAGTCATTATTATCTATATAATAGCCAAGTGACCCCTGTGTGTGTATGGCTTTGATCTCCCAGAAACCGGGGAGAGCTGACATTTGCCGCTTGGTATGCTTATGTATTTTGGGTCTAGGGTGAATGCTGCAAAAACAGAAAGTTGATAGGACAAATATTTTTGGAAAAATTATCCATTTTAGCTAACCTGCAAACAATGGATGTTGTGCTGCAATGCACCATGGGAGTTGAGGGCTTTTGGGTTTCAAATGTTATTGTGTTTCATGTTAGTTTGTGTTGTTAGTGTTATTGATTTAGTGTTTTTATAGTTCAATTGGTTTAGTCAGTTTAGTTATGTGTTATGTTGCCTTTACCATGATTGAAATGTGTATTGTGTTTGATGGGGTGTCGGAAAAAATCGATTCACGTCTGAATCGCAATTCTTATTTATTACGATTCTGAATTGATCCAAAATGTCCAAGAATCGATTTTTAAAAAGCATTTTATTAAACATTTCCTTGCTTACTCGCTGCGTGTACTGTTTGTCAGGCAACGGCTTCCATACTACAGCGTCTCCGCGAGGGGTGGTGGGGGGGTCCGGCGTGCTTCAAACATTTGTGAGCTGAAGCTTAGCATGGCGGATGAAGAGCTAATTCAGCCAGCACCGTCTTTGCTGAAGGCAAATGTTTGGGCGCATTTTGGATTTTATTATTTGCTGTGTACGAAGGAGCTTGACATGACTTATGCAGTGTGCAAAATCTGCAAAATGAAAGTTAAGTACTTCGGAAATACTTCAAATCCGCAAGCCCACATGCTACGTCATCACCCGGAGATAAAAGGAGGGGAGCAGCGGTCTCTGCCGACTACTGACCAGCGCTTCGCTAAACTGCCAGTCAACTCCGAACGAGCAAAGCAGATAAGTAAATTTACATCTTTAGAATCACTTGATTAACCTTGTAAAGCTGCATTTTCTTAAACATAAACATTTTTTAAGTAATATAACTATTTCTCAGAGCTCTTTGAATCGAAAATCGATTCTGAATCGAATCGTCACCCCAAGAATCGGAATCGAATTAAATCGTGAGTTGTTGATTCACATCCCTAGTGTTTGATGTCTTCCACCATCGTCTCTGTGCATGTCTAAAAATAGAAGCAGCTGCAATCCCTAGCCTTTATGAATTTTCATAAATTCATGACTGTGAAAAAAGATCTAATTTATTTCATATTTGAGAGAGTTACGTAGGATGGTATCCTTTAAGGACTGACAAAGTTTGAGCTGGATCTGATCCGGATTACAGATTTTGTGACCATTTAAATTTAACATTGAAAAGCCCATTTAATATATATTTTACATTATATCTTAATCAAATGTCCCCCAATCACTCTCACATTTGAAAGTGAAGTGCAGACTGGCACTCACTATCACCTAGCAAAGTTTGATCCGGATCTGATCCAGATCCAGATTGTGGATTTTGTGGAAATTTGAATTTAATATTGAAAAGCCCATTTGGTATACATTTTGCATTATATCTCAATCAAAACTGCCTCAATCACTGTCATTTGTGACAATCAGGTGCAAACTGGCGCTCTCAATGAATGGACTAAGTTTGATCCTCATCTGATACATATTGTAGATTTACTGGATATTTGATTTTAACATTGAAAATCCCTTTTGATCTATACTTTGTATTATATTTTACCTTATGTTGAAGCCACTTCTAACAGGACTTTGACCTTGAAATTTCTTTCCCAAGGTAAAAATTGTGGAATTGGAAACTAGTGGGGAGGTGATGGTCTAGTGGTTAAGGTGTTGGGCTTAAGACCAGAAGATCCTCGGTTCAAATCCCAGCCTGACTGGAAAATCACTAAGGGCCCTTGGGTCCTGATGAGCTGAACTAATTACAATCAGCTGGTTTATTGGGAAGATGGAACAAATATGTGGCTGGACTTTTACTTTCTGAAGCTGGATTTGACACCGCTGTGCTCTATGAGCACTTTGTTCTAGTTCTACATATTTCTTCATGCTCAAGGGACCCGGAGGAGGTGGTGCATGCAGTTGAGCCTCTGATGGAGGCCTGTGGAGGTGAACAAATCTGTAACGGTGTACTGTGGAGGTTACGTAGTGGTAGCAGCGCTCAACTCTTTCTACCGGCATTTTAACATGAATGTCAAAGAATTTAAGGATGCTGAAAATTTTTCTGGGACCATGACGGACATCAGCGTAGCCTGACTGATGTCCATAGCTCCCATGGAGTCTGTCAACTTTTCATTCTCCGTCAGCAAACACTGAGTGAATCATCAGCGTATGAACAGGCCAGTAAGTGAAAATGACACTTTCACTCATTCATTTTCTTCTCCCACTTATTCCAGTTAAGGGTCACGAGGGGCTGGAACCTGTCTCAGCAGTCACAGGGCGTGAGGTGGGGTTCACCATGGACAGGACTCCAGTCTATCACAGGGCCACATATAGACACACACCTACAGTCAGTTTCATGTTTCTCACTCACTTAATATATGAGTTCATGACAGGGGCACGAAAATGGGGCGCTTTTCATCATGGGGCCATGAAATGTGGGGTGACAGGGAGGTCTGGGGGAGTTATGGTTAGGGTTGGGTGGTAGACACACTATGTTTATGGTTAGAGTTACTAGAAGGGGAAGATTATAAGTTGCAAAATTAAAAACAGTGTCACGAAAACAAACGTGAGACTTGACTGCTATGGAAATGGGAGGAAGTCGGAGTGAACCTACACAAGCACAAGAAGAACAGGCAAACTCCACACAGAAAGGCCCCAGGTAGGAAGCAATCCTATGACCTTCTTGCTGGGAGGTATCAGTGCTAACTGCTAAGCCACCATGCTGCCAAACTGACATCGAAATTTTCATTGAACTGAGTCGACTCACAAACCTGAGATTGTATGATGATAACTCATGACATTCAGTTGAACTTTTATAAGTTTAATTCATTGTGTTAAGTGGAAGCAAATTAAAGAAAGAAGCTACTGTGACTTGTTGGCCATATCCTTTATCACAGTGTTTCATCCCCTTACAGCTGGCAGGGGACAGGAGAGAGAAATGATCCATTCACAAACCCTCTGGAAACTAAATGGAAAGAGACTGCTGTTCTCCTCTTCACCGTCCAGCCCCTCTGTCCAACTCCACCTTCTAAAAACAGATTCTGGATCCAAGAAGGTTTATCAACTATGAGGATGCAGAAGTGGAGCCACTGATATATATTTTATTTTAGAAACCTGAAAATCTTTGGGCGCTGGCACTCTTTCTTAGATACAATAAGGTAAAAGTAAAAAAGTATAGAAATTGCTCTATGAATTAAAAATGTTTTTCATTTAAAAGTTTATTTTTATGTTTTTATGTTATATCAATTTCAATTTATTTTCATTTATATAGCACCAAATCACAACAGAGTTGCCTCAAAGCGCTTCACACAGGTAAGGTCTAACCTTACCAACCCCCAAAGCAACAGTGGTAAGGAAAAACTCCCTCTGAGGAAGAAACCTCAAGCAGACCAGACTCAAAGGGGTGACCCTCTGCTTGGGCCATGCTACAAACATAAATTACAGAACAATTCATGGACAAATATACAAGAAATGCTATTGGCGCACAGGACAGGAGGATCACCAACACGAATACAACTCCTATCTCTGGAAGGAGCTGCACCTTAAACAGAGAAAAAACAGAATCAGGCATCAGAAAGACAAAAAATACTGTATAATTTGCCAGCATTAAAGAACAAGAAAAAGAGAGAAATACTAAGGTGATACATCATCATGTTATATTTATCTTTTTGTCACACTTTGAGATTAAAGTTATTTTAAAATTTTTGTATTTAAGCCTGTTTTTTATATTAATTTCATGTCATAAATGTAGTATGTAATTTGCCTCATCGGACCCAAACATTTTCAGTCAGCTATTGTGCATTTTGCTGCTATGATGTGCACGATATAGAGTCTGTCAGATCAGATGACATTTTGATGATTAACAGTTAAATTGTGTATAATTTGATCATTGATAAGGCAAGAGGCTGATTCTAAACATTATAATTGACCAAACTAAACTGTCTGTTTAGTGAACACAAGTGCATAACCATAACCCCAGGGGCATTTACTTTGAAAGACATCACTGTTTACCCTTTAGATATATGAACAGACCAGAAATACTGCAGCTTGACATATTGGGGTGATTCTTAGACTACGGGCACTTATTATGTCCTTTGATTATATTGTATGAAAAACAGAAAAAAGGGGAAATTTCACGCTTTTATAGTTATCTTTACAATGAAAGTGTGTTAAGAAATTTGTTCTAGTAGTCTATGATGACTTTTTCACCTTTTTTCAGCATCATTATATGTAAATATTGCCGTTTTGTGCTTGTCCCACACCCAGACTTTTGATCTTCAATGATAAAAATGAATGGTAAAGAAACGTTTTTTCTAATGTTTTAAAATATCTCTGAATAAAATATCAGTAAAATAATCAAAACATAATTGGGGTATTCAATGTCATACAACTGTTATGATTTTTTTTTTAAACAAAATGTAGTTGTCCCACACTATTGCCGTAATTTCCACCACAACACTGTAATGTCCCTAAACAGTTTGTATGAAAGATTGTTTGGGTAGTTTCTATGGAGATAAACAGTGACATCAGAGCACATGTATATAGTGCCAAATCACAACAAACAGTTGCCCCAAGCCGCTTTATATTGTAAGGCAATGGTGTGGTGGAAATTACATTTACAAGGCCAATAGTGCCCGTAGTTAAAGAATCACCCATTTACAGACTATAAATCTTTTTTCATTGGTGCTTCATGGATTCTGTAAATGCATGTGAAAGTGCACAAGAGGGCGCTGGTGCACTGACAGAAAAACTTTTATGCACCTGTACTTTCATTGTATAATTCATTTTGAAGTAATGTACACAGTACTTTGCAGAGCGGTGGTGGTCAAACGTTTAAGTGTATTTGTTTTCCAATGCAGAAGGTTCCAGTATTCCTGTCCATTTGTGTCAGGAAGGACATCCGGTGTTTGTGCCATATCAATATGCAGATCCATCTTGGATCTGCTGAGGTGACCCCAAGTGTAAACAAGGGAGCAGCCGAAGGGGTACACAGTACTTTTGCATCAATATTCAGTGGCACATTGTTGTGCGTGTGCATGATGCTATTGAACGGATATGCACAATGCTGTTTGGGTTGCACAAACCATGTGAGCATTAACTAATTACCCAGTTTACACATCAGTTCCGAAACCAGAGGGGTTTGAAAGAACTGCAGTACTCGAGAAGCCTTGCGAGAAATCACAGTATCTGGGTTTGTGATTGAAAGTTGAATTTTTACAGACATTGTTTTTATCTCAGTCAGTGACATTCGTGTCACAAGGGATCGCCCTTGGAAAGTGGATTTTCTGAACCATTTTTAGGGTGAGGCACGTCCCTGTTGCTGGATATGAACTTTTGTGGCCCTGAAAAGCTGTGGGCAGGTGACATACTTTATCTTGAAGCAATGCTGAGATAAAAGAGAAAATATGAACCACCACAACAACAAAAGTCACGCGGACAGCAAAACTAACAGAAAGCTGTGCTGCAGATGTTCATGCACTGTTTGTTTAACATGGGAATGTCGTTGCACGCCAACCAACATGGTCCATCCAATGGTGCTTGACAGACTCTTAGCCTGGTCCAGTGGCTTTGAAATCCCACACGATCAGGGTCTGAGGACCTGCTGCAGCCTTCTGCGGCCTTCACAGCCGTTGGGTTACAAGCCATCACCTCTTCTGACTGGTCTGCTGTTGAGGACTTGCTGTTTCACTTGATCCCTTTTAGCTGTGTTCAGGGTTCCCGTTGGGCCTCGAGTTGACCACGTGCACACAAGGGCCCCACCATATTTCACCCAAACAGGCAGTCCCCCTAATTTATCCATTACCCAGTGTCAAGATGTGGATGAGAGGTTGGATTTTGGCAACCATTGGGATTGTCAGTAGCATTGTAAGGAAATGACAGTGACAACATTTTGGCCATGTGCCGCGTTTCTCTGGGCATGATCCAGAAGGAGCCTCACTGTTATAGGCCTCTGCAGTTGAAGAAGGCCAAAAAGATAATCTGGCTGCAGCAGATAGATGGTTACTTTCAAGAGTTGGGGCACCAGCACATGCTCCCAGAAATGATCTGGCACTTCAGAAGCATCCCCACAGACAAGACTCAAATAAACTGACCTTTCCTGATGCAGAAGGCGACCTGAACCCAACTCTGTGTTCTTGTTCGGTGCAGGTTGGACATGTCAAACCTCCCAGAAATCTCAATCCAAGATCTTCCAGTTTCAAATACAGAACTACTGAATCAACCATGAAGATCACGTACTTAAGTTGTGCGTCTTGTGTCTGTTTTGTGCACAACTTTACCTGTACGCACTACATTTTCAAAACCAAATAAAAAGCTTTTAATTTGAAGGCCAAAGCTCTGCGTCATTAAATCAGGGACCAACAGCAGCAGCAAAAGCTTTTTACAAACAAGTAACTTATTTGGCAGAAGGCAGCTAATTTCCTTAAAAAGCTGAGAATTTGCGGCCACACCTGATGACATCACTTCAACTTGCTTCTTTTTGTTCATCTTTTTCCACCTCTGTTTTGGGGCAACATAATGGCTCTGTGTCCTCAGTTTGAACAATTTAGGGTTCAGTGTCTTGTTTATGGACACTTTGACCCCCAAGTGGACAACTTGGTCCCCACTTGTGCCACAGCCAACATCAAAAGGTGAGATGAGACAGTTCCCCTCATCGTTGCTCCTGCAAATGATGATCTACATCAGTTTTGCAGAAGCAGGACCACGCTGTTGTCAGGTATTTGGTACTGCATATTGCAAGTCCAGTCTGATTTCACCAACCACTTCATGACAAGCAGCCTGATTAGAGAACTGAAGTGCAAAGACTTGAGAGTGTGAAAGCAGAGTTTCATTCTAAGCATGTGTTTAAGTCTCAAAGTACACTCATTATCACCTGGCACAGAGGCAGTGTGGACAGCTGCTGCCAAAGTAACACCTCCATCTGGCCGTTTGAAGGAACAGCAGCTAGACTGTGATCCACCAGAGGTTGTTCACGAGTGCAGGCACAACTTTTCAGTCTGGGCTGGATTCAAAGAATATATTACAACTGATGGTGTGGCACACTTTGGTTGCAGGTCATGAACCCTCAACTTGGACTGTGATGCATCTGAACCCAACATTATCATCTTTGTGGTGAGCACATGGAGATGGAGCACACTGAAAATTATCACGTTTCTACATTTGTTGCCTTCAAAAACATGTTTGTGAGATAAACACTGAAAATGATCACATTTCTACATTTGTTGTGTTCAAAAACATCTTTTTCAGATAAAGACTGAATATGATTACATTTCTACATTTGATGTGTTCAAAAACATGTTTTTGACATACACACTGAATATGATCACATTTCTACATTTGTTGTGTTAAAAAAACATGTTTGTGACATAAAAACTGAAAATGAATACATTTCGTCCTGTGCACCAGCACGACTTCCAAAATTTCCTGGATATTCATACTGTAAATTGTGTCAGTAGCATGACCCAAGCAGAGGGGTCACCCCTTTGAGTCTGGTCTGCTTGAGGTTTCTTCTTCAAATAATCAGAGAGAGTTTTTCCTTATCACTGTCGCCGGTGTGCTTGCTCTAGGGGTTGTAAAGTTTTGACATAATTAACACAGAATGTACTTGTAACGTTGCTGGGAGGTTACATTTTCGTTGCACAATTAGGAACGTTCTGTCCATCTCCTGGCAACTTCCATCAGGAACGTTTACTTGTTATAGTTTTTGGACGTTTCTTTGGAGCGTTGTGTGCACGTTGAGGGGATTTTCTATTAACTACTACTACTACTGGTCTACCACTATAATTGACTGATAAGGCTGGTGAATTACCGGTACTGTTGTAAATTTAAATAAAGTGATTCCTGTACTTTCCTTTCTTAACACTTAATTTATTTAATTTTCTGAAAGTTTTCATTCTCAAGGATCTATTCTTTAGTAGGCCTATAGTACTGTATACACACCGTCCCGATGACTATAGTCTAGTCCAGGCGTGCCCAACCAGCTGATCGCCCGCGATTGACCGGCTGGTTTCCAGTCGATCGCATGAGAGTGGGGGGGGGGATCTCCCACGGTTCATTCTATCTGCGCATGTGCAGGGTCAAGAGGTCGTGAGGAGCTACAGTGGAGAGGGAGGCAAACGTACAATGGTGGAGGCAAAAAGATCCATCCATTTTCTTCCGCGAGACAGCAGCTCAAGCAATGCCGCCCACACCTCCCACAGCTCCTCTGGGGGAACCCCAAGGCGTTCCCAAGTCAGCTGCGAGACGTAGTCCCTCCAGCGTGTCCTGGGTCTTCTTCGGGGGCCTCCTCCCGATGGGATGTGCCCAGAACACCTCTCCTTTCCAAAGACACCTTGCATCAGGAAGGTGTCTTTCCTTGGAAATGTTTTGGAAAAACAAGGATCTGGATGTTTTATTATCTCTGCAGTCTGCACATTAATAAAATACTGCACAGAGATGACATAAGTCTTTTTATTGTATTAACATTAGTAACAGTTGTCTCGTCACCCTGAGCTTTGTCAATGGTTTTGTCAACTGGACGCAGCATCTCAGCTCGGTTACTGATCTTACAGTAGTTTTTGGATAAAGCGGATGTAGTGTGTTCTGCTGTTCAGGTATGAATCCAGACAAATCAGCTGGTCCATCCATCGTGTCGGGTCGCTCAGGTCTCTTGGCACCAAGCTCTTTGAGCCAGGATGATGGATGTGTTGGTTTCTGGAGACCTTGTTCACTTCTCACATGTGGCTCTAACTGTGCTGTTGGACATTACTGTGCTTTTCAAAGCATTTTCTTATGATATTTAAGTATTCTTGTGGGATTGTTTTACTTTTAGACTAGATAGAACTTTATTAATCCCTTGGGAAGACTCCCTCAGGGAAATTGAGAACAGATTTTTAATTTAATCTTTATTTAACCAGGTTAGTCCCATTGAGATTGAGACCTGCAAGGGAGACCTGGACAATTATAAAGTTTCCAGTTCACTGAACCTGCGTGTCTTTAAATGTGGGAGGAAACCCATGCAAACATGGGAGGCCACAGGTGCGAATCGAACCCATGACCTTCTTGCTTTGAGGCAACAAGTCACCTTGCTGCCCAAGTTTCAATTTTTTTTTTTTTCTGATTTTAGACATATTTTGTGTTTTCACCATCAAAAACCTCTTTTCACTTGGACAGTTTTTGCCAGGTGTGAACCAGGTTTCAGCCATAATTCATCTAAAATGTCCCAGCCCTGGATTTAAAGCTTAAATTTGAGTTCAGGAAAATTTAATGATTCTTTCATACAACTGAGTTGATCAAACTTATCAGGTTTTACTGTCTATTCAAAGTAAGAACTAAATAAGAGACCTGTTGGTTCTTAGAAAACACAAAACACCAGATTTTTATTTTATAAAATGTTTGTGGGCTGCCTGAGAGTCAGTGCGGGGACAGTTTGACCTTTCACCCTGCACACAAGAAAAGAGGGTTGAGAGAGTGAGTGTTTGCTCACCTTCCTGTTGTGTGTCCTCGTTGGGTGGAGCTCATAATGCAGTCGTTTTTTTTTTTTTTTGTTTTTTGTCCGTTCATGATACTTTTCTCTTTTTCAGAGAGAATTTCACTGCAAACAGAACACACAGTGTCAGTTAACACGCTCACTGACAACCACAAGATCATGCACGTGCTTTATTTCTGTTGTGGGCTGGGAGAGGAGGGAGGAAGATAAAAGCTGGGAGAAGCAGTGGCGTAACAACCTCAGCGCAGGCCCCACTGCAAGATATACTGACTGGGCCCTACGCGCATGTTCCTTGTTACTAAGCATACACGCGCAATGGATTAGGGATTACATTACACTGTAAAAAAATGAACCTCTATTTCAACAAGAAAGTGATGTAACAATTTGCATAGATTTTTAAAAGTTATTTCAACGTAACAAGAGAAATCTTGTGGCATTTACTCAGTTGAAAGTTGCAATAACTTTTTAAAAATCTATGCACTGGCCTAATCTGCATTTTAGTTATGTGTTGTTTTATTTATTTTTGGTTTATTTTGTTTGCTGTATGATCTGTCTGCTTGTTTTATTCTTCTGCTTGGGTTTTCTCTGCCCTGCTCTTTCTTGTCTCTCTCTTGGCTCTTGGTGGTGGGCGTTCCTCTCTGTCTGGCCACACCCTGGTTCTGGCAGGTTCTCCACACACCTGTTCTTGATTTGCAGTTAATTCCCTGGGTTTTTTATATGCCTTACAGTTTGCCTTTCTCCCTCGCCAGATCGATGTACCTTGTGCCTTCCTTCCAGCTCTGTTCTTGTGTTTTTGCCTCATTTCATGTTTTTCCACCATCTGCCTGTGTACCTTCACCACGCCTAAGCCTGATGTTTTTTGTACTGTTGCTCATTTGGACTGTCTGCCTGTGTAAAGACCCCTGCTAACGCCTCAAGTAAACACCTTAAAACTACAGAGCTGTGTTTCTGCATCCTGCATTGTGTCCAGCCTGCTTAGCCAGTCAAACCTGATATGCATTTTGTTAATTTTTCTCGTTGAGACAGCAGTTCCTTTTTTGAGTGTAGATTAAACAGAACTTTATTTGTCCCTTGGGAACACTTCCTCAGGGAAATTGAGGTCCCAGCAGCATTATAACAGCACACAGGGTAAGAAGCACACAGAGTATCAAAAGTGAAAATAAAAACCAATTTACAATTATAAATACACAAATAGAAATACTGGTTTACTGGGTAGTACTGTTCCTCTCCTTTTCATCCTCCGTCTTCCAGCTCCTCTTCCCCGAGTGAGGAGTTGTGCAGTCTGATGGTCCTGCACTTGGGAAGGAGCAGTCTGTGGCTGAAGATGCTCCTCTGATTGCTGATGAAGGTGTGCAGAGGGTGACTGGCATCATCCATAATATCCAGCAGTTTGTCCAGTGTTCTCTTCTCTGCCACCATCACCAGAGTGCAGCTTCATGCCAACCAAAAAGCCGGCCTGCCTGATAAGGTTGTCCAGCCTGGAGATGTCCTTCTGGGATGTGCTGCCCCTCCTAGCAAACAACAGTGTGCAGGACACTGAGTACTACGGATCGGTAGAACATCTACAAGAGTTGTTAAATGACTGCAACCTCCTCAGAAAGTACAGCCTGCTCTGTCCCTTCCTGTACAGGTGGTTGGTGTGGGTTGTACAGTCCAGTTTGCTGTCCAGCCACAGTCCAAAGTACGTGTAGAAATCCACAGCCTCCACCTCAGTTCCCTGAATCAGAACTGGTCAGACTTGGTCTGGACTTCCCAAAGTCAATGACCAGCGCCTTTGTCTTCAAGGTGTTGAGCTGATGGTTTGTGTGGCACCAGGCAGCAAATCCCTCGCCTTTCATTGGATTCAGGTATGTTGGAGCAGGGAGACAACTAAGAGTATCAGGAAGGTAGCTGTCGAGGACCGAACTTGAGCACCCCTGGGCAGGATGGTGTTGAAGGCACTTGAGCAGTCCACGAAGAGAATCTTCACTGTGCCATTTCCCTTATTGAGTGTTGTTAGAAGGAAAGGTGATGGAACACAGTGGTAAACATACCACTGTTCCAGCTTTTTTGAAACATGTTGCAGGTATCCATTTCAAATTGAGCAATTTGCACAAAAACAATAACGTTGATCAGTTTGAACATTAAATATCTTGTATTTGTGGTGTATTCAATTGAATATAGGTTGAAGAGGATTTGCAGATCATTGTATTTTTATTTACATTTTACAGAATGTCCCAACTTCATTGAAATTGGGGTTGTATGCATGTAAAGCCGTTTCTGTCTTGGCCCCTTGCGTGGGTGAGCAATGTGCATTCTATGCATGTAAAACTGTCTCGGCGATGTATATTCCTGGTATGCATATAAAGCTTATTCCTGTTAAGTGTTTCGACCTCTTTGATGTGTCTCAGACGGGACTGCCACTTTGTTGATGTGTACTCCTGTTATGGTCACACGGAGACATGTATGAAGCGCATATCAAAGCCTCTTAACCCCATTAATGTTTGTTCCTGTTATGCATGTGACAAAACGCTGACTCTTTAATGTTTTCCTGTAGGGACCACTGTGTTGTGAATGGGCAGGGTCAAGCTGTATAAAAGGTCTGTGAATTGTGTGGAGGGAGAAGTGGAGAAATAAAGAGAAGAATAAAGTGGCACACCGATGCACTGTCAAAATGGGAAATCATTGCTCATTCTTTCGACTATCACAATTTCCACAACAGACATTCTACTGCATGATGTGTGCATGGAACATGCACAAAGATAAACTGCGTGAACAACCTGTTAGACTGTAAAATCTGCACTTTCAGGCAATTTCTACAAATGTCAGAATGGCATCAATGTCTGCTGTTTTCAAAACTTGATAAAGATAAATAATGTATGAACATTATTTTCTTACTATGAACGTAGGAATTACATCATTTCTTGGAGGCAGTTATCTACATGGGAGTTGGCTACATTTATGTTCCAAGGTGTGTATCTGAGTCAACAGCTGGTTTGAAGGAAAAAAAAAAGAAAAGAAAAATCATCTTCTTACGGCCAATGTCAGACCATTAAAAACATCACACAGGAAGCAGTAAGAAGTAAAATGCTACTGTTATAATTGTTTTTTTTAAACCAAAGATCAATTTTCCTATTGCAGTGCACATTATTAGGCCCATTTCAATAACACATACTGCAAATATGCTGATAAATTCATTTTTTAATGATTTAAAAATGATCTCCATCAGTCATAGAAGGGTCAGAGCCCCGACGTTCCACACTTGATTCAGTATCGGCTTTCACCAGCTTGATGTCAACAATATTAGCGTTATAGGTGAAAACTGTACAAGAGTTTTCAAAGTCAGCTTAACTTTTCAGAAGACACTGAAGGCAAACTTTTAAAAGGACACTTGGCTGAACATGTGCTTATGGAGCTACACAGAGGCTGGGTGCTTTGTGATCAGTATATGTCCTGTAACGACGTGATGGTGAGGGATCTGGAAAGTTCTGCAATGCTCGTGGGCCGCCACGCATGAAAATGGACTGTCATGTTTCTTGAAACCATCAGGAAGCCGTTGGAGCTGAACCGCCCGGGGACGTTTCCCACGTCGAGCCAGACAAAGGGAGAGACAGACGCAGAGTGAAGAGTCACCGTGTATGTCGTGTTATCCCGCTGCACATTAGCCTGCGAGGAAAGACGTCGTGTTAGTGTCGGGGGGGCGATGACACACATCACAGTTTAATACAACGTCATGTTGACATGAGTGGAGTGATGCAGTGTGACACAAAAATGTAATCACTGATGTTAGTCAACACAGAAATTAAGGAATAACCCTGTTGTGTCGCCGGGAAAACTCAGTTTGCAACCGTAATCCAGCATTACAGTTCGCAAATCATCAGACACAAAGGGGTTACTCCCATTCTAATCCCATTCCAACGTTTGCACAGATCCGTGTCCACCACTGAAGGCTACATCTTAATCCGCATAATAATATAGTAGGGTAGTAGTAGTAGTATATCTTCATGCCAAACTGGAAATTCTGTGAGCAGAATCCACATCAATACTTTTGTATGGTACCTTAAACTAATCCATTTCAGCATCGTCGTCGCTACACCACTTTCTCTCGCTCTCAGCTGACAGCGCCCTTATTGACATCTGTGTAGCAGCGCGTGCGGTCAGGGCACGGAGTAATACATCAAATGTGAAACGGTCAAATATTTTGCCACCATCCACGCAATATTTTATGGTCTCAAATCTCACACGATTAACCAATCAGATTTGCGGGAAAAAAAATGTAATTGGATTAGAATAAACACTTACTGCAACTGCAAATCTACATGATCTAACAATAAGAACTCTGCAGAGATTCTGTGAAGTGCAACAGAACCCAAATGTCTGGTCAAGGTGTGGGTAGTGGTGTCAGACGTGCGCTGTGTTAATTCACAAACACATATATGCAAACACATGCACAATCTGAATTTGTCCATTAGTCTTCCTCTCATGATCATGTGGCACAAAAGAGGAAAGAAATTAAGGAGATGATACAACTTGTCGTTAAAACTCTTATTTTCCTTTAAACTCACACTGAAATGAATGTGCTCAAAGTGTCCTTGCTTGAAATTTACTGCTGTTTGTACTTGTCAGATGAACACTGAAACATTTTTTCCTGTTTATATATAAAAAAAAAAACTGGACTTTTTTTTTTTTTTTTTTTATGAAAACAAGCTAAAGTACTTAAACTAAATTGTCCATTTATGGACAAGTTGAAACTTTTAATACAGCAGCAAAAGTAACAGAGGTTTAAGCCCATCCCACATTCAAACCATCCTATCAAATTGGACCCTACAGAAATTCCCTTGAAAATGTTTTGTTTATTATAATAAAATATAGGAAACTTTAACCTTTATTAATTAAGACCTCTCTATATGTGAGCTTATTTTTTCCAAAACCAGTGCAGATAATAACGGTGTTCCCGCTGAAACTGGTGTCTTACTGTCATGTTGGGTCTTTGAAGCCCCTGAGCATCTTTGGGCGAGCACAGGAAGTGGTGGTTGGTGGGACCTTGCTGACCACTGCCGTCCTCCAGGTGAAAGGTGACAAGGCAGGTGAGCCGGGTGCAGTGCCCACATCCTGCCAGTAGGGTGGTAACTGACTGTTTGAAAATGGCCACAGCGCTGCCCCCGGGAACCAGAAGCCAATCGGAATTCAATGTACACACAGGATCCAGTGTACCCCATGAGTACACCAATAACTGAGTGAGAAAAGGAAATGTTACTGCTGCTGTCAGTGTCAAAATTAAAAGTAATCTGGAATATTAAAAAAATAAATAAATTTGATTTCAGCTGCAACTGAATGTGAGGACAAGTATTCTGGTGAAACAGTGTCCTCTCCTGAAGGACTTTTTTTGTGTGTGTGTTTTTTGGTGGGGCCGACAGAATTTGTAATATATGCAAACATGCATTTTTCAACTAATTCCCATGTGTCTCCTCCATATTATACATGTTTATTCATACATACAGTACACAAATATACAAGCAACAAAATCGGTTGTTTAAAAGTCATAATCACCCTTCTGACAAATCTGATAAATTTTACAGGTAGACCGATTGAAAATCGTAACTGTCATGACAAATATCACTCTCCTTTAGGTGGCACTTTTCTCCTTCACTCTTTCTGAATGTTTCAATGTTAATCATTCAATTTCTTATTTCCGGTCAGAGCGAGTGAGAAAGTGAAGTTAAAAAATAAATAAATAAATAAAATGAAGAATTTGAGTGGCAAATGTCAATTATCCGGTGGGATGATTGGGGGTTACCTCCACCACCACCACCACCACCAGCAGCAGCATCACCTGTGCCCCAAAACCATTCTTAGAATGTTTTCAATTTATGGTTCAGGTGTTTGAAATATCATCTCAGATTTCCAGCTTCAGAGATTCTAAATACTGTATTAAAACTGAGCAATATTATGTTAATATTCTTGAACGTACGATACTTTTGGTTGCCTTCATTTTGTTCAGCGTCACCAGGGTGGACAGATCCACCTGTTGATTTGGCACATGTTCTTGACTTTGCCACGATAACTTTGCGTTAGAAAAGTCATCCTACCGGATGACTTTTCTAACGCAGATACCAGATATTCATTGAAAATGGGCCAGCGTTATGGTGTTGGATCTTCTTGTTGGAAGGCAAGAGCACTACCACCGTGTCACCACATCCTTTAATACCTACATACCTGTAATTACATAAATTAGCAAACTAACAACACGACATTCAGTGTGTTTTTTGTTGTTTGTTTTTGTCATCATTTTAATATTGTTGAAAATAATACCTTAGAATTAGTATCATGATATTATCACCCTGATCTCAAGCCCAATGCTTTAACCACTAGACCATCACATCCCCTACATTGTTGGATACAAACAATGTACATGCCAGTGCACATACAGACTGTAGCTACTGACTGTAGCCTTTAAATATGGAATTTATATATATTGATATGACGACATATTCCTGTGCTGACCAGGAGGTGTCAGAGTTCAGCAGGTGGCAACACAGCGTGTGATGTGTTCTTTTTGTGTGCATAATCTGGAACGATGTTCAAAACATGAAGTCTGAATATGAACTGATGGAGCAGGAAATAATTTCAAGATGAGAACTTAGACAAAAAAGGACACTGTTGTGGCACAGTTTTTCCTCCTTAAAGCCTCTAGATGTTAATAGGAGTGTTTGTTTATTTATTTATCTTCCTTTAGATAATAATAATCTACTAAGCCCATCTTCACATTCTGGTAGACACAGGCATGTGAGAGGCAAATAAGAAAAATGCTTAAAGTGGTGGGGGGGCTGGGGGCAGAAGGGTTTTAGCCATGCTAATGCTCCCCAGAAACATTTTCTGCAGTGAATTAGCAAAATATTTGGCTTATAATTAAATCTGACTGCAACAAATACAAATGTGAAAAGGGTAGTGAGAAAAAAATTATTTAACTGTGGATCATACACAGGACAAGATCATATTGTGTGTAAGCGTAACCAGATGGATTCTTGCAATTCTCATATGATTTTAGTAAGAGAATGGTTGCCTTGTTGGACATGGTATAAAATGCATGTTCTCATGCACAGAATTCCACGCTACAGTTCTGAAACTATATGATCAGATATGTGGGGAAAACTTGACAAAGATCCATGAAAATGCTTCTCACACAATTGAACCTATTTTCAACATTCAAGATTGTCAATAGTTTCACTTTGCAAGTTATGGGATTTGTGTGGTATGATCAGTATCATCCCAGGTTCATTTTTATTTGCTTTCTGAGCTTTTTGTGTGCATTGACTTAATATGAACCTGTCTCACTCTCTTAGCTGTGGCTGCATTTAGCTGCCTATGCCTGGGTGGCGTGTCGTCTCCTCTCTGTATATCCTCTGTAAATCCGAGCCATCACTTTCGAAGGAAAGCTCAGAAACTTTGTAATTGGACAGAGCAGCGTTCGTTTCACTCTGTCAGCCATTGGGATGTTTCGGCTTTTCCTAAAATCTATGTCACACACCGAGAAATGCAGAACAACACATTTTCCAGAAATGCACCTGAGACAGATAATCAGAAATAAAATACATCAGCGACCACTAATTATAACCGCATGTGCACGGTTAGACTTACATTCATGAATACATTGCTGTTGTGCTACTAACCGGGATGTTAAATAATGTGCGACATGTCCTTTAAACACTTACTTACTGAAGAAAGAAGCAGAGAGCAACTCACCTGGATCTCACACCACCTCCAATTCCACGGGTACCTGGTCCATGCTTTCCTACAAAGGTTCCTGGCATGCAAGTCACCAGTTTTGTCCCTTTCTATTATGTCTTTATGCAGATTTTGGCTAATTTTGTTTGGCTGCAGTTTGGCGCCATTACAAAGCAATTTTTATTATTTTAGTTTGACTAAGGTAATACTGTATAAGCATATGATTGTCGTAAAATGTTTTTTACGACATCAAATGTGCGCCTTCAAAACAGACTGAGTTATGCCTCATGCAAAACACTGGCAGAAATTTATAAATGCATGTAATATGCAAAAATGTGCAATTCTCACATGCCGGTAGGTACCAAATATCAGTGAACTACAAGAATTCAAAATGTTTCAAAACAGTATTTTGAATTAAGTGTTGCAGTACTGATGAAACACTACTTTTGTCTTATTTTGCCTGTGTGTTTTTGCAATCATCACACACATCACAGAATTCAAAGCAAAGATTAGTGTGGAGCACTTTTTAAAGCAAGCTCTGAAGCTTTGAATCAAAACATTTCACTGTATGAATTCAAAACAAGAAGCTGGCTGAGGGCTAACTCAGCTATTACTAATATTATTGTTAAGTGATGTTTGATATCAAGGTGAGATATCACATAATTAGAAGCAAAGATTGCAGCTGAAGCACTCTGAAGTATTTGAAGCGTTCAATCAAAGCTACTCTTGCAGGTTGAATTCAAAACAAGAAGCTGGTGGTTAGAATCATTCAGCAACATCAAACATCGACAGCTTCATCAAACAGAGAGTTCTAAAGCATTTCCATGGTTCAAATATATTAAATATTATTAAATATATTAGACATGCTCCTATGTAGACTACAGTAATAATAACACTCTTTGAAGGGACGCCTGAATAGTTTATAGTGGTTCTATACGTTACTATAAAATACACTGATTACCATCATCCAATGACAGGCAATATACTCTGTGTTTGTGTGAGATTACTATACGATATATAATATCGTATAGTATAGTATATAGTATAGTATAGTATACTATACTATACGTATTTGGCTACAAATATACACTCAGTTGCCATTGGGGACACCTAGTGAAAAGCAATGTAGCAAATCAATACTAGCAGCACAGGAAATTACTGTACGTAAAAACATGATGTAGATTGTCTCATGAGTTACGTACCACAGCTCTGAGTTTCTGGTCCTGAATCAGGTCCGAGACGGCGTAGATAAGCAACGTGTCATCATCCTCAAAGCCAACAGGCAGAATGGGAGCAAAGAAATTCTGTGCAAAATAATGCAGCATTTTCCACTTACCACCAAACTCTGCACAGAGAGACCACAAGGACAAGCTGAACAAACATTTAGGAAAAACTGATTTTAAAATCCAAATTAGGACAACAAAACTAAATTGAATACATTTCCTTTAAACAGATTTTACATAAGTGTTTAAGTATACAGACAGTCTTCAATGGAAAAGTGATGAATACAAAAATCGGAGCCACTAAAAGAATACAATTCAAATCTCAAATTGTATTACCGATTGAAGACCAGGATGGTGCCTGCCAAATATCATTGAGCTGCCAGTAGAGGGCACCCATTGCGTGACCTTTGCCATCAATGATCTCACTACGACTTCTCCGATAAAATTCAGTCTGAATCTTTACACACTGGGCCTGCATGACCTGGAGATTACATTTTGCGTCATATTACAGTGATAAACATTTTACATATATCGCAGTGTATCTGTGGACATGTAACAATCAGACAAACAGCGGATCTTCCAATCCTGAACCTCAATATGACCAGAAACTACTGGATGTGTATAGAACAAAGTGCATCACTCATGTATCAAACCTGAGTGAGGTAGAGAGTGTCTGTGAATCTTTTGAGAGGATCTGTGGAGTTTGGCAGGTGGAAATGTAAAGCAGCCTGTTTTAACATCTGCAGGTTCCCGTCCTCATGATGCTGCCGATGGGAAGTAAAATTACTGTCGTAGCTCCAGTCTTCTCTGACAGAAACCTGAGACAAAACAGAAAAGCACAGAGAAAAATGAGGCTTTCCAGGAAAGCCAAAACCCCCAATTTTGGAATTAATGACTGATGAGTACCGACTGCAGAGTGGAAAATGACGGCCAGGACTGAAAGCCGTACTCTGAGGCAAAACGGGGTCGAGGTAAACTCCTCCAATCCCAGCAGTCGTGGACGTAGCTGTAGAAGTGTGTGTCCCCGTAGTGAGAGTCGTACGGATTCGCTGCCACCCATCCCTCCCACTCAGATTCAATTCCATTTGTTGGACTAGAGGCAATAAACGGACGACTTTGGTCCTCCTAGAGGAGATAAGAGATAATGTGCAGATCTCAGGCTTTTGCTTCTAATGAAGGAGCAAAGCTTTGTATCAGGCCCGTGTAACATGGTGAACAGAAATACGGACAACAGTGATCACCTCTTGGACGACTGTCCTTATGTTGGACACATATAGTGTCACGTAATCTTTGACATACAGAGGCTTCTGTGAAAGCGGGATGCTAAACCAGTTTCTCGCCAAAGCTGCTTCATTTTCATTGTTCCCACTCCAAATGACTACAGAGGGATGAGACTTCAGCCGCCGAACCTGATCAACACACACAAACAAAATTGTACACTTTGATCACAGCATTGTAAATACTATGTTTGCTCACTATGAAGAGCACAAATTCAAGCTGCTGACCTGTTCGGTCACCTCTTCTCTCACAGTCTTTATGAAGTCATCGTCCGTGGGATAGAAAGCACAGGCAAACATAAAGTCCTGCCAAACCTAAAGCGACATAGGTCAACATGAAAAACATAGTCATTAATGCCAATGAGTTCGTGTGAGACAACTAAGACTTCACTGAAACATAATTACCCCTGGCACAACTGTTAATTTTAGGTCAAACTTAAACTGGGAAATTTAGCTTAGGTGAGAAGAATAAACTGAGATGACAGAGAGGAGGAGTACAGGAGCCTAATGAGGGACTTTGCTATATGGTGCCACACAAACCATCTACAGCTCAAGACCTCGAAGACAAAGGAGCTGGTCATTGGCCATGACCAGTTCTGATCAAGGGAGCTGAGGTGGAGGCTGTGGATTCCTACAAGTACCTCGGACTGTGGCTGGACAGCAAACTGGACTGGACAACCCACACCAACAACTTGTACAGGAAGAGACAGAGCAGGCTGTACTTCCTGAGGAGGCTGTGGTCGTTTAACATTTGCAGGAAACTCCTGTGGATGTTCTACCAGTTCGTAGTAGCTAGCATCCCCTTTTTCACCATGGTGTGCTGGGGGGGGGCAGCACATTCAAAAAAGACACATCCAGCTGGACAAACTGATCAGGTGGGCGAGCTCTGTGGTTGGCATGAAGCTGGACTCTCTGGTGATGGGGGCAGAGAAGAGAACACTGGACAAACTGCTGGACATTACGGATGATGCCAGTCACCCTCTGCACACCTTCCTCAGTAACCAGAGGAGCCTCTTCAGCCACAGACTGCTCCTTCCCAAGTACAGGACCAACAGGCTCCTTTGTCCCTCAGACCATCAGACTGTAACAGCTCCTCACTCAGGGGGAGGAGTAACAGGAAGACAGAGGATGGGGAAGGAGAGGAACAGTAGTAGCCAATAAACCACTATTGACCAATATGCCTGGTACTTATATTTGTGTATTTATAGTTATATTTGCAAATTGATTTTTACTTTCACTTTTGACACTGCTTCTTACCCTGTGTGCTGCTATATAATGCTGATGGAAGCTCAATTTCCCTGAGGAAGTCTTCCAAAGGGATTAATAAAATTCTATCTAATGTAATAAATTATGGGGCATTTTGTGATACTGAAGTAAGCAGAATTTTGAAGGTGCCATAAAAGGCTGTAAATACACAAACAGACATCTGACAAACTAAATGACATCATGAACTTTAACTCAACGTTCCACCACATTTGCCATACAATATTAATACTGTTCTGATCATTCTAAATCTTTTGCACATATTTTTAATTTTAGGCCACTAACAATGTCATGATAGTATGCTAATATTTTCAATTTTTTTCATTATTTACATATTAATTATAAGTGTTGGACTTTCTGAAGTTTATGATTTAACTTTATGATTTCTCATCCTATATCTATTGATGGATTTACACAGATTTATGTGTAAAAGAATGAACTGATCCCTCTATATTAAAGCTAATTAAATGCAATGAAACATTTTGCAATAAATGCCAATAAAAGTATAATAGAAAACAGAAAAACTGCATACTGAACAAGTGTAAGATGAATCTATATTCAGTGGTGGGCACAGCTAACTGAAAAGTTAACTTTTATAATGCTAAACCAATAAACCACTAAAAACAATGTAGCAGAAGCTACAGCTATACAATAACTTTCAGTATTGCCCTCAAAGGAAAGCAGGTTTGACTTATGGTTTTGATTTATAAACCAAATTAATCAGGATAGTTTAGCTACATTAAGGTCAAGTCTGTCATTTGTACAAAGTGAAAATATAACACATATCTTTTAATTTTAAAATAATGCACTGAAGTTTTGAAGTTCTGAACATTTGGTTTTGAACTGACTTCAGCCTGGACCCCTGTATGCTGTAAAGGGAAATGACTTGGTTTTTTTTTTGTGGCAGCCTGGTGGCCAGGCCCTTCTGCTGAGGTAAAGTTGAGCTCAGCTCCTCTTAGCTGCCTCACTGCTGCAGAATACATCCCCAATTGATTCCCCCTACTGCCAGATCATGTACTGGTGGCTGCACTGGGACAAATAATATACAACCCAATTCCAATGAATTTGGGATGTTGTGTAAAATGTAAATTAAAACAGAATACAATGATTTGCAAATCCTCTTCAACCCATATTCAACTGAACACAGCACAAAGACAAGATATTTAATGTTCAAACTGATAAACTTTATTGTTTTGTGCAAATATTTGCTCATTTTGAAATAGATGCCTGCAACACGTTTCAAAAAAGCTGGGACAGTGGTTTGTTTACCACTGTGTTACATCACCTTTCCTTCTAACAACACTCAATAAGCGTTTGGGAACTGAGGACACTAATTATTGAAGCTTTATAGGTAGAATTCTTTCCCATTCTTGCCTGATGTAGGACTTCAGTTGTTCAACAGTCTGTGGTCTCCGCTGTCGTATTTTGCGCTTCATAATGCACCACACATTTTTAATGGGCGACAGGTCTGGACTGCAGGCAGGCCAGTCTAGTACCCGCGTTCTTTTACTACGAAGCCACGCTGTTGTAACACACCCAGAATGTGGCTTGGCACTGTCTTGCTGAAATAAGATGTCCTTGAAAAAGATGTTGCTTGAATGGCAGCATAAGTGTGCTCCAAAACCTGGATGTAACCTTTCAGCACTGATGGTGCCATCACAGATGTGTAAGTTGCCCACACAATCACAGATGCTGGCTTTTGAACTTTGTGCTGGTAACAATCTGGATGGTCTTTTTCCTCTTGTCTGGAGGACATGACGTCCATGATTTCCAAAAACAATCTGAAATGTAGACTCATCAGACCACAGCACACTTTCCCACTTTGCATCTGTCCATTTCAAATGAGCTCGGGCCCCGAGAAGGCGGCGGCGTTCTGGATGTTGTTGATGTATGGCTTTTGCTTTGCATGGTAGAGTTTTAAGTTGCACTTGAAGATGTATTGATGAACTGTTTTAACTGACAATGTTTTTCTGAAGTGTTCCTGAGCCCACGCAGTAAGATCCTTTACACAATGGTGTTGGTTTTTAATGCAGTGCTGCCTGAGGGATTCAAGGTCACGGGCATTCGATGTTGGTTTTCGGCTTTGCTGCTTATGTGTAGAAAGTTCTCCAGATTCTCTGAATCTTCTTATTATGGACTATAGATGATGGAATCCCTACATTCCTTGCAACTGAACACTGAGAAACATTGTTCTTAAACTGTTGGACTATTTTTTCACACAGTTGTTCACAAAGTGGTGATCCTTGACCCATCTATGCATGTGAATGGCTGACCCTTTTCGGGATGCTCCTTTTATACCCAATCATGACAGTCACCTGTTTCCAATGAACCTGTTCATCTGTGGAATGTTCCAAACAGGTGTTCTTTGAGCATTGGTGATGTAACAGAGCGGTAAACATACCACTGTCCCAGCTTTTTGAAACGTGCTGCAGGCATACATTTTAAAATGAGCAAATATTTGCATCTTGTCTTTGTGATGTATTCAGTTGAATATACGTTGAAGAGGATTTGAAAATCATTATATTCTGTTTTTATTTACATTTTACACAATGTCCCAACTTCACTGGAATTGGGGTTGTACATAGCAGACAGGAGCCAACAGGGTTTATAAATGTTTTTCACTGTTACCAACTATGTGAAAAAAGAAAAAGTTAGCAGCCTAAAAATTATCGGAACTAAATTTATCGGAAGCTAATTGGTCCGCTAATGGTTTTTGAAGTTAGCTAAAAAGCTAATCAGCTAACAAAAAAGTTAGCTTCAATAATTAGCGGTTAGCGGATTACCAGAACTGTGCCCACCACTGTCTATATTACATCTACTCCAAATAATCTTATTAAAAAAAAAAAAAAAAAAAAAAGATATGGTGAGATGGTAGCTAGCAGTAGTTACCATGATTCCTTTCTCATCACAGATGTTGTAGAATAGATCTTGCTCATAGACTCCTCCTCCCCAAACCCTGAGTACATTCATGTTAGCATCCACAGCTGACTGCAAAAGGTTGTTTAAACTGTAGGAAAAACAAAAGGTTTTGTTGTACACGTTTTCATGTGTTCACAACAAAAACAAGCAGCTCGAAAAAGAAAGGAATCTTGTTACAGCATTCTATGTCAGAAGATGATGATGATTTTACAGAGACAAATTTGGAATTATTGTTTCTTTCAGTAACTAAGTCCCTTCAGCTGCTCTTTTGTTGATGCAGTTTAGACAGTTCAGGCCCGAGGTGGATGTGCATGCTGATTTGGCACAGGTTTTATGCCGGATGCCCTTCCTGACGCAACTCCGCATTACATGGAAAAATGTGGCAGGGGTGGGGTTTGAACCAAGTGAAACCAAGTGTACAAACCACTTTACCACCACCTCTCTATCTCTGTATATTGTTTCCCTCAGTACATAATGATAATGGGACACAAAATGCATTCATAAAAATGGGGGTGCAGATCAGACTTCCAAAGCACACTCACGTAGCAGAGTTAACTTTATCCTGGAAACAGTGGGCTGGAATCCAGTTGGAGCCTTTCAGGAAAATTGGTTTGCCATTCACGCGGAAATAAAAGCTTAGTCCTGAAGAGCCGACGATGGGCTCCTGGACAAGTTCCACTGAACGAAAATACACCTGCAAGAGAGATTTTTATTCATGCATCCAATGCACTGAAACATAAAAAAACCGCACAAAAATTATATTATATTATATATATATATATATATATATATATATATATATATATATATATATATATATATATATATACACACACACACTCAACAAAAATATAAACGCAACACTTTTGGTTTTGCTCCCATTTTGTATGAGATGAACTCAAAGATCTAAAACTTTTTCCACATACACAATATCACCATTTCCTTCAAATATTGTTCACAAACCAGTCTAAATCTGTGATAGTGAGCCACTCTGAAAGGTGCAGTTTTGTTTTATTGGGGGGGGATACCAGTCAGTATCTGGTGTGGCCACCATTTGCCTCATGCAGTGCAACACATCTCCTTTGCATAGAGTTGATCAGGTTGTCAATTGTGGCCTGTGGAATGTTGGTCCACTCCTCTTCAATGGCTGTGCGAAGTTGCTGGATATTGGCAGGAACTGGTACACGCTGTCGTATACGGCGATCCAGAGCATCCCAAACATGCTCAATGGGTGACATGTCCTGTGAGTATGCCGGCCATGCAAGAACTGGGACATTTTCAGCTTCCAAGAATTGTGTACAGATCCTTGCAACATGGGGCTGTGCATTATACTGCTGCAACATGAGGTGATGTTCTTGGATGTATGGCACAACAATGGGCCTCAGGATCTCTTCACAGTATCTCTGTGCATTCAAAATGCCATCAATAAAATGCACCTGTGTTCTTCGTCCATAACAGACGGCTGCCCATACCATAACCCCACCGCCACCATGGGCCACTTGATCCACAACACTGACATCAGAAAACCGCTCACCCACACGACGCCACACACGCTGTCTGCCATCTGCCCTGAACAGTGTGAACCGGGATTCATCTGTGAAAAGAACACCTCTCCAACGTGCCAAACGCCAGCGAATGTGAGCATTTGCCCACTCAAGTCGGTTACGACGACGAACTGGAGTCAGGCTGAGACCCTGATGAGGACGACGAGCATGCAGATGAGCTTCCCTGAGACGGTTTCTGACAGTTTGTGCAGAAATTCTTTGGTTATGCAAACCGATTGGTTCAGCAGCTGTCCGAGTGGCTGGTCTCAGACGATCTTGGAGGTGAACATGCTGGATGTGGAAGTCCTGGGCTGGTGTGGTTACACGTGGTCTGCGGTTGTGAGGCTGGTTGGATGTACTGCAAAATTCTCTGAAACGCCTTTGGAGATGGCTTATGGTAGAGAAATGAACATTCAATACATGAGCAACAGCTCTGGTTGACATTCCTGCTGTCAGCATGCCAATTGCATGCTCCCTCAAATCTTGCGACATCTGTGACACTGTGCTGTGTGATAAAACTGCACCTTTCAGAGTGGCCTTTTATTGTGGACAGTCTAAGGCACACCTGTGCACTAATCATGGTGTCTAATCAGCATCTTGATATGGCACACCTGTGAGGTGGGATGGATTATCTCAGCAAAGGAGAAGTGCTCACTATCACAGATTTTGACTGGTTTGTGAACAATATTTGAGGGAAATGGTGATATTGTGTATGTGGAAAAAGTTTTAGATCTTTAAGTTCATCTCATACAAAATGGGAGCAAAACCAAAAGTGTTGCGTTTATATTTTTGTTGAGTATATATATATATATATATATATATATATATATATATATATATATATATATATATATATATATATAGATCGCACAGACTAGACTCTGCTCAAACACCCTGCTGCTCAAATGCTCTGAATTTTGGTGTAAAATTATTTGTAACATACAAATTTCTAATGGAACACTGTCAAAAACAGAAGCATTAAAATGGTAACAGCCAAAACCAACTACACCCCCAATTCTAATGAAGCTGGAACGTTGTGTAAAATATAAATAAAAACAGAATACAATTATTTGCAAATCCTCTTCAACCTATATTCAATTGAATACACTAAAAGACAACATATTTAATGTTCAAACTGATAAACCTTATTGTTTTTGTGCAAATATTTGCTCATTTGGAAATGGATGCCTGCAACACGTTTCAAAAAAGCTCAGACAGTGGTATGTTTTCCACTGTGTTACATCACCTTTCCTTCTAACAACACTCAAGCATTTGGGAACTGAGGACACGAATTGTTGAAGCTTTGTAGGTGGAATTCTTTCCCATTCTTGCTTAATGTACGACTTCATTTGTTCATTTGTAGGGTTGGGTATCGAGAACCGGTTCTTTTCGGATATCGTTAAAGAAATTATTTGATCCACCGATATGATTAGTCTTTTTGCTTAACAATTCCCTTATCGGTGCTTCAGAGCAGCCGTTGTTTTTGAGTGTGTTTGTCAGGAAAATGATCATTCCTCTACATTCATTACAGACCCTGCAGCGCGATTCCACTTTGAAGCGTGAACCAATGAAGCAATGCTTCGAGCCGCTGGCTCGTTGGTTCTTTGATTTGGTGCTCTTCAGAAGAGGCAAGTCCGCTTCTTAACCCCTCTCAAAGCCATTAAAATATGTTAATCGTGAGTAACTTTTGTGTGGATTAAAGTCACAAACTGGACTCTTCTCTTGTTGCAGTCAAGAAATGAGAATCGTCCTCTGTTCCATTGGCAAACGCTGTGCAGCTCTCTTCTGAGACAGAGTCCGGTCGGAATTAATAACTTAAAAGGGAATCGTCGCTTTAAATAAAATGACACTTCTTTTCAAACACTGTAATACAAACAAACTACAATAGACTAAAATGTTTTTTTCCTCCCAAAATGAGACGTTCTGTGTTCTTTATGAATTACATTCTGACGTGCAGCACAGCCAGCAGCAAGAGCTAAGCTCAGATGTATAGAAAGATATTCATGCCAATAATGTCTGAAAGAAAATGTTTTTGACAAAAACTACAGATTTTACAGAAACATTGTTCTTAAGCTGTAGGACTATTTTTTCACGCGGTTGTTCATAAAGTTGTGATCCTCACCCCATCTTTGCTTGTGAACAGCTGAGCCTTTTGGGGATGCTCCTTTTATACCCAATCATGACACTCACCTGTTTCCAGTTAACCTGTTCATCTGTGGAATGTTCCAAACAGCTGTTGTTTGAGCATTCATCAACTTTCCCCAGTCTTTTGTTGCCCCTGTCCCAGCTTTTTTGAAATGTGTTGCAGGCATCCATTTCAAAATGAGCAAATATTTGCACAAAAACAATAAAGTCTATCAGTTTGAACATTAAATATCTTGTATTTGTGGTGTCTTCAACTGAATATTGGTTGAAGAGGATTTGCAAATCAGTGTATTCTGTTTTTATTTACATTTTACACAATGACCCAATTTCATTGGAATTGGGGTTGTATTTACAACCACTACTCAGGTCCCAGTAACCACTGAAGGCAGAGATTTTTTGCTTAAATTACTCTGAGACCTCCAAGATTCTGTTTGGTCCAAATGAACAGTTTTTTTTTTTCCATGTGAATGACCAAAAAGTCCTGTTTTGAACATTGAACCCAATGAAATGAGCTGTTGTATTTCATGAACACATGAGGAAAAGTGTTCCAGTGATCAGACAGACTAAAGAGTGTCATGAGTCACAGTTGAATAAGTCTATAAAATTATGACAGCATAATTTAGTATTTTGGCAAAAATGTAACACTAAAGATCTGCCTTTAGGGTCTCATGTACGACAGGAAGAATTATCCTGGCTAAAATGCTAATGACACAAACAACACTAATTCTCTATTTTCATAATTTTGTTTTAACTGCGCTTGTTAATGAGAATTCAAACCTTAGCACCCAGAAATCCTGACAATTAGACCTCATTTCATCAAATACAGTCACTATGTTTAGTTACAAGGCGTTCTTGATGGAGAAGGTCAGTCAGTAAGAAATCCTAAAGATATCATGACCACATTGCCATTTTCAAAGGCACAAGATGAAAGATAAAAAAAAAAAAAAAAAATCATGAAATGACACACACATCACAAACTATATTGGCGTGCAGGGTCAAAAAATAGCATCAAAAGCAAAAAAGAAAGAGGTACGTCACACTTTCTTTTGGTGCTGCATTAAAGGTTTGCTTGGGAGCTGACTTGGCTGTGCGGGTCTCTTTCTTTTTTGCACAAAATGAAAGATCACCATCGTCATCAGGATTCATTGTCTTTACACAGTGATTCTGCAGATTTCAATCTGTCTCAAACTGCAGCGACACACTTTTGAACAATTGTTAACCTTGGACTCTGCACTCAGGATTAATAATCTCTCCTGGAAGCTTTTGATAATGAGGTTGTAAAAGGGTTGGCTACCGTATCCATTAGGCCACCACAGCTTCACTGGGTTACTCTGAAAGGAAAAGTAAACATATGTAAAGAGTAAGTTGTTCAGAAATGTGCACATGATGATTGCCACCAAATCTGGCTTTATTGCCAAATTATGAGTATTCATTTTGTCCCATTTGTCACGGACATACATTTATTCAAAACAAAAACAAAGGCATTGGAGAATATGCGGTGTTATATAACGGCTGAGTGGATCCTTGTCATTTGATTGGTGCTTTGTATATCACAACATGGATTATTCATCCCATTTGTGTTGCATTGCATTTTGCATGCAATTTGGTTCCATACGTTTTGTACCATTGTATGCTGTGACCACCACCCACTAGTGGGGGCAGTGTTTAGCTAAACATGGCGGAGTTTGTTTTGCTGATGGACGACGATTTGAATGCGCTAATTCTTGTAACACACACACACAAAAAAAAAAAACAAAAAAAATCCACTACACTGTAAGCCGTCTGGAGGCATGAAGAGCTGTTAAGATGAAGAGGATGAAGTTAGGATGAAGAGCTCGACTAATTTCTGATGTGTTTTTTTGCTGGACTGAAGTCTCTTTTTTTTCCTGGAAGCACACAAAATCAGTGCACAGCATCACGGACTACATTGTCAGAATTATTTTTGAACTGTCTAACTGTTTTTACAAGTTGAGTGAGAACAATTTTGGACTCCGATTTAAAGTTTGTGTTGGACTGCTGACGTCAAAGCACCAGTGACAAACACCAAAATGTAAGTCCCTTTTCTGCTGTTCATAAATGAATAAAATATCAAATGCCAAGGATCTATTTTAGCCATAAAACAAATAATGAATGTTTTTACATTCTTTTAATGGAACAAATATTTAATTTGGTGAAATATTCATACCATTGAACTCAAACATTCATTATTTGTATATTATCTTGTATTTTATTCATGTTATTTATGTGGGCAGTGTGTCCTGTTAGCATGTTGTAAATTCTGTTGAATACACATACCGTGTTTACATGCAAAATGAAAATGTTCTTGGATTTTCCAGGCAGAAACTGTGCCTTCAGTGTCTGCTCTGATCCCAGATCAGGTATGGACAGGGAGACGTCTAGGCTTATTGTCTGAACTGCATCAACAAATAACTCAACCTGGACTCTCCACTGCGCAAGGCCAACATCTAAACAGATTACAGAAAAAACAGCATCCATACAGCCAATCACTCAGTGGTGATATAGAAAAATTCTAGGAGACACAGTTCTATAAACATCAAAACAATGCATCTTGCACAATCACCTACATGGAGAACAGGTTTGTTCCATGTGTGTTATTTCCATTTGATTTTGAGGGAAACAGTCTCTCTCAGTGCTCTAAAATTTTAATCAAGCTTTGGAATACGGCACAGGACCTAAAATTGTAAGGCTTACTGTAAAGAGGAACACAGGAAACCTGGATGAGCTGCAGAATCTCAAACGCCTCTAGATGAACTCCCTTCCATAGCCCCAGTGTTGGGAAAGAAGGACCCCAGTCCCAGCTGAATGAGCTCTGCTCCTGCACACAAAACACACTGCCTGACTATTTATACGTACACCAATACAGATCATTGCTAAAACACTCTTCCCAACAACTAGGCTGTGTGACATCTGCCCCATTTCAATGATGCTTAGCAGGATTACTCAACAAAAACAAAACCAGATTTCATGCAATATGGTTGAAGTTGAGTGTTGCGTGAGCTGTGGGCTGGACTCATTCACAGCTGGGTGGACTGAAACAATGCAGATAAAGTGTTTTGCTCAAGGGCACAGACAGGTAGGGTGACCTAGAATCTAACCCAGGTCCACATATTGTTAGATCTACTAATTATCCCACGGAGCCTGCCCCATCTTCCAGACAGGACCCTTAATTTTTTTCTTTTTTTAATTCTTCGAAAAAAATATAAGGAAAGAATCTCAGAATTCAGCATGATACAAATGGTTTTACCATATCTGTGATTGTGACCAAATATATATATGAATAAAAATATGACAAACGTGTGTGTGGTGGGATATGAAACTACCAGCCTTGACAGAAGTATTCACTGCCCAAGTGCCCCCTAGTTTTGCATGTATTGGTCATATATAGCAATGTAAACAAGGTAGTATAATTATAGAACCTGGGATGGTTCTATAATTTGGTTAATGCATTGCATACTACTCCCACACCTGAACTGACATTCTGTCATTTGACACAATCTCATCACTGGGATGAACTCAGGTTTGGTGGAGTAAATCATTAAATTCTGATTCAAATAGATTAAGATCAAGACATCCAGGGAAACAAAAACTCAAAACTAGTCCTGCAGACTGCCTGCAGACTACACTCACTTTCCGGATGAAATTGACATGACATTCCCCCTTCTGAACTTCTGGAGGACATTCAGGAGGAACCCTGTAGGCAGAATGGGCTTTCCTCCTTTCAGCTGCATATAGGACAGGAGACAGCAAATGAACCTCCAGCTCGTTAGCCCCGTCTGTCAGCAAGTCTCTGATTGGGAAGTCCTACACACCAAAAACAGACATCATCAGACAAAAAAATGATGGTTGGACTTTTGTTGAGCAGCTCTTTGACAGTGAACATACATATCTGCGAAACATGTTGTCTGTGCTGCCCACAAGTACTCCATTGAGCCAAAGGGACGCTACAGTGTCCACACCATCAAAGACAAGAAGCACTTTCTGCTTGGATCTGTTAACACAAAGATCAGTTAAAAACACTGAGTAGAAAAGTCCAAGAATTCATTTAAATTATTATATTAACCTGAGGTGGCTGGGCACAGAAAATGTGGTCACATATGTCCAGTTGTCAAGGGAAATCCACTGATAAGAAACATCATTGAACCTGAAATAGGGGTCCTGCAACAACAGAAAAAGGATTTACCCAGCTTTTGAATCCATTTATGGTTATGAAATGTGTTTAAAATTTCATTGTTTATGATTGACAACTGCTACCAATAGCTTGTGTTGTCACATCTATGTTACAATAGCATGCATACGAGTTTGGCTTCAATCACGGATCACTTGGTCAAGGATGCATGCTGTGAAAATGAAAAGTTGATAAATATATTGACGAATATTTTTGAAGAAATTAGCAATTAACAGTGTTGTTTGTGTTATTGATTTATTGTTTTTGTAGTTCAAATGGTTTAGTCAGTTTAGTTAAGTGTCATGTTGCCATTGCCATGACTGAAAAGTGTACTGCGTTTGATGTGTTCCGCCACCATCGCTGTTTGTGCACATCTAAAAACAGAAGCACCTGCTTGCGGCAGAATGCAGAAAAGATAAAAAAAAACTCTCTGTGCATGCGTGCATGTGTATAACTTTGATCACGGACAAATGAGGAAAGCTGACATTTGCCATTTGGTATGCTTATGTATTTTGGGTCAAGGATGAACACTGCAAACATGGAAACTATGGATATTAGCTAACATTGATATTTACATTCTGAACTAACATGCCATTCCAGTGTGGGGGGGGGGGGGGGGGGGGAATCATCTTTATATTAAAGTCATGAGCATGTGTGTGCATGATTTTAGATTTAGTAAGTTCAATATTTATGTGACAGATCCACCCACATAGGATTTTCATAATGAAAATGTTAGTTGTTTTTCTTAACCCCAAATTTTAAAAGGAAATATTTTCACTGTCAATTTCACACAAGCTTTGGTCCTTTGTTTCTATTGATAAATCAGAAACTGTTCACATTCCTATCATTTTTGGTTCATTTCTGGTAGGCTGACAAGGATGTATTACATTTCACAGAAGAAAGAAATGATTTTTACAAGTTTTTCAAGAACAAAAGACTTTTTCAAAATCGTAATTGAATTTTTGTTTTGAGACCAGTCACATTGTATCTCTGATGGATCAATTAATGTAAAAACGGCAGTTTTAGGCTTCCAGATAAAGGTGGGAATGAAAAGCTAAAACAGCCCTTATTTTGTCATTCGCCACATGACTAGTAACACAAGAAGCACCAGGACCCTCAAGACTCTCCTTTCTCTTCCACAGGTATCAGCAATGCTAAACACCTCTGTTCAGAGACCTCATGAGTCCGAAAGCTCTTCTCACGCACCTCTAGATCTCTGAGGAAGAGGAACCCAGACACATTAATACCAGTGCAGAGATTCGTGAACCTCTCTACAAATCCAACGCTTTCACAATATAAACATACATTTCTGATGGCTGTGTTCAGGAAGTTATTGAAAGACTGGATCTTGATTATGATCCAGGACAACCGAGTCATGTGAGGGGTACCTGGAAAATGGCTGCTCCTTAGATATGCTCTTGGTCCCCGTCAATTATTTCCAATTAAATTACAATAACTCTCTGTAAATAGTTTATGGCTGTTACTAACAGTTAGTGTTTTTAACCTAGTCATGGGCAAAGCAGAAAATAAAGTGTTCAGAGTTTATGATGAATCAACCAAAACAAAGCGTGCAGACCCGTCTGAAAACTAAGCTATCATGGAAGCTAGCCCTGCTAGCCCAGAGGCAGGCCAGAAAAACAACATCGAAGACCTTCTTTCAGAGATTACGAAAATTGGGATTACTTTAAATCAAGTAGCGACCAACGTGTCAATAAAGTCGGACACTACGGAGCTGAAAAACACTGAGTGCCCTCCAGACACGAATGGAAGAAGCTGAAACTTGCATTGCTAATGTGGAGGATTGCACTGCTAACGTAGCTAATAAAAACAAGCGGCTAGCACAGCGAGTGGAACAACTTTGGAACCGGGTAGAGGAGCAGGAAAATCGAAGCAGACGGAAAAACATCAGGTTAATTGGACTGAAGGAAGGTAAAGAAGCAGGAACCACCCTGAATGACTATGTCAGGAAGATACTGCAGGATGGCTTTAAACTGGAGGGAAATGAGTATGAGAGCCACAGAAGTGGAGGGCCGCGACCGGATGACGATCAACCACCAGGTATGATACGGTGAAATTTCTATGTTATACAGCTCGACAGAAAGTTCTTGCAGTGGCAAAGAAAGAAAGGGGTCTGAAAGGGGAGGATCGCACTCTCTCAATCTACGAAGATATAACGAAGGAGCGTTCTGACAGGCGGAGGCACATCCTGATAATCTGAGATTCACGTGGAAGGGGAAGAGATGGAGCTTCACTGATCCGAAGAAAGCAGAACGCTTTATCCGGGAAAACATTGCAACCACGGAGGGAGATGACTGACTGATGCACACATCATGGAGAGCAGAACACAACGGGGATGGGGACATATGGAGGAGTCACAACCAGGTGGTGGGTGAAGTGAATGGAGGTAACCGTTCATAGAACCCACATGGACCAGAATCAGCGAGGGAGGCCTGATCACCCTGTTGTGTTCTTTTTAAGGACAGTGGTATTTGAGTTAGGGTTATTTCTATGTTTGTTGGTTCTGTTACAGGATGCGAGGTTATGTTCTGTTTTTATGTTTATTACGGCAGAGGTTTGGCACTCAGTTGTCACACTGAAATAGGGAATGGTATGACTTTATAATCAAAGATGGGCAAATGTGACATTGGTAACATCAGTGGGTAGTGGGTACATTAATATAGTAACATGGAACATTAATGGTTGTGGTACTCCAGTCAAAAGGAAAAAGATACTTGCATATCTTAAAGCTAAAGGTACAGATGTTGCATTTATCCAAGAAACGCATTTCAGTAATGAAAATGAAGCCCTGAAAATGAAACGGGATTGGGTAGGAAAGGTGTTTCATAATTCTGTATCCAGCAAGAGATGTGGGGTTGCTATCCTAGTTAATAGAAGGCTCAATTTTATCCTTTTAAAGCAATTTAAAGACCCTGATGGACGGATCTTGGAAGTGGAAGCTCTTATTAATAGAACCAAAGATGTATTATGCAATATATATGCCCCTAACAATGAAAACCCAGTTTTCTTCCATGAAGTCAACAAAATGCTGGGTGGCACGGATGGCCAAATAATTTTAGGAGGAGACTTTAACCAAATATTAGATGATCGCCTAGATCGTAGCAAAGATAGACCCAGCCTGACCTCTAGAGATAGAACTGCTTTACATAGTCTTCAGAAGGCCCTGGGCCTAACTGATATTTGAAGACTTACTCACAAGAAAGGGGATACACATTCTACTCCCATTCCCATAGAACATACTCACGAATAGATTTCTTTCTTATTTCTATTTAACTTGTTGACATGGTTACAGACTGTAATATAGGGTCATAGCAATAACAGACCATGCACCGGTGGAACTACATCTACAACCCCTGGCAAAAATTATGGAATCACCGGCCTTGGAGGATGTTCACTCAGTTGTTTAATTTTGTAGAAAAAAGCAGATCACAGACATGACACAAAACTAAAGTCATTTCAAATGGCAACTTTCTGGCTTTAAGAAACACTATAAGAAATCAGGAAAAAAAAATTGTGGCAGTCAGTAACGGTTACTTTTTTAGACCAAGCAGAGGTAAAAAAAACATGGACTCACTCAATTCTGAGGAATAAATTGTGGAATCACCCTGTAAATTTTCATCCCCAAAACTAACACCTGCATCAAATCAGATCTGCTCGTTAGTCTGCATCTAAAAAGGAGTGATCACACCTTGGAGAGCTGTTGCACCAAGTGGACTGACATGAATCATGGCTCCAACACGAGAGATGTCAATTGAAACAAAGGAGAGGATTATCAAACTCTTAAAAGAGGGTAAATCATCACGCAATGTTGCAAAAGATGTTGGTTGTTCACAGTCAGCTGTGCCTAAACTCTGGACCAAATACAAACAACATGGGAAGGTTGTTAAAGGCAAGCATGCTGGTAGACCAAGGAAGACATCAAAGTGTCAAGACAGAAAACTTAAAGCAATATGTCTCAAAAATCAAAAATGCACAACAAAACAAATGAGGAACGAATGGGAGGAAACTGGAGTCAACGTCTGTGACCGAACTGTAAGAAACCGCCTAAAGGAAATGGGATTTACATACAGAAAAGCTAAACGAAAGCCATCATTAACACCTAAACAGAAAAAACAAGGTTACAATGGGCTAAGGAAAAGCAATTGTGGACTGTGGATGACTGGATGAAAGTCATATTCAGTGATGAATCTCGAATCTGAATTGGGCAAGGTGATGATGCTGGAACTTTTGTTTGGTGCCATTCCAATGAGATTTATAAAGATGACTGCCTGAAGAGAACATGTAAATTTCCACAGTCATTGATGATATGGGGCTGCATGTCAGGTAAAGGCACTGGGGAGATGGCTGTCATTACATCATCAATAAATGCACAAGTTTATGTTGATATTTTGGACATTTTTCTTATCCCATCAACTGAAAGGATGTTTGGGGATGATGAAATCATTTTTCAAGATGATAATGCATCTTGCCATGGAGCAAAAACTGTGAAAACATGCCTTGCAAAAGACACATAGGGTCAATGTCATGGCCTGCAAATAGTCCGGATCTTAATCCAATTGAAAATCTTTGGTGGAAGTTGAAGAAAATGGTCCATGACAAGGCTCCAACCTGCAAAGCTGATCTGGCAACAGCAATCAGAGAAAGTTGGAGCCAGATTGATGAAGACTACTGTTTGTCACTCATAAAGTCCATGCCTCAGAGACTGCAAGCTGTTATAAAAGCCAGAGGTGGTGCAACAAAATACTAGTGATGTGTTGGAGCGTTCTTTTGTTTTTCATGATTCCATAATTTTTTCCTCAGAATTGAGTGATTCCATATTTTTTTCCCTCTGCTTGGTCTAAAAAAGTAACTGTTACTGACTGCCACAATTTTTTTTCCTGATTTCTTATAGTGTTTCTTAAAGCCAGAAAGTTGCCATTTGAAATGACTTTAGTTTTGTGTCATGTCTGTGATCTGCTTTTTTTTCTACAAAATTAAACAACTGAATGAACATCCTCCAAGGCCGGTGATTCCATAATTTTTGCCAGGGGTTGTACATTTAAATGTTCATAAGAATACGGATGGACGATGGAGAATGAATGCAAGTTTGTTACATGATGATCAATTTGCCACAAAACTTGGGGAAGACAGGAATATTTTTGGAATTAAATAAAGGAACAATGGAGAGATTATCCACAGTGTGAGATGCTCTTAAAGCATTCATCAGAGAGAAGTTTATAGCCTACAGCTCATGGAAGAAAAAGGAGAGCAAAGAGAAAATGCAATTATTAGAAAAGGAAATAACTGACCTAGAAAAAAATTTTGGCAGAACGATATGATGAGGAACATTTTTAGAAATGCAAGGGTAAGCAATATTTAGGTATAGAACTAAATCGAGATATAGGAGAGATTATTGTTGCAAATATGGTAAAACTATTAAATAAAATAAAAGTTAATTTGGATAACTGGAGCAGACTGAATTTAACACTTTGGGAGAAAATAAATACAATTAAAATGGTTGTTGCCCAGCAAATAAACTATCTAACAGGACTGATACCTATATGCATCCCTCAACAGCCATTGTTAAGATAAAAAAAATGCTGATGAGATTGAATGGGGACAATACGGAGGTTGATGAACAATGGGAATGTTTTAAAGAATATATGTATAGCAGAAATAATGTAAGAATGTGAAAACTGGTGAAATGGCCTACACTCAATGACTGCCTTCCCTATAGTATAAACTTTATTTTTTGATAATTTGTGACTGGCACTGCCTGTTCCATAATCTGCCTTTTTTCTCCTTTCTTTGTTCAAGGATATTGTTTTAATGTTTGATAATTATCAAAATCAAATAAAAATTTGAATTATTAAAAAAATTATCCAGGACAACGACAAACTCAGACACTCAGTCACATGTTACTTCCCCAGGCAGGACTGGTTCCCATTAACAGATGGGAGGACTGAGATGATGCAGGTGAAGTGTCTTGTGACTGTCCAAGGACCTGAAATTGAACCTCACAGTCTGTATAGTGGTAGTCTAACTCCTATCCCACAGAGCCGTCTGTTCTATTTCAAATGACTAAAAACTGCATGAGCTCTTAATAATGGTATTATACCTGCACAATAGATTGTGGTTCATCAAATGCACTATTTATTCAATGAACTAATAGGTTACCAGGTGTCTTAAAAGCAAATACCAAAGCTTTTAGTAAAAATTACCCCATATATATGGATGTATTTAAGTAAATTAATTTAAAAAATTGGGTTTGCTAAAACGTGGATGTTTTGACCTTCTACAAAGTGCAGACCAACTCAATGAGGATGGTTTACAGAGTAATCTGCACTCAATATATGGATGCATGTCACAAAAGTCTAAATGCTGTCATCACTACAGGCCAAATGTTTGCTTTATCCAAAAGAATTTGCACATGACCAGTCACAGGCTCCTAAGACTATGGAGTCAGTTAACACGAAACCCAAACCCAAATTTAAAAGTAACGTTTAAAATAAAATTGAGTTGGAAATAAAAATTACAATTACGCACAAAACCATATTCCAACTGTCACACAACCAGACACAAAAGAAAACAAAGGAAGATTTTAAAGGGAACCAAATCTCAAACCACTTTAATTTATTACTAAATATAACTGTTTCAAAGCCTGTTCACTCTTTACCCATTTCAAAGATGCTTATATAATGACTACAAGTGAAATTTAACAGAAGTCAAAACTTCAGATTTGTGAAATATACAACCCCTGGCAAAAATTATGGAATCACCGTCCTTGGAGGATGTTCATTCACTTGTTTAATTTTGTAGAAAAAAAGCAGATCACAGACATGACACAAAACTAAAGTCATTTCAAATGGCAACTTTCTGGCTTTAAGAAACACTATAAGAAATCAAGAAAAAAATTGTGGCAGTTACTAACGGTTACTTTTTTAGACCAAGCAGAGGGAAAAAAATATGGACTCACTCAATTCTGAGGAATAAATTATGGAATCACCCTGTAAATTTTCATCCCCAAAACTAACACCTGCATCAAATCAGATCTGCTCGTTAGTCTGCATCTAAAAAGGAGTGATCACACCTTGGAGAGCTGTTGCACCAAGTGGACTGACATGAATCATGGCTCCAACATGAGAGATGTCAACTGAAACAAAGGAGAGGATTATCAAACTCTTAAAAGAGGGTAAATCATCACGCAATGTTGCAAAAGATGGTTGTTCACAGTCAGCTGTGTCTAAGCTCTGGACCAAATACAAACAACATGGGAAGGTTGTTAAAGGCAAACATACTGGTAGACCAAGGAAGACATCAAAGCATCAAGACAGAAAACTTAAAGCAATATGTCTCAAAAATCAAAAATGCACAACAAAACAAATGAGGAACGAATGGGAGGAAACTGGAGTCAACGTCTGTGACTGAAGTGTAAGAAACCACCAAAAGGAAATGGGATTTACATACAGAAAAGCTAAACGAAAGCTATCATTAACACCTAAACAGAAAAGTTACAGTGGGCTAAGGAAAAGCAGTCATGGACTGTGGATGACTGGATCAAAGTCATATTCAGTGATGAATCTTGAATCTGCATTGGGCAAGGTGATGATGCTGGAACTTTTGTTTGGTGCCGTTCCAATGAGATTTATAAAGATGACTGCCTGAAGAGAACATGTAAATTTCCACAGTCATTGATGATATGGGGCTGCATGTCAGGTAAAGGCACTGGGGAGATGGCTGTCATTACATCATCAATAAATGCACAAGTTTACGTTGATATTTTCGACACTTTTCTTATCCCATCAATTGAAAGGATGTTTGGGGATGATGAAATCATTGTTCAAGATGATAATGCATCTTGCCATAGAGCAAAAACTGTGAAAACATTCCTTGCAAAAAGACATATAGGGTCAATGTCATGGCCTGCAAATAGTCTGGATCTTAATCCAATTGAAAATCTTTGGTGGATGTTGAAGAAAATGGTCCATGACAAGGCTCCAACCTGCAAAGCTGATCTGGCAACAGCAATCAGAGAAAGTTGGAGCCAGACTGATGAAGAGTACTGTTTGTCACTCATTAAGTCCATGCCTCAGAGACTGCAAGCTGTTATAAAAGCCAGAGGTGGTGCAACAAAATACTAGTGATGTGTTGGAGCGTTCTTTTGTTTTTCATGATTCCATAATTTTTTCCTCAGAATTGAGTGAGTCCATATTTTTTTCCCTCTGCTTGGTCTAAAAAAGTAACCGTTACTGACTGCCACAATTTTTTTTTCCTGATTTCTTATAGTGTTTCTTAAAGCAAGAAAGTTGCCATTTGAAATGACTTTAGTTTTGTGTCATGTCTGTGATCTGATTTTTTTTCTACAAAATTAAACAACTGAATGAACATCCTCCGAGGCCGGTGATTCCATAATTTTTGCCAGCGGTTGTACAAATTCTTTTAAAATCATTAAAAAATATAACAGAGATAATAAATGGTAAATGTACTGCATTTATATAGCGCTTTTCCATCTGCAACAGTCACTCAAAGTGCTTTATAAATTATGCCTCATATTCACCCCGATGTCAGGGTGCTGCCACACAAGGCACTCACTACACACCGGGAGCTGCAGGAGATTAAAGACCTTGCCCAAGGGCCCTTAGTGATTTTCCAGTCAGGCTGGGATTTGAACCGAGGATCTTCTGGTCTCAAGCCCAATGCCTTAACCACTAGACCATCACCTCCCCAAAACAACTAGTGTGTTGCCCGTGGGAATTCACAGACTTTACACTGGGTAGTGTTTATAAAATAAGTAGGTGACATTTTTCAAGAGTGATAATAATTTATGCAAAGTTTCTATAATGAGTTGGAATCGCGTGCAAGTCCAGAATGTTTTTAGAACATTAACAGTTTTTAGAAGAAGAATTCAACCCTTTTATTTCCTGTTAATTACATAATTTATAATGTTAATTTACTGTCTTAATAATATTTAGAAATAGTTTAGGTTCTTGTTATCATATACACATTAAGTGGCTTCTGTGTGCATGGCTTCGATCACGCAAAAACAGGGGAGAGCTGACATTTGCCATTTAGTATGCTTATGTATTTTGGGTCAAGGATGAACGCTGGGAAAATGGAAAGTTGATAGGACAAATATTTTTGGAGAAATTAGTAATTTTAGGAGAGGTGATGATCTAGTGGTTTAAGTGTTGGGCTTCAGACCAGAGGATCCTCAGGTCAAAACCCAGCCTGACCAGAAAATTGCTAAAGGCCCGTGGGCAAGGTCCTTAATCCCCTAATTGCTCCCGGTGTGTAGTGACCACCTTGCATGGCAGCACCCTGATATCAGTGTATGAGTTTGATCCAGAACTTTGTGAATGGGTGTGAATGTTTGAATACAAAGGCATCAGTGTAAAGCGCTTTGAGCTTCTGTTGCAGATGGAAAAGCTCTAGATAAATGCAGTCCATTTTAGGAAACCAATAAACAAGTGTGCGTGCGGGGGGTGTGCGGCTTTGATCACAGAAAAACTGGGGACCTCAAAAACAAAATGTTGATAGGACAAATATTTTGGGACAAATTAGCGATTTTAGCTAACCGGTAAACAATAAATGTTGTGCTGTAATGCACCATGGGAGTTTGGGGTTTCAAATGTTATTGTAGTTCATGTTAGTTTAACAGTGTTGTTAGTGTTATTGATTTGTGTTTTTGTAGTTCAGTCAGTTTAGATAAGTGTTCTGTTGCTGTCACCATGAGTGAGTTAAGTGTCATGTTGGTAACATGAGTGAACTGTGTAGTGTTTTTAATGTCTTCTGACACCATTTCTGAAATACAACACACACAGCCCATTTCCTGGACACATCTGTACGTCATGGCTCTTGATGTACTGATTACAGCTTCAATCCACCCCTGAAGCTTCCCCAAGTTCTATATTTTCAGATATGGTTTGTCTATTTTTTTTTATCAGGAGGCTGTAATTATCAACATTAAAATAAAAAAAATTTACATTTTAGTTTCTATGTATTGAAACAAGAATAAGTAAAATTTTCACTCTGAAATACCTGACAAAAAATATTTAACTTTTTCACGATATTTCTCTCTCACACACACCAAGAAATGCAATTTTATGATTATTCCATGTGGGATGCGTGATTGTTACCTGGATGTATCCGTGTAGGTGCAGAGCAGAGTGAACACAACCAGGAACCTCTGCAGACAAACTGAGAGAACTGTTCGAGTTCCTCAGCTTCCAGTTACCGTTCAGGGTCTCAGTTTGCTGCTGCCAGCAATATCCCAATAAAACCCCCACACACAAACCCCAAATAACGGTCTGTGCCAACAACATCATCTTCTGGAACCCTTCGTTAACATGACTTTACAAAATAAAAGGACGCAATTAAAAATAAAAATAAAAAACCACAACAAAAAGAAAGAAAACACGGAGCCCTTCACGGATGGCCAAGCGGCACGAACACTGAGTGCGAACGCTTCCTTGTCACGTGTCACACTCGCACGAGCGCCACCACGCTGCTCAGAGTGCCACTCTCATTGGACCAACATCTCTGCTATTTTGGCATTGTGGGATAGCCCACAGATTGAGCTCGCCGGACTACTTTCGCGAAAATGCTCAGCGTGCCTCTCTCGTTGGAGCGACAACACACAGAATTTGTCTCTTTGTCCCAGATAGATCTCTTTCAATGCAGCTTCTTGTTCTGACTTTAACACGACGTTAACACCCAAGTCTTTCATCGTCCAACTGTAAATGGTAATCAAAACATTCCAATCGTATCTTTCTAAACTCTTCCGCATCAAACTCCATCGTGTCAGTGTTTACAATGCTCATAAACTTTTAAGTTTCTTAAATATTCATTATAACCACTCTTAAAACTTCAGTTAAATTTTAGAATTGATTTAGACGAAATATACTCATTATCTCACAGGAATATAATCACAATTATCTGGGAACTACTTTTTGCACAGGAACTAATCAAGCACATCGGCTGCCGGCGCGTACTAACACAGAATCCCCAGAAACTGTGGAAAGTTGTTCGGACATAACGAGTGTCCACTTTTAGCTGGTCATAAGCTAAGCTAGTAGTGGCGCTCGTGAGAGTAGTCAGCTGAAGCCTCGACCTATCACATTCCCAGAATTTTTACTCAGCGGTTTCATCAACGACTTTCAAGTAATTTTTTTTTTATTGGCAAATCTTTATATTGGAAGCTATTATAATCACAATTTCAGTCAACATAACTCAAGTATGGAGTAATAGGTACATTAGTGAAAAGAACAAGTCTTTCTTTAACAAGACCAGATGGACCTGCTTTACTTTCAATTTAACTGACAGGGAATTTTTTAAAATCTATTTTTCAAAAATGCATAACTCCATTATTCATTTTAAGGCATGTTAACATTCTTTGACATCAACCTCAACTTGTACTGGGAGATTACAAATTTAGATTTCAACATTTAATTGTATCACATACTCACACAGTGCACCTGGAAACTAGTCACACTGCTTCAATATGGAGTAAATTCATTTTTTTTACCTCACAATTCTATTCAACACCCTGTAATGACAACATGAAAAGTTTTTTTTTTAATTGTTGCAAATTTATTAAAAATAAAAACTAAGAAATCACATGTGTATAACTTAGTAGAGAGTATAACTTTCACACCCTTTGCTCAATATTTTGCAGTGTGGATGTTTTTCAGCAGGAGGAACTGAGAGACTAGTCAGGATTGAGAGAAAGATGAATGCAGATATGTAATGAAAATCCCAAATTCAATATTTCAGAAAATTAGAATATTACTTAAGACAGATACCAAAAGGATCTTTAGAAATGTTGGCCAACTGAAAAGTATGAGCATGTACAGCACTCAATACGTAGTTGGGGCCCCTTTTTGTCTGCATTACTGCAGCAATGCGGTGTGGCATGGAGTTGATCAGTCTGTAGCACTGCTCAGGTGGTACAACCCCTGGCAAAAATTATGGAATCACCGGCCTCAGAGGATGTTCATTCAGTTGTTTAATTTTGTAGAAAAAAAAAGCAGATCACAGACATGACACAAAACTAAAGTCATTTCAAATGGCAACTTTCTGGCTTTAAGAAACACTATAAGAAATCAAGAAAAAAAGATTGTGGCAGTCAGTAACGGTTATTTTTTTAGACCAAGCAGAGGAAAAAAATATGGAATCACTCAATTCTGAGGAAAAAATTATGGAATCACCCTGTAAATTTTCATCCCCCAAATTAACACCTGCATCAAATCAGATCTGCTCATTGACATTGACCCTATGTGTCTTTTTGCAAGAAATGTTTTTGCAGTTTTTGCTCTATGGCAAGATGCATTATCATCAAGAAAAATGATTTCATCATCCCCAAACATCCTTTCAATTGTCCAAAATATCAACATAAACTTGTGCATTTATTGATGATGTAATGACAGCCATCTCCCCAGTGCCTTTACCTGACATGCAGCCCCATATCATCAATGACTGTGGAAATTTACATGTTGTCTTCAGGCAGTCATCTTTATAAATCTCATTGGAAAGGCACCAAACAAAAGTTCCAGCATCATCACCTTGCCCAATGCAGATTCGAGATTCATCACTGAATATGACTTTCATCCAGTCATCCACAGTCCACAATTGCTTTTCCTTAGCCCATTGTAACCTTGTTTTTTTCTGTTTAGGTGTTAATGATGCCTTTCGTTTAGCTTTTCTGTATGTAAATCCCATTTCCTTTAGGCGGTTTCTTACAGTTCGGTCACAGACGTTGACTCCAGTTTCCTCCCATTCGTTCCTCATTTGTTTTGTTGTACATTTTTCGATTTATGAGACATATTGCTTTAAGTTTTCTGTCTTGACGCTTTGATGTCTTCCTTGGTCTACCAGTATGTTTGCCTTTAACAACCTTCCCATGTTGTTTGTATTTGGTCCAGAGTTTAGACACAGCTGACTGTGAACAACCAACATCTTTTGCAACATTGCGTGATGATTTACTCTCTTAAGAGTTTGATAATCCTCTCCTTTGTTTCAATTGACATCTCTCGTGTTGGAGCCATGATTCATGTCAGTCCACTTGGTGCAACAGCTGTCCAAGGTGTGTTCACTCCTTTTTAGATGCAGACTAATGAGCAGATCTGATATGATGCAGGTGTTAGTTTTGGGGATGAAAATTTACAGGGTGATTCCATAATTTTTTCCTCAGAATTGAGTGATTCCATATTTTTTTCCTCTGCTTGGTCTAAAAAAGTAACCGTTACTGACTGCCACAATCTTTTTTTCTTGATTTCTTATACTGTTTCTTAAAGCCAGAAAGTTGCCATTTGAAATGACTTTAGTTTTGTGTCATGTCTGTGATCTGCTTTTTTTCTACAAAATTAAACAACTGAATGAACATCCTCCGAGGCCGGTGATTCCATAATTTTTGCCAGGGGTTGTATGAGAGCCCAGTTTGCTGTGATAGTGGCCTTCAGCTCTTCTGCATTGTTGGGTCTGGCGTGTTGCATCTTCCTCTTCACAATACCCCATAGATTTTCTATGGGGTTAAGGTCAGGCGAGTTTGCTGGCCAATTAAGAACAGCAGTGATATTAAGCTCGAGTCAGTCTGCTCGGCACAGCATCGAGCTTTTTGAACCAGAAGTGTCAGTGAGCAGCGTTTCGAGCACACCCCCATCACAAGACCACTGCGAGCGAGGCTTCGTTACATCACACCACGTCGAGCTTCGCTGAAAAGTCGAATAATCTGGGCCTTTCAACACGACCCGCCAAGTATTTAAATGAGATCTGAATCGCAGCTCAAACCGTGGGTTTTTGAGAGGAGGAGATTGCTAGCGACACTGTTATTGCCAATCACCACGTGAATCGGAGCCAAGGAAAGCATTAGTTTATATTTAGGTCTAGTTTGGAGTTCATTTATTATAGTTAGTAACATACACATAGGATCTAACATACACACCATACAAAACAGGCATCCATTCATATACAACATTTATTCACACAGTACATCAACATAGGTTATAGGTTAGACTATATAATATAGGTAGATCAGAGACTGAGCTGAGTGACTGAAGAGCTGTGATTTTGTTGAAGTGAAAGGTGTGAGAAAGGTGAGTGTGTGTGTGTGAGAGAGAGTGAGTAGTGGTGAGGAAGGGACATGGAGGAGCCAGTTCCAAAAAGAGCATGATCAATTGCTTGGGAGCACTTTGATCTAATAAGCCCCAAAAAGGTCAAGTGCTGGATTTGTGCTCAAGAGTTGAGGTACAGTAACAATATGTCTTCAATGCTGCAACACCTGAGGTCCAAACATCCCGAGACATCAATGGCTGCTGCTTCTGTTGCTTGCTCCTGGAGCAGGAATCAGGCCATGTAAGCTCTATTTTATTCTTTATCTAAGATTAAAACATACTCATAAACAAAAATAGCTCAGCATGTCATACTGTTTCCATTAAAGGCAGACAAGCTGATCTGGATGAGGCACTGGTGGACTATGTTGTGGAAGATGCACAACCGTTCAAAATAGTGGAGAGCAAAGCCTTCAGGGCTTTACTACAAAGGTTTGACCCAACATATGCCCACCTCCAGAGGAGAAGACCGACTCAAATACTGGGCCACACGAGTCGCAGTCTATCCCAATTTACAGAGAATGGCAAAAAAAATATTTGTCGATGCCAGCAACATCAGTGCCTTGTGAGCGGGTCTTCTCCAAAGCTGGAGAGGTAGTGAGGCAGAAGAGGAGCCGATTAAAGTCCAGCACCATCGAAAGTAGTATTCTTTTTTGAATAAAAATTGTTGAAAGTGGCACAGTCACCGTCTCCCATCCCCTGTATTCTAATTTACAAATTACAGCAACATAAGCACCAGTTGCAGAAGCACATGCCTTCCTCATTTTTCCCGTCACATTTTATCCATAGTTTGAGGAATGATAACACAAATCTACATATAGTCTACAATTATGTGTGCATCTGTAGGGACTATTTATTACATTAAAAAGACACAATAATACATATGACATTTTTATTATTATTCAAGAACAATCCACATCAGTCATGAATTAATGCAAGCATTTGTCAGGGCACTCGCTCAAGGTAATTCTCAAAGCCATCCAGCAGATGTCACCCTTCAAACCCTATCAAACGCCTCAAAGCAGTGTGTTGATTTTCAGCCAGTTGTGTTGCAGTGGCTCATTTCTTCATGAGGTTTCGAAACTGCCATCACTAAAGAACAGGGATACCACTGTCCTTAAACCAGGTACTGGTAATTTTGGCACTGTGTGCAGGTGCAAAGTCCTGTTGGAAAATGAAATCTGCATCTCCATAAAGTAGACGGCTGCATTGACCTTGGACCTCAGAAAACACAGTGGACCAACACCAGCAGATGACACGGCACCCCAAACCATCACTAACTGTGGAAACTACACTAGACCTCAAGCAACGTGGATTAAGCAGTCTTCCCCATGATTGTGTAGCCTACAGAACTAGACTGAGACCAGTTAAAGGCCTTTGCAGGTGTTTTGAGTTAATTAGCTGATTAGAGTGTGCCACCAGGTATTGTCAATATTGAACCTTTTCACAATATTCAAATTTTCTGATAGTGAACTTGGGGTTTTCATTAGTTGTCAGTTATAATCATTAAAAGAAATATATCAGTCTGTGTGAATGAATGTTTCACTTTGTGAATGGAATTACTGAAATAAATCAACTTTTTCATAATATTCTAATTATACGGCCAGCACCTGTGGGTTTTTTGTAAAGCATTTCTAATGTAATCTTGGATGTACCCCCCACTTCATGCTCTGTGACTGCTGGGATAGGCTCCAGCCCCCTGTGACCCTTAATTGGACTAAAGAAAATTCTTTGTTCTGAAGTCGATTCATTTTCTTAATCCTTCTGTATGCATTTTTTTTTTTTTTTTAATTTTGCTCTTCATAATTCTCAATTGCTAAGTGGTCAGTACACTTTCTCCCTGGATCAAGACCACACATGCTTTTCTGTCAAACATAAAACTAGAGCCAAATAAACAGACTGACCCATACTAAATCCACTGTGGTGACCGTGAAAAGGGAGAAGCTGAATGAATTGGACGCCCATGTTACTTTTACCTGAGGCCAAAATATGGCCAACAGTATTGCAAAAACTTTGTGCACGTCCGTCCGTGCTCAGCATAAGTCCAGTCCCATTACTGCCAGGGTCTTCAAATTCTCATGGAGCATTCTTGGGACACAGATCTTGGACAAGGTCAAAGATGGCTAACCTTGACCAATTTTAAAAGGTTAAAAGGTCACAGTGTTTCCCATTTTATGCCCATACAGCCGAGGGTGTTTTAGCATTACGTTATATTTTATATCGTTATCCATCTTTTGCATTCTGAGACACAGATTTCTTGAGAATGTGTCAAGTTTTGACTCACCACAGACAACGTTGAGAAATATTGCTTTCGCAGAATGCAAGACGGCGAACCACACTACTTTTTCTGGGTCAGGCTAAAAAAAGATTTAAAAAAATCTCGATCATCCCAATGCCATTTTTTTCTTGTTTAATCAAGTGTTAATATACAGAGCTACTTAAGTTTTAATGTTAAATATTCAAATTTAAGTGTGTAGCCACTGCGTATTGTAACAGTCGAGTGTTTTGCTTGTAGTTTACCACCACTATGAAACAGAACTGGCCACCTCCACAAAACAACACATTCAAAAGTGGAGTCTTAAGAAAACTCAGCATTAAGACTGTACAGCTTATTTATGGATTAGGTAACTTTATTGAAATGGAAAACTAAAGAGGCACAAGATGATTATCAACCATGAACTTTGCATCAATAGCTTGATGCTACAAGACTGTGTTTGAAGTGGAATAGCTCATCTACTGGATTCTAAACAAGAACATAAAGCCTTTGGAGGAGGGTGCCTTTTTTTTTTTTTTACCCCCAGCCATTCAACCTCAAAATCCACAGTCAGCAGAAACATCAGATATAATAGCCTACCTTTAACATGCATAAAATAAAACATTTAAAGTTCTTAAGTTTTATTTTCTTAATGTTGATATATACTGCAGTCTTTCTCTGTACAGACACTTGATGGTAGAGTAAGAGACTTCTTTCCTCAAGCAATTGGCCCCTCTGTGAAAGACCAGCAAATCTAACACAAAGTCCACAAAGCTGACCAAGATGCTACTGGTTACTTTCCATAAAACACACAACTTAAGAGATCCCCATATCACTTTCAGGTTAAACATAGGCCTAGAAAAGAAAGTATTCAGGGAGTAGAGCAGAGTGATCAATGGCCCCATAGATCCCACCAATAGGTCAACTGGATTGTTGCAGGAACATGCAAGTGAGTGCAAAGAGACCAGTCACATCTGAGTCTACCAAATGCGTGCACAGTAATTAATTACCAATGCCACAAATTTTCTGTTGGGGGCAATAACAAATATAACCTTTACATGCTCAAACCAATTGTTTAGAACCTAGCTGAATAATTCCATACAAAACAGAACTTAAAAATTCAGGGACTGGCACGTGTTAAAGAGAAAATGACATCTTATAAATGTACAAGTTAAGGAGAGAGAATGGGGGAAAACAGGGGGAGGGGAGTGCTAAACAAAATTTCAGTTACAACTTTGAACCAGAATCAAAATATTCCAACAACTGTCCCAATGATCCCATCACATGGCATATTTTTGTGTCCATTCTTTAGCCAATTTGTTGTATCTGCAAGAGAGAAAAACAAAATTAAAGATGTGCAACCCAAGTACTAACACAGCAAACAGTCTGTTGTAAATACGACTGCACTAAAATGCTCATTGTTGAGCTTATTTTTGTACAACATGCAAACACTTTCAAAGCAAATAGTTACCTTAAAGAAGTAAGCAACTCTAATGTAATGAAGCATCTCACAACAACACACACATCTCCAAAACTAGTGGCTAAAAACACAGATAGCTCGCCATCCACTAGCAAAGAAGGACTCGGAGCAAAGTCCTCCAAGCAGCAAAAGCTAGATCTTTCTGCCTCACAATAAAAACCTATGACACAGGCTGAAGTCAACCGTATGATAGGCAGGTATGTTGTTAAAAGTATGTTGCCATTATCGAGGGTGGAGGATGATTTATTCCGAGCCATTATTGCTAAAATACCAAGAAAATCAAGGGTCTGTACACCATGCTCAAAGACATTTGCTAAATACCTTGATGCTGAGTACGCCAAAATGAACATAGAGCTTAAAAAAAAAGTTTTGAAGAGTTGGACTTTTTGTCTACAACTGCAGATATTTGGACCGTGCACAACCACAGTAGAGCCACACAACCTAGAGTGAAAGAAAGCAGCCTTGGCCTGTACACGTTTCAAGGGCCGTCATACGTATGACAGCATTGCTACAGAACTGGACAATATCCACTCATCCTTTAGTATTTCCAACAAAAGTCACACCTACTGTCACAGACAATGGTTCAAATTTTGTAAAAACCTTTCAAGTTTACCAGCCCGTTCAGGGTGATGACTCTGGGGAGGAGGAGGATAATGATTATGCGACTTTTGTCGACCTTCATGATGCCTTACAAAAACAAGACATGAATGTGGAAGATGATGTTGTGACCGTCACCGCACCACAGATGTGCATCAAACACAGCAAACCGTATTTCATGCTCTGATGTGGACAAGTGGCTACTTTCAAGGCCAGGCATAAAAGTTGTGTACAGAAATGGTAAATGGACTGCATTTATATAGCGATTTTCCATCTGCATCAGACGCTCAAAGCGCTTTACAATTATGCCTCACATTCACCCCGATGTCAGGGTGCTCACTACACACCGGGAGCAATAGGGGATTAAAGGCCTTGCCCAAGGGCCCTTTGTAATTTTCCAATCAGGCGGGGATTTGAACACGCGATCTTCTGGACTCAAGCCCAAAACCTTAACCACTAGACCACCACCTATTTGGTCCCATTACCTTGAATATTTATGACTTGGGTCAAACATTTTGGATTTGCTTCCACAGCTTCTCAATAGGTTTTTTTTTTTAAAAAAAGGTACAAAATTCTCAGCGTATGAAGAAAGTAATTAAAATTGCCTGAAAATCCTTCTCATTATTCTGGCATTTAGCAAATAGAAACCATTTTGGTCATTCTAACAGACCTAAAAGAGGAAATGTTTATTCTGATTTCGTGTCAGACAATGAGAGAGAGAGAGAGAAAAAAAAGTGTGTCATCATATAGTGTATGTGATTTTACAGTCTGAAAAGGATTTGAACTCAAGATCCTCTGGTATCAAGGCCACTTCTTTAACCTTTAGACTCTGTTTCATCACAACTTTTAAATTAATATTTTAAGAATCTTGATAAAACTACACTAACTGCAGTTTTATAAGCAGCTGTGTTAATGAGTGCACTGCATGCTTTCCATAACACTTATGCTTTCATGTGAAAGTTAATTTAATGGGGTGTATGATCATCGAGAACACTGCTCAGCAGCCATATTACATGTGCAAATATGCGCATGCAGCTGAACAGAGAAAGCAGAGCCACAATCAGTCATGTTAAAAGTAGGAAACATTTGTCAAATATGCATAAAAGGCACAGCATTGAAATAACAGGGTTCTGCAGAGAATCTGCTTTTTAATGTAGTGAACAGGGACCACATCAGACACTGAGGTGCACCAAGATGAATTTTTGGTTTGTTTTGTTAAAGTGCAGCCTTTCATAATTAGATAATTGGCATAATTATAATTGTTTTTCATGCAGCCCTGCTTAAAAATGTGAATTTTGTGACATCACGTCATTACAATATAATTCAAGTTATCAGTTTCTTACAAAACTTTGCAGTAAAATTGATCTTTCACAAACGTTAAAGGTAAACCAAAATTTTGTTTCTCTTTCTCTGTGGCATGAAGTTGAAAATTTTCAATTACAATTGCATGTACCATAGCGGTGTGCAGGTGCCACTCCTACCATCAGAGTGGCAGAATTTATTTTAGTCACCTCCCCATTGAAAATAAAAACAAAACAGAAAGACATCCAGTTTACGGGCTGCACCGACATGTGAATGCAGCACAAGTTATGATCATCACACCAGTTAACAAAAATAAAGTGCACTGCAGCCACACATTTCATAAGTGAAACCAAACTTTGATAAGCTCAATGAGACCAGAGCATCCCCAATAAACTAAAATAAACAACCCTGCCACGATGCAGTACTGGTTTTTGGCCTTACCCTAAAGCATGGCATACTTTGCTGTCCATTCCTGAGCTAGTTTATTGTACCTGGAAAGTATAATTCAGTTGCATACAGAGTCAGACCACAACCTCATTCAATGGCCTTCTTCCACCATAAAATATGCACTACAAAGGTGTATTAAGGAGTATAACTTTTTGGGCCCCTCTTACTGAGAGCGATTAAATCCACATGTTCAATATATACACATACCTCGAAGTATCAGTTTTGTAGATTCGTGCAATCTCTGGCACTAGTGGATCATCAGGGTTCGGGTCACAAAGAAGTGAGCAAATGGAAAGAAGAACTAGAAGAAAGCATATATCAAGTAATTTTTCAAAGATTTTTTTTGTCTTCTCTGTTGTACAGTTACACTACAGTCAGATGCTACTTCTACATTTCTCAGTTCTGTCAAATTTCTCTTTGGTTATATGGACATTTAATATGTCCAGCAACAGCAATAATCAGGTGTTTTGTAGGTCAACCATACACACAGCGGTCAAAAATATTTAATATTTGACAAGAATTCTCCAAAATAAGCATTTTGCATATACAAAGGGGTGGGGCAATATGACCCAAAATTAATATCACTATTTTTCACGTTTTGAATTGTGACCGTATTATGTCACAGCATTCCTATATGCGTAGTTGGAAGCTTGCCAAAAACCAAATACATGACTATTTGCCATCAAACTACAAGTGTTCTTGAATAACCAGGTATACCTTTAGAAATTGTAAGTGCAGGAGACCACTGCGATCTGAGAATATCCAGGCAGATACTACCATTACTGTTGATATTTGGGTGGTAAATTCTTGTTGTGAAAGCAACCTGAGGAGGAGAAAAAAATGAAGAGGTAAAAATAGAAAGTGTAATATTAAAACCATGCTGTGCATGTGTCAATTTAATTTCTAGGTAGATGAAATGTTTTTGGCAAATATCTACAATTACTGTAAAAATCCAAACTGTTGAGCAGTTTCACATATTCAGTGTCAGTTCAATTTACTTGAGTATAAGTAAGTTATACTTATAAGCGACATACTTCATGTCATTTTCTTAGATGTACATTAGACAGAAGAGACAACAACAACAAAAAAGTACTGTATGTGTGACCTGCCGGCTTACCTTGGGTGGTTTGAAGGGGTAGTCTGTTGGAAAATGAATTGTCAAGAAGAAGACACCCCCTTGATACGGGCTCTGCGCCTGAAATCAAGAATGACATTTACCTGCTTTAGACAAGATGGAGCTAAATCTCATTTGCTGATACCACATTATCCAGTATCAAGTAAAAAGCTCAATCTTTGCCCTATATGCCCACTTGAGCGACAACCTAATCTCAGCATCAAAGTGAATTATCAAACATGTACTTACTGGTCCCATGATTGTGGCTTGCCAATGAAACACTGAAGAATAAAAAACAAACATCAGCAATGAGAAAAAGCCAACCGAACTCTCATAACAGGAACTACACTTTAACCACCTTTGCATCTTTTATGTACTGTAACATTTCCTACAAAACTAATTTACATTAAAATTTCTGCCAGCTCTTAATAAAAACTAACTGTGCATTCATCAAAATAGAGACAAATTTTTACATAAACCTTTCCTTTGTTTTTTTTAAATACGCATTTCCTTGATTAAACACCTGGGCGATACTGTGGGAGGTGCTGCGGGAGTATGGAGTCAGGGGGTCGCTTCTCAAGGCAATCCAATCTCTGTACTCACAAAGCGAGAGCTGTGTCGGGTGGTTGGCAGTAATTCGGACTTGTTTCCGGTGGGGGTTGGCCTCCACCAGGGCTGTGCCTCGTCACCAGTCCTGTCACAAGCAGGACTGGTGATGAGGACAGGATAGAGATGTAGTCGGGGGAGGAGGGTTTGCAGTTTGGTGGGCTCAGGGTCTCATCACAGCTTTTTGCAGATGATGTGGTCCTGTTGACTTCATCAACCTGTGATCTCCAACACTCACTGGATCGGTTTGTAGCCGAGTGTGAAGCGGCTGGGATGAGGATCAGCACCTCTAAATCTGAGGCCATGGTTCTCAGCAGGAAACTGATGGATTGCCTACTCTGGGTAGGGAATGTGAGCTTGCCCCAAGTGAAGGAGTTCAAGTACACTGGGGTCTTGTGTGTGGGGTCATGAGTGAGGGATAATGGAGCGCGAGATTGGCCGGAGAAACTGCGCAGGAGGGGCAGTATTGCATTCGCGCTACCTTACTGTTGTGAAGAAAAGGGAGCTGAGCCAAAAAGCAAAACTCTCAATCTACTGGCCAATCTTCATTCCTACTCTCACCTATGGTCACGAGGGTTGGGTCATGACAGAAAGAACTAGATCACGGGTACATCGGCCGAAATGGGCTTCCTTAGGAGGGTGGCTGGTGCCTCCTTTAGCGATAGGGTGAAAAGCTGAGAGTAGAGCCGCTGCTACTTCGTGTTGAAAGGAGCCAGCTGAGGTGGTTCGGGCATCTGGTAAGGATGCCCCCTGGGCGTCTCCTAGGGAGGTGTTCCAGGCACATCCATTTGGGAGGAGACCCTGGGGAAGACCCAGGACTAGGTGGAGAGATTATATCACCACAATGGCCTGGGAACGCCTCGGATCCCCCAGTCAGAGGTGGTCAATGCACCCTGGGAAAGGGAAGTCTGTGGTTCCCTGCTATAGCTGTGGCCCCTGTGACCCGATCCCAGATAAGCGGTTGAAGATGAGTGAGTGACACTCCCAAGCCAATGAAAAAAAAAAAAAAAAAAAAAAGTACCTACAGTTTGCATAACAGAAGGTGCCGTCCAGGTCATCTTGGAGCTTCATATTGTATAGTTTGAGGCATCATGTATGTCCTGTGAATAAAGCTCAGGTGAATTTGCTGATGATCAGGGTTCTCGGACGAACAAAGCAGATGCACAAACCGCTTCTCAGTCAAAATCAGAAGGTGAATTCGGAATGTCCCTTCTTCAGCAAGCATCCAGATGTAATGGGACATACAGCTCTTCGAGAATGCGCACATATAGTCCAGAAATGTGACCCTTAGAGCCACAGGTGCTATTCATCAGTTTAAGGAGCGGGTGGTCTTTAAGTAGAGTCTGCCATGGCACCCCATAAGTTTTTGTAGCAGTTCTCAACTGAAGATAAAAAAAAAGAAAAGAAAGTAGAGCCCTGAAAATTAAGCCCCATTTACACATAGATGGTAAGAGCACCTGGAAGCGTCCCGGAAGTGTTTTTGGCCGTCTTGAGGATCAAACGACGTTGTCAACGCCGGCACTAGGGGGTTTACTTCCGGCTTTATCGGGAATCGCTGAAGAAAATTATTCAACATGTCGAATAATTCCGGGAGCGCTCCTGGAGAATTCGCGTGACGACAGAGACAACGCGAACAACGGCGTTTGATACTTTTTAATCGCCGTTTCATCCTGCCCCTTCCTGTAGGGCCGCAGTTTACACCGCTGTAATTGGCGGCCGGCGTTGTATCCCTAACCAACGACGTGTAAAACGGCGATAGAGCCCACATCGGCGTCCTCAAAGGCGTTTTAACCAGCGACAGAGGCAGACAAAACGGCGGCACTAGCGGACAGTACGCCGTTCTAAATGCCACCTCCCGATTAACGGTGTTCCAAATGGCTGATAGGCGGCGGTCAATATAAAAACGCTAGCGCGCTGCATGCAGGCCTCTCACTTGCGGCCAGCTCCAGATATATTTGCAGAGAAGCTCCAGTATGCCTCCTAAAAGAAAATTGGCAGCGACAAGGACTTACCAAGAGGTCTGTTTCAGAAGCAGAGGAGAGGCCTGTGGTGGAGACGAGCAACACGTTGAGGAGGGGAAAAGGAAAGGAGAAGAAAAGGCTGAGAGATGAGCTCCCTCCCCCTGCAGTGACAGCTGCTTCAGCCTATTATACTCTGGGGGTGGTGCCTATATGCAAAAGTTCCTGGAGTAACGCAGGATTTGCCTGGATAAATCCAGTGGTACACAGGGCATTATTGGCGGCAGCAGAGCACCGCCGTTCTCATGCGCGTCTTAACCTGCGATTGTAAAGGATAGAACTGGGTATTAACCCCCGTTGCCTGATGTGTGCCGGATGCTATGGCGTCAAAACGCCGCTTTATTTGGCGGATTTAGCGGCGTTTTATCCGCGTATTTGCGGCTAGTACGGCTCTCAAAACGCCGGTGAAATGCTCCGCCCCTTTCCACCGCAAAAACAGCCAGAACTACCGCAAACTTCGGTCTACGTACTACCCGTCGACAAAACCGTCTATGTGTAACCTGGGCTTTAAACTAAAAGATTCTCAAGGAAGCGTACACCATTATCATGCCATTGCCTACATTGAGCCCGTTTTATGGAGCACTTATTGATCAGAATACCTTCATTGTTAAAGATGGGAGAACACTGATTCCAGCTAGACTTAATCCCACACGCTTTTTCAGCAAAGCGCCAGACTGCAATAATATGAGACAGAAGGGACCAAACAGAGTCGTACATTTATTCTGAGGAACATTAGCAAATAATGGCCTGGTTTCACAGACAAGGCTTATATCAAGCCAGGTGTAGGCCTACGTCAGACTAGTAAAGCTAGGTCATTTAAGTGGCTTGCATGAGCATGGCTTACATTTGTCTTAGTTAGCCCTAGACTGTGGAGTCTGGGAGTAAGCTCAAATGAAAAAAACCTGGGTCAAGCCTCATTGCCTCATCATCACACGGCGTTAGCTGAACGAAGGAAAAATGTCACAAATTGTCGAGAAAAACTGGAGGAATGACCCTGGACTTCGCCTATCACCAAAAAGCCTATGAGTGAAGAGCACATAAAAAGCCAAAACAAAATAAGTTAATACGAGGTAGCACATTCACATCGATTCCTCATGTTTATCATTTTTTAATTCATTCGAAATTTAAAAATTTTGATTATGGATCAAATAGAGGAACATTTGTCTGAAAAGTCTGCAAATATGACCAACTTCACAAGCCGGAGGTTGAAAAACTACAAATACGCTCAAATGACACGCAATTCATGGAGGGAAACTACATGCAATGTTAGCTTGGAGGTTGATGGCTGTATAAAGAAGTGGAGCGGTCCAGAAAAATAGGGGGGTGGGGGACAACTAAGAACCACAGACTGAATATATAACAAGAACAGTAGCAGTGCAGGCACAAAGAATTTTTCAATTTTTTTCAATTTCAATTTATTTTCCTTTATATAGCGCCAAATCACAACAGAGTTGCCTCAAGGCGCTTCACACAGGTAAGGTCTAACCTTACCAACCCCCAGAGCAACAGTGGTAAGGAAAAACTCCCTCTGAGGAAGAAACCTCAAGCAGACCAGACTCAAAGGGGTGACCCTCTGCTTGGGCCATGCTACAAACATAAATTACAGAAATAATTCACAGAACAATTCACGGACGAATATACAAGAATTGCTGTTGGTGCACAGGACAGGAGGGTCGCCAACACAAACACAACTCCCATCTCTGGATGAAGCTGCACCTTAAACAGAGAAAAAAACAGAATCAGGCATCAGAAAGACAAAAAAATACTGTATAATTTGCCAGCATTAATCAACAAGAAAAACAGAAGAAATACTAAGGTGATCGCTGGCCGCTAGCCCTAAGCTTCACTAAAAGACCCAGAATTTAGGTGAAGATGAGGCTGCGGCCCGCTCCAATTATTAATAACATGAATTAAAAGAGTAAAAAGCGTAAAACAAAACTGTACCAGTATGCTAGCCATATGAAAGGGAAAATAAGTGCGTCTTAAGTCTGGACTTGAAAGTCTCCACAGAATCTGATTGTTTTATTGACGCAGGGAGATCATTCCAAAGAACAGGGGCACGATAAGAGAACGCTCTGTGACCCGCAGACTTCTTATTCACCCTAGGGACACAAAGTAGTCCTGCACCCTGTGAAGGTAAAGCCCGGGCCGGTACCTAAGGTTTAATTAGGTCAGCTAGGTAGGGAGGTGCCAGTCCATGAATAATTTTATAGGTTAGTAGCAGAACCTTAAAATTTGATCTCATTGTGGCAGGAAGCCAGTAAAGAGACGCCAAAATGGGTGTAATGTGGTCAAACTTTTTGCTTCATGTCAAAAGTCTGGCTGCAGCATTTTGAACCAATTGGAGAGCCCTAATGCTAGACTGCGGTAAACCAGAAAATAGAACATTGCAGTAGTCCAATCTAGAAGAGATGAACGCATGGATCAGGGTCTCAGCATCAGCTACAGACAGGATGGGATGAATCTTTGCTATATTTAGCAGGTGGAAGAAAGCAGTCCTAGTAATATTTCTAATATGGAGGCCAAAGGACAACAAAGGATCAAAAATTACCCCAAGGTTCCTCACTTTGTCAGTGTGATGTATGACACACGAGCCTAGGCTGAGTGTTAACTGGTCAAATTGATGCCGATGTCTCACTGGACCAAGAACCATCATTTCAGTCTTTTCAGAGTTTAAAAGTAGGAAGTTTCTAGACATCCAACTTCTCACTGCTGCAAGGCAATCTTCTAAGGATTTTATGTGAACGAGATTACCAGCAGTTAACGGCATATATAACTGAGTATCATCTGCATAGCAGTGAAAGGTAATCCCAAAACGCTGCAATATGTGCCCTACGACAGACCCCTGAGGAACCCCAAATTTCATGTCACTAAGGTAAGAAGTAGTGTTACTGTACAAAACACAGTGAGAACAACTTGTCAAGTATGACATCAGCCATGCAAGGGCACTCCCAGCAATCCCAAAATGATTCTCCAGCCTATCAAGTAGAATATGATGATCCACTGTATCAAATGCAGCACTGAGATCTAACAGCCTCAGAACCATAGTGGTGTCCGAGTCCATTGTAAGCAGAAGATCATTCACCACTTTAGTGAGAGCCATCTCTGTGGAATGATATTTTCTAAAAGCAGACCGCAGTGGCTCTCAGTAAGATAGTCTACGAGCTGTCGTGACACCACTTTTTCCAGAATTTTAGAGCAAAATAATAGATTTGATATCGGCCGATAGTTTTTCAATACACTAGGGTCAAGATTAGGTTTCTTAAGTAATGGTTTAATCACTGCAGATTTGAAACATTTAGGAACAGATCCAGAAGTTAAAGAAAGATTAATAATTTCCAGCACAATCGGCCCAAGAGTGGGCCACAGGTCCTTAAACAGTTTTGTTGGTATAGGATCAAATAAATAGGTTGTGCTTTTTGATGATGTTACAAGTTTAGTCAGCATGTCTAGAGAGATACTGTCAAATTCTGTAAATCTAGGTAATACCTCAGTAGTGGCGCCCACCTCAATAGCAGGGTGTAGTGGCTGGGTTAAGGCATGCTGGGATATGTTCAACCGAATGTCATCTATTTTCTTCTCAAAGTAATCTAGGAAATCTTGTGCTGTAAAAGGAGAGCGAGCTACAGGTGGCTGTCCATGAATACGTGTTGCCACCGTGTCAAACAAGAGCTTTGAGTTATGCTTGTTTTTGTTGATCAAATCATAGGTCCGCTTTGTAGCCAATAACGCATGCTTATAGTCTAAGATAGCATCACGCCACGCCACGCAAGGTGGAATACTTCTAATTTTGAATGACGCCATTTCTGTTCTAGACCTCTTGCTTTATGCTTGAGGTCACGCAGGTAATCATTGAACCAAGGTGACTGCGATTTGGGGGAGCGCGGTTTCAACACAGGTGGTGCAATCATGTCGAGTGTCGTTTTGAGCACTGAGTTTAAACTATCCACAAGTCTGTCTACTGACTGGGTATTTGTCAAAAGTGAGGCTAAGACATCAGGCAGTCTAGCTTCTAGTTCAGTCTTAGTTGAGGAGTTGATGCATCGCTGCAGTGATAAATAAGGTTGTTCCACTAAACACGGCAGCGAAACTGTAAACTTAGTGAGTGATCAGAGACCACTGATGTAAGAGGCATGATGTCAATATTCGTGACAGCAATACCACGTGTGAGAACCAGATCCAGGGTATTTCCACTAATGTGCGTCGAATCCCGAATGCATTGCCGAAATCCTAATGCATCCACAATTTCCATAAATGATTTGCAGAGGGGATCAGAAGGCTTATTTATATGAACGTTAAAGTCACCAATGATCAGAATGTTATCTGCACTAGTTGACAAGTTAGAGATGAACGCACCAAATTCATCTAAGAATTCAGAATATGGGCCAGGAGGCCTATATACAGTGACAAAGTAATACGGCTGATTTTTATTCTTCTGACCTTGGCAATGCGTAATATCCTGAGCGGAGCGGAGAATCAGATGCTCAAACGAGTTATATTTGTGACCCCCAACAGCTAATAAGCTAAACCTAGATTTATAAATAAGAGCAACACCCCGCCTTGCTTCGCATCACGAGGGACGCGACTAAATGTATATGCTGGTGGGCAGGCTTCATTTAAAGTAGACCTGCATTGAAATAAATGTGGTCAGATTTCAGAAAGAAATAGCTGATATGTATTTATAAGACCCTTGTGAATGCAGAAAGTAAATCTGTAAGCCCAAATTTGTAATTCAGCTAAGAAATCTTCATTTAAAAATGACAAATTTGCAGCTAAAATTTAGCCCTCTGTGAAAACAGTTTGTACAGCCGTATCAGTTCCATGACGTCAGGGACAAGACGACGCGCTCCTGCCTTCAGTCCGATCCCGCATTGAAATTGATTTTATCTGTTAGTAATATTACTTATACACGTCCTGGTTTCAACATCCAAAAGTAAGCTGCAATGAATGTGAGATACAGATCTGTGTGCTCAGATCAGCAATGACATCGACAGCGGGTGCCGTTCTTCCTCTCCCACTCTCTGCCTCCGCTACGCTCGCTGTTTTAATGTGAAGCGGCCGGTACACCTGTTGCTGCAAGGACAGACTTCTTGCGGCAAAATCCACAGCACCGCACGTCTCGGCAATCGGAGCCCCAGAGCTCCATGGACGCTGAGAGAGGTTTATATATTTTTAATGACTAGGATTCTTTGCGGGTCTCGCCTCCATATCCCGCGATGGTACCGGAGGCGAAAGACAGTAGATTTTCATTGCGACACCACTCAAACGGGCGTATGAAAAAGTCCCCCAAAATAATTTTCAAGCACAAATAAAAGAAATGTGTACTCACCAAACGTGCCGCAAGACAATATGAAGTTTTAAAAAAAGTAGATCCTTCCGTATAAGACAAGAAAAAGGTGCAGATGCAAACTGACAAATCCACAAATTACAATTGGCGCAATGCATGCTGGGATAGGGTCTTGTCCGTGACGTCTCAGCAGCGTCCATGATGAGCGGGACAATTTGCGGAGGGCTAAATGTTAGCTGTAAATTTGTCATTTTCAAATGAAGATTTCTCCGTTGAATGACAGATCTGGGCTTGCAGATTTACTTTACTACATTCAGAAGGATCTCATGTCATGTCAAGTCATTTTTTGTTCAAAAAATCTGACTGCATTTTTTTTAATGCAGGTCTCCTTTAAGGGGAGGACAGCTGTAGGTTTAAGCCAGGTTTCACATAACCCAATCATATCTAAGTGATGATGAATAATTAAATCAATCAACAATGATTTTGAGGACAGTGATCTTATGTTAATGAGACCCAGTCTAAGGACCTCAGTGGGGTTGACAGTTGAACTGTTTGGGTTTAGGGGTGGTTCCACAGTAGCATATACTTGTATAAGATGCCTAGAAGTAGGTTTAGGTTTGAGACATTCCATGCGTGTTGTAGGTAGCAGACACAAAATCTTTGCTATTACTGGAACAACCACTGGGCCATCCTCAATTTCAACATGATCCAATATAGTAATGGGTATTAAGTGTGCAAAGCATATCCCTCTATGATTTTTATGGACACGTCTACGGGAACAGGCCACAGTCTCAACTTGTTGAATTTCCCTCCCTGGCAGATAAACTGCACTATCACCATAGTGGATTTTCTGCACTAATTTCCCCGCTAAGCTAATGGATTCCACACACACATTTGTCATAAGCCTTGCAGGGTCTCTAATCACCTGCTCCGTGGCCTGCTGTAGATTCCTAATGTTACCCTCCCTGTAGAGCTCTATCTATGTTCGCAGACAAGATGGCGGCGCCTTCCCCAGTAGGGTGGAGGCCCTCCGGCATCAGAAGGCCACGGCAGCCCCAGAACGAAGGCGAGTTATCAATAAAGCTAAAGCCTTGCTGTTGACAAAACTGCACCAGCCACCTATTTAATGATGTCAGCCTGCTAAATGCCTCATCAGTACCCCGGGAGGGGAGGGGACCAGAGACTATTAATCGATGAAAGTGGAGATGAAAGCCCTGCCTTCTTCTCCACGTATCGCCCCTACTGTTCTGGTGGTAAATTTACGACACCCATCAACACAACAGAACTTCAAAAGGGTCACACCCACATCACTGGTTGACCACAAAGTTGTAGAAGCAGAAAAATCAGGCTTTAGGAATTTAAGGTACCACTCCGCAGCAGATTTAGGAAAAAAAAAAAAAAAAAAAGAAAAGTGATTTGACCAAATATAATCCTTTTTTTCCAGACAAAGATTTGACCTGGTCATTAAATGAGGCAGGCCCTTATTCAAGGCCAGGTGTTAAATCAAGGAAATACATCAAGTCGATATACCGGACCATTAAACAACACTCAGTGACTTACCATCATCACCTACCGGGCCGGCTGAGCACTGTGCTGGAGGGTCATGAGCAAAGTCACAAAGCTCCTGTAATGAAAAGAGGTTTGCAGCATAACCAATTACAGAGTGTAATCTTCAGAGACAGAACAATAAAACTATGTGTATTTGAAGCACTGGTGACAGCAGTAGAAAAATCACTTAACATCCTGGAACAGACTAATGCCACTCTCACATGCTGGCCATGTAGACCCTAAACTGGACATTCAGTTTCAGTGAAAGGACTCAGCCCCTACTGGCTGCAACAGCCGCACACCATGATGGTACACACCACTGCATGTCAAAAATTTTCAGTTCAGTTTTTCAAAATGGCGGCATGAGAAAGGGTCACGTTTGGGAGAGCAGTTCTTCAAGACCTGGCTCCCTGAATCCTTCACATTGAAACAAAGTCTGGTCAAGTTGGAGAGGGCACACCACTCACTGGCCCCAAAGCCCCCCTTGACACAGAGACCATGGCCGGATTTCATTGGGTTCCATAATTATGAAGTTAAATAGTGTTTAATGAATGTTGCTTGGGAGATGAGACGGGAAAAAAGAAAAAAAGAAAAAAAAAGTGCTGAAATATGAAGACGCAAGAGTCATGATATTTCAGGACTTTTCTGCATCTGTTTTCCGGAGGAGAAGGGGATATGATTGAGTGAAGAAACAACAGAGCACTCAGCACTGACTACAGGCAAATCTACCCTGCACCTCTGAGGTGTTCCATGACCCAGATGTAGTGGAGAAATACATCAAGTCAAGTCAATGAAGGAAACCCACCATGATGTGTGAACACTATTCCGTTATTATTGTGGACAGTCTAAGGCACACCTGTGCACTAATCATGGTGTCTAATCAGCATCTTGATATGGCACACCTGTGAGGTGGGATGGATTATCTCAGCAAAGGAGAAGTGCTCACTATCACAGATTTAGACTGGTTTGTGAACAATATTTGAGGGAAATGGTGATATTGTGTATGTGGAAAAAGTTTTAGATCTTTGAGTTCATCTCATACAAAATGGGAGCAAAACCATAAGTGTTGCGTTTATATTTTTGTTGAGTGTATATATATATATATATATATATATATATATTTATTTTTAACTCAACAGTGGATTTGTCGGACTATTAGGTGCTACAGTTGGACAATGGACCCACACTGCATTTTATTTGGAGCACTGAGACTGTTAGTTTTGCAGGTTCATTATAGGTAAAACCTCCTACCCTCCCGGAGTCCCGAACGGATGGATTTTTTTTTTCTTTTGCTGCTGGAGAACCCTTTCACTCGAGCTCCCCTAAGTTTAGGAGAAGGACAGTGTGTTTTATGCCAATGTTAGGCAAGATGTACTTTAGATCCATTTTTTTTTCTTATAACTGTTACAGTGTTATGTTTTGTTTTCATTTGGCTCACTCTATTATAGATTTTGCAGCAACATGTTTATCATCATCTCTTTTTTTCTTCATAGTCGGTAACTATGTCAGCTTTGAAGCTATGTACTTGGAATGTGAACGGTGTTCACACACATGTGAAACGGAAAAAGATCCTAACTTATTTTAAAGGACATGTTGCATGTTTTTTTAACGTCCCAGTTCAGACTTCAGACAACTTTATTGATCCCAAAAAAGGGCAATTATGTTTACACTCCAATTACCTCAGAATTAGACAAGATACAGCAATTAATCCACAATTATTACTTGTTTACTATAATAATGGCACACATCAAAATTAAAGACAACACATATACATTTGACATATGCCCTAATACAATTATTTTATTAGTGGTCTCTGATGTTTTTATTGCTCTGAGAGAGTTAACAGGTGCATTTCCGGAAAACGTCTTACTCTGCGATTCTCGGTGTGTGACATATATATTAGGAAAACAGAAGTATCCTGATGGCTGACAGACAGAGCAAAAAAAAAAAAAAAAAAATGTGGTTATGCCCAATGACAACACTTTGGAGCTTTTATTTGAAAGTGATGACTCAGATTTACAGAGGAGACAACACACTTCACCCTGAAACTCTTAACCTTTACAAAGTGTCTGATTTTGGAAACTAAAGTGTGGTGACAAGTTGTTTATGTCATGTGACGTGGACTGCCTCCACCATGCTGTTTTTACAAACTGCCTGGACACATGGATGTTTTTTTTTTTTTTTTACATTGGAAAAAGTCAGAATACATTATTTTCAGGAGATAACATGCCACAATTCTCACAGAACCGGAGCTAAAAGCAGCGCTGCTGTCAGACATTCTGTAGCCACGATCTCGCGCGCAAGAGGACTTTTTTGGACCTGGACACGGTGTAGACTTTACATTTGGAAAGCTTTACAACTGGGTGAGTGCCATGTTCATGTTTCCTCTTTTGCTTAATGTTCTCTTCAGTGGAGGTGGTAGGTTTTTTGTTTTTTTACTTTGAGAGTCTGTGGGAATCTGAACCTTCATGTGTGAACAGCAAGCTCTTTTAACCTGCAAATTGCAGCTGTTCATTGACGCTGTAGATGTGAAATGCATAGATGTGATCACATCTATGCATTTCATGTCCATGTTCGCAGCTGCAATAAACAGCTGACACATGCAGCTGAGAGGGGGTGCAACGATTTACCCAAACTGACTCCAAATACGAGTAAATTAAGTACTTTTATTCATGTTTTGGTGGTTTAAGTACTCCGTTCTCAAAACACACTGTTGCCTCATCAGGGCTCACTGCATCAGATCTCAAAGTTCAAAGATTTATTGCGTGCCCCCCCCCCCCAAAAAAAAGAATCGCCAGGACTCAAGTGTATTGAAACATTTTTTTGTTGTTGTTTCAGCAGTCTAAAGCTCTACGTGGGCTCTATAGAGCCGTGGCAGAAGTTTCATACACTAATGTGCCCCTGTGAAAACAAGTGCTTGATTCCCCCCATTGCCAGATCACATACTGGTGGCTGAACTGGGACAAATAATATACAACCCCAAATCCAATGAAGTTGGGACATTGTGTAAAATGTAAATAAAAACAGAATACAATGAGCTGAAAATCCTCTTCAACCTATATTCAACTGAATACACCACAAAGACAAGATATTTAATGTTCAAACTGATAAACTTTGTTGTTTTTGTGCAAATATTTGCTCATTTTGAAATGGGTGCCTGCAACACATTTCAAAAAAGTTGGTATGGGGCAACAAAAGACAGGGAAAGTTGATGAATGCTCAAAGAACACCTAAATGGAAACAGGTGAGTGTCATGATTGGGTATAAAAGGAGCATCCCAAAAAGGTTCAGCCATTCACAAGCAAAGATGGGGTGAGGATCACCACTTTGTGAACAACTGCGTGAAAGAAAAAAAAAAAAGTCCAACAGTTTAAGAACAATGTTTCTCAACGTTCAGTTGCAAGGAATATAAGGATTCCATCATCTACAGTCCATAATATAATCAGAAGATTCAGACAATCTGGAGAACTTTCTACACATAAACGGCAAAGCCGAAAACCAACACTGAATGCCTGTGACCTTCGATTCCTCAGGCGGCACTGCATTAAAAACCAACATAACTGTGTAAAGAATCTTACAGCATGGGCTCAGGAAACCATTCGTTAACAGTTTGTCGCTACATCTACAAGCGCAAGTTAAAACTCTACTATGCAAAGCGAAAGCCATACATTAACAACATCCAGAAATGCGGCCACCTTTTCTGGGACTGAGCTCATTTGAAATGGACAGACACAAAGTGGAAAGATGTGCTGTGGTCTGATGAGTCCACATTTTAAATTGTTTTTGGAAATCATGGATGTTGTGTCCTCCGGACAAAAGAGGAAAAAGACCATCCAGATTGTTACCAGTGCAAAGTTCAAAAGACAGCATCTGTGATGGTATGGGGGTGTGTTAGTGCCCATGGCATGGGCAATTTGCACATCTGTGATGGCACCATCAATGCTGAAAGGTACATCCAGGAAAGGGAATGGAGTTTTAGGCTGTTCCCAAAATAGTGCATGAAAAGAAAACTACACTCACCTTTCCAGAAATACAGCGGGATGCACTGCTGCGTTGGCAGGGCTCGTTAACATCAGAGATCAGATTCTTACAGTTACCTGATTATTATGGTCATGTAAACGTACTCATCCTATAACCCCAATACCAGTAAAGTTGGGATGTTGGGTAAAATGTAAATAAAAACAGAATAGAAATCCTCTTCAACCTATATTCAACTGAATACACCACAAAGACAAGATATTTAATGTTCAAACTGATAAACTTTGTTTTTGTGCAAATATTTGCTCATCTTGAAATGGATGCCTGCAACACATTTCAAAAAAGCTTGGATAGTGGTATGTTTACCACTGTGTTACATCACCTTTCCTTCTAAAAACACTAATTGTTTAAGCTTTGTAGGTGGATTTCTTTCCCATTCTTGCTTGATGTACGACTTCAGTTGTTCAACAGTCCAGGGTCTCCGTTGTCCTATTTTCTGCTTCATAATGCGCCACACATTTTCAACGGGTGACAGGTCTGGACTGCAGGCAGGCCAGTCTAGTACTCCCACTCTTTTACAACGAAGCCACACTGTTGTAACACGTGCAGAATGTGGCTTGGCATTGTCTTGCTGAAATTAGCAGGGACGTCCCTGAAAAAGACGTTGCTTGGATGGCAGCATGTGTTGCTCCAAAACCTGGATGTACCTTTCAGCATCGTTAGTGCCATCACAGATGTATAAGTTGCCCATGCCATGGGCACTAACACACCCCCATACATCACAGATGCTGGCTTTTGAACTTTGCACTGGTAACAATCTGGATGGTCTTTTTCCTCTTTTGTCCAGAGGACACGACATCCATGATTTCCAAAAACGATTTGAAATGTGGACTCATCAGACCACAGCACACTTTTCCACTTTGTGTCTGTCCATTTCAAATGAGCTCGGGCCCAGAGAAGGCAGCAGCGTTTCTGGATGTTTTGATGCATGGCTTTCACTTTGCATGGTAGAGTTTTAACTTGCACTTGTAGATGTAGTGACAAAATGTGTTAACAGATTCTTTAATTCGGTAAGATTCTTTACACAGTGATGTTGGTTTTTAATCCAGTGCTGCCTGAAGGTCACGGGCATTCAATGTTGGTTTTCGGCCTTGCCACTTACGTGTTGAAAGTTCTCCAAATTCTCTGAATCTTCTGATTATAGTATGGACTGTAGATGATGGAATCCCTAAATTCCTTACAATTAAACATTGAGAAACACTGTTCTTAAACTGTTGGACTATTTTTTTTTTTTACATAGTTGTTCACAAAGTGGTGATCCTCACCCCATCTTTGCTTGTGAACAGCTGAGCCTTTTGGGGATGTTCTTTTTATACCCAATCATGACACTCAACTGTTTCCAATTAACCTGTTCACTTGTGGAATGTTCCAAACAGGTGTTCTTTGAGCATTCAACTTTCCCAGTCTTTTGTTGCCCCTGTCCCAGCTTTTTTGAAATGTGTTGCAGGCATTTATTTCAAAATGAGCAAATATTTGCAGTAAAACAAAAAAAGTCTATCAGTTTGAACATTAAATATCTTATCTTTGTGGTACATTCAATTGAATATTGGTTGAAGAGGATTTGCAAATCATTATGTTTTTATTTACCTTTCACAACGTCCCAACTTCACTGGAATTGGGGTTGTACCTTGTTTTTTTGTTTTCAAACAACATGCTTGCCAAAAACTTGAGCAGCTTTAAAAAAAGATGTTTATACTGAAAAGATGAGAGAATACCAATCTCAATTCTTATCAAGAAAATCATGGTTGTCATTTAATCCAGAATTATTTAGCCCAACTGCAATATGCACACCTCAGTTTCTCATGTGTAAACAACTCCACAAACACTACTCTCGTTCTCCACCATCAATTCGTAATATCAAAGCTGACATCAATTTTTGTTTTGGTGACAATCCAGACCTGGCCAGTGGGGCGGGGTGTAAATATATCTATTGTGATTCACTATAAAAAGCAGTTTGATTAAAAATAAATTATTAATTCTGCATTCTCTCAGGGAATATCTTACTTCAAATATAAATCTTCAGCACAAGAGGGCAAGCAGACCAGTTCCATGGCTGAAGGCAAGTTGAGCCAAGCACTCCTACTTTAAGTGTTATTTTTAGGCATACTATAAGAGTGACATTGGGCATTGCGCACCTGGGGCCTCTGTGACAGGTTTAATTTAAGAGCAAGTTGCTTCATTTTCCTTCCAGGAAGATTCTAGTAAACACCAGGGTTAACACGCAATTCTATGACGTCTAAAGGTGTCTTTACACTGCAGCTCATTTCCTGGTGTGAACACGCACCCAGTGAGCAAACAAGTTACATATTTTAAACGTATCAAGAACGCGGATCTGTGAAGATCGGAGAGCGATGAGTCAGGATTTCTGGGAATGCCGTGAACCCTACACATCATGCTGGGATAGAACGATTGGCCAACCTAGATATCCAACACATGGGCATTAATAACTCCCACAGTGTTTTATGAGGTTATACACGTCAAGCATTGATCAGAGGTAAAGAAGGTACGAAGTGTTGAGTAATTCAGGGGGCCTTTTTTTCATCACTCCACTCTGACGAACAGTGATGTAATAAGAGAACTGAACGTTAAACACAAAAAAGGTTTTAACAACTCCCCCGTACCACCAGCGCCATTATAAAACCATCGCAACTTGGCAAATAAGATATAACTTCACACGTTTAGACAATACCCATAATCTGGTGCAGTGGTAGTTTCCGTTTTGAGGGAGGCTAGCTAGCGAAGGAAGCTAAAGTGTTCTTACCTTGTTAATCCGTTTAAAAGCCATACTTCCTCGATGTGTGTCAGAATTTCCTTTTCAAGCAATGATGGTCTACTGTTATTCGCCTGAATGGTTGGCTATTTTATTTGTCAGACAGCTACCAAACTAAAACTAGGTATGCGGCGGAGATGCTAAACCTATATAGTTACCGTGCCTAGCGTTAGCTTATTTTCGCCTTAACGTTGCCGCTACAGAGCGTTCTATAATCTTCGATTTCACTTTAAACTTAATGTCTAATATCGTAATGTTTAGATTCGTGTACCGGGTAAACTCCGGTAGAAAATGACTCGCTCTTTGTCAGTCGCCACAGTAAACCTTTCCGCGGTCCGTCTGCGTGGATCTGACGCTTTATGACATGTAGGCGGTTCATTAGCTGTTAGCAGGCTGAGCCACGAGGCGGAGCTTCCACCTTCTGATGGTTGGAGGTGAAGGTACAGGAAGCCCAGCACTATGTAGCACTATGGTGCAATGGAAAATGGAATGTCAGGATAAGGAATAGCAGGTGCGTTCTTCCCACTACGGCGTTTGGAAGAATCCACCATGCAGAAGTAGCAGTTGGTTGAGTGGTCAGTGGGTTCACGCTATATTCTTGGAACAGCAAACTTCATTGCTCTTTTCTCCTCTGTACCATCCTGCAAAGAGTGAAAATATTTAATGACTGACCATTCAATATTTACAAGATTTTGGCTTTTTCAACAAAACAACTTTTTCACCTTCAAGTGTTTTCTTGCAATATTCACAAGCAAAGTGAGGTGCCCAGTTCTTATCTTGGTCTCCAACTGGTATTCCAAAATAAGCTTTGTGTGCTTCACACATTTTGATGGATGCTGTCACAGAAAACTTGTTTGCTCTTTTCTTGATGAACTGGCCACAGATGTTAGCAGAATTTATCTGGAGAATGACTGCAGCCTCTTGATGCCATCTCTCTTCCTCTGGTGTATCTTCTCAGGTAGTTCAAGCTTGACTGAATGCTGGCCTATGAACCTGTTTAAATATTTGTCATGTAACACCCCAGAACTTTCTCAGTCTTTCATGATGGCATTCTGGAATCTTCTTGATCTCTCAAGAATATTCCTGAACTTGTTTGTCAATCATAAATTACTCTCCTGTTCTTGCTCACACTGTACAAATGAAGGTTTTCATAAATATAATTGCTTTGTCAACATTGTATTATGTTTGAAATGATGTTTGAACCCTTTGACATGATCACAAAAAGAAAATATGACCACAACTCTGACAAATGGACTTCACTTTTCCAGAAATTAGTAGTGACCACTCAGTGAATGCCATAACTAGTTAATTTGCAATTTCATTGTCCTGACCACAAAACCAAAGTTTGGAGGTCAAGACCACTCTTTTCTCTCTTGATTGGTTGTGAAGAAATGGGAAATTATGGTTTTAACCCAGGAACAAGACAAAAGTGAAAATTTGTTACTTAGTCGCCTCATTTCTTTCTGCTTCAAACTGCACTCCAGTCATCATCTATCTCAGCGACAGATATCTGAAGCTTTTGTACAACAATCATTTCCACATAAATTCAGCATTATTTCATAATAAATGATGGGGGAGTGATCAGAGCGCAACATAATTCATTTTATTGTGCAAAATAAAAGTAAACAAAAATGTATATAATGACATAACAAATTAATAATTAATTACAACCACTGACATTAAGACCTGGTGATGTTGCTAGTATAATACAAATCATAATTTTTCTTAGAAGCATTTATATTTGGTGAGAGCACCACTTCACTTGGCAATGAATTCCAGAATACAATTGCTCTTTATTAAATAAACTTTTTCTAAGGTTCAGTCGAGACCTTTCAAGCTCAAGGCTCAGCTCATGCTCTCTCAAACCAGCATATCTTCTGTCAAAGAAATTTCAAAGTTCACATTTTCAAAACCGTGCAAAATTTTGTACATTTCAATTAAATCGCCTCTGGTACGTCTGTCATCTAAAGTAGTTAGACCTAATTCTGCAAGTCTGTCCTCATAGGGCAGTTGCCGCAACTCAGGAAACAACTTGGTGGCTCTTTGCACTTTTTCCAATATATCTTTATCTTTGTCATGATGCCCACGCCTGCACAGAATAGTTGAGGTGTGGCCGAACAAAGCTCTTATACAAGAGAAGGAAGGACTCCCTGTCAATGTAAGAGAAAACTCTGATCATACCCAATACACTGTTTGCTTTGGCTGCTGACAGCTATATGCTTAGAGATGGACAGATTGTTTGAAACTAGACACCAAGATCTCTTTCCTCTGTAGCAGTCTCTAAGATTTTTTTCATTCATAGTATAATTTAAACAGAGGTTATTTTCCCATGTGAAGCACTTTACATTTTTGTTCATTAAAACAAAGCAGTCAGTCATCAGACCATGCAATAAGATTGTTTGTCTTTTTGTATTTTCTCCCCATCAACAAGTGAGAGTATTGTCCGCAAAAAATTTAGATTGATTTTATTGCACAAGGCAGGTCGTTGACAAATAAGAACAAAAACGGCCCAACGACCGACCCTTGAGGGACGCCACTGGTGACCTGCACCTATGACGACCTCACTCCATTCAAACAGACTTGCTGCTGTCTTTTAAGAAAATATTCTATCCAATCACAGAGTTTTCCACCAATGCCGTATTTCTGTAATTTGTACATCAGTCTGGAGAGAGGCACAGATTCGAAAGCTTTTTTAAAAGCCTAAGTAAAGGACATCGTCATATAGTTTAGTCCATTCTTCCAAGGCGATGGTCTAGCGGTTAAGGTGTTGGGCTTGAGACCAGAAGATTCTCGGTTCAAATCCCCGCCTGACTGGAAAATCACTAAGGGCCCTTGGGTTTTAATCCCCTATTGCTCCCGGTGTGTAGTGAGCACCTTGTATGGCAGCACTCTGACATCGGGGTGAATGGGAGGCATAATTGTAAAGCGCTTTGAGTGTCTGATGCAGATGGAAAAGCGCTATATAAATTTACCATTTACCATTCTTTTACAAAGACTGACAAAGAAACAAATTCAACAGCAAATACTTGGTCATTGGTGGATGTCAACACCATTTACTCCTTTAACCTTACAAATTTTTGATCTACTTTTTGTCTTACTGTTAGCATATATATATATATATAAATAATTAAAGGCATTGGGTTTTTTTTACTCTCTTACAAAGATCTTTTTCAAAATCTTTTTTTGCAGCCCTAATCTTTTTGTTAGCTGCATTCCTCATTTTTATATACTCATAAGATTTAATTTCCTGATATCTTTTCCAAGCAAAATATTTTTTTCTGATACCTCTTGCCAGACCAGCTTAAACAAGGTGGATTTATCTCACCACCACTTGTTTTAACACAACAGCAGCACGTCTGAGTCTGACTCTTTACACCTAAAGCAAAGGGAATAATGTGATTATTAACCATCAGATGACAAAGTAAAACCTCTTACATCATTATGTCAGTTAAGCAGAAACGAGGTGATAATCGGTGAATCCTTGCTGAGGCTCAGAAATGATGTAGGCATAGCAGCACGTCAGATTCAGACATTTTTGAGTCTATCGAACATATTCTGAATCAGAGATGTTGGAGATAGTGCAACATTGAACTCAAATTTATGAATGGATCTTGCTGAAATTTTATGATCATATAGGCAAATTCTTAGGAAACAAAGTTTGATACTGAATGTAAATGAAAGTGGGTATTTTTGCAGTGGGGAATATGTGGCCTTGGAGGATGTATGTGCGCAATATTGATTCAAAGAGAAAGCAAATGTATTTACCCCCCCCCCCACACACACACACGGGTGATTCTTTAACTACGGGCACTATTGGCCTTGTAAATGTAATTTCCACCACACCATTGCCTTACAATATAAAGCGCCTTGGGGCAACTGTCTGTTTGTTATATACATGTGCTCTGATGTCACTGTTTATCTCCATAGAAACTACCCAAACAATCTTTCATACAAACTGTTTAAAGGGACATTACAGTGTTGTGGTGGAAATTACAGCAATAGTGTGGGACAACTACATTTTGTTTAAAAAAATCACCACAGTTGTATGACATTGAATACCCCAATTATGTTTTGATTATTCTACTGATATTTTATTCAGAGATATTTTAAAACATTAGAAAAAACGTTTACCATTCATTTTTATCATTGAAGATCAAAAGTCTGGGTGTGGGACAAGCACAAAACGGCAATATTTGCATATAATGATGCTGAAAAAAGGTGAAAAATTCATCATAGACTACTAGAACAAATTTCTTAACACTTTCATTGTAAAGATAACTATAAAAGTGTGAAATTTCCCCTTTTTTCTGTTTTTCATGCAATATGATCAAAGGACATAATAAGTGCCCATAGTCTAAGAATCACCCACACACGTTTGTGTTCTCTTCATTTTAAACTTCATCTTTCACACACTTCAAGGCACTGATGCAATCAGTCACTATTTGTGCTTTTGCAAGACAAGGAATCATCCAAGGACGCCCGTGTTATATGTTTGTCCTGATTGGAGTCTGACTGTGTGCCATTTTGACTTTGGTCTCCATCTTCTCTGTTGAAGAATTCTGAGTTGTCATTGCGTGGTTTTACAGACATGCAGCGATTAACGCAGCCCATAGCAGACAGGATGTCCTCTGACTTTTCTTCATGAGCATTTGCTTCTGTTGAATCTTGGCTTTTCAGGGATTTCAATGTCTCTTCCCTGTGTCAGAAGATGATTATTTAGTGCTGCACAGTCTACCATTTGGTTCTTTCCCATTTCCTCAGCAGTTTGTACCAAATCTGATCCATTTTCACATAATGTATCAGGTTTATCAAACTCACTATTAACTGTATCAACTCCAGCCATTTTAGTCTCTTCCTCGTGAAAGTCACCTTTATTTTTGAGGGTTTGTAGCACTGTCGTAGAGGAAGTGGTGCCGTCTTCAAATGATGCACACAGTCCTGCTCCTTCAGAGCGGGACTGACTCTCCAATCTGTGCTCACAGACGGCATCAGAAACTGATGGCTGGGATACATTTGCTGGCTGAAACCTCCCCTCGACATCTCCAGACTCCTCCTTGCTGCTCTCATCCGAGTTCTGCACGTTAAGAGGACAAGACACCACACCATGTACTGCTTCATGGCAATGAGAAGTATCCTTTGGAGGGCAGCTTGACTCTGGGCTGACAGATCCACCTGAGGCTCCACTGGAGCTAAAACAATGTCCTTGAACAGCCTTACTCTCAGGTTCAGCCAGGAGCTCCTCAGAGTCTCCTTCAAGTCTCTCCATGCTCTTCTGTTGCTCCATGGACACAGGAGTTATCCTCTCACTCTGTGCCTTTTGGAAATCACTGCTGTCTGGGTTGTGGTCTTCCTCCGGTGTAGTGGGATCTGGCTCTGCATCGCTCTGTGGTGCTGCTGCTGCTGCAGGACTATTACGTGAAGCCTGGGTCTGACCTGATGGGGTGGGGCGCACCGTTTGGTGGCACATGGGGCAGGTCTCCTGCACATACAGCCACTTGCGGAGGCAGTTGCCATGGAAAAAATGTCCACAGTACGTAATAACAGCAGAGTTCATTCCCTGGGATGGAACAAATATAAAGCAGAAAGTAAACAACCAGGAAAACAAATTCACTGCAAATGTTCAACCTTTAATTTTACTGAGAATTTAAGCATCTGCGTCACTGACAAGGGAGTAACGAATGTTGAGAACAAGAGAAAACAAAACCCTCTCAGCTTTAACAACAAACGCGACTAAAGTCAAAGCCATGTACCTTTGCAGCACATGAAGGTCGGGCAAAACCAGAAAACCACTGAAGCTTAAAAAGCTAAGAGTCATATCAAGCATTTGATTATAGCCTGTCACGTGCATGTAAAGCTCCACAGTTCTGAGAACAGTCTAGTATCATGATATTTTTAATGAATAACTTAAAGACTGGTACTGTAGGTATGCCTACATGTTTATTTATGCTAGAACGGGGATCTTCCAACCTCTGAGGTTGAGAGCTACCTGAAGGATGAGAAATTATATGAAGGGTTACTCATTCAAAATCATTTTCTTAAAGTCTTGACATCTCTTTAAAATAAGACTATGTGGGATTTACTTTTCATGAACAACAATCAAGGAATAGACACTGATATTTAAACATGAAATTTTAAATGAATAATCACAATCTCAGTTTCAACACATCAATACTGTTAAGCATTACTAATATATATTATAATAGTCAAGTGGCCTCTGTGTGCGTACGCGTGTATGGCTTTCATCATGCAAAAACCGGGGAGAGCTGACATTTGCCATTTGGTATAATGTATTTTGGATCAAGGATGAATGCTGCAAAAACAGAAAGCTGACAGGACAAATATTTTTGGAGAAATTAACAATTTTAGCTAACCAGTAAACAATGGACATTGCGCTGCAATGCACCATGGGAGTTCAGTTTTGTGGTACGAGTGAAATGTGCAGTGTTTTTAATGTCTTCTGCCACTGTCTTTGTCAAAGTAAAAGCACCTGCGTACAGTAGCTGTGCATGTATGACAGGCAACTTCAATCACAGCTGACATTACCATTTGGTATGCTCATGTATTTTGGGTCAAGGGTGAACGCTGTGAAAAACAGAACAATGGATGTTGCTAAATACTTTCTGGGCCTACACGCCATTCCAACAGGGGCCCGTAAGTCATCTTTAAATGAAAAGTGTGAGCAGTGTTGGCAAAGTAACTTTGAAAAGTTACTTCATTAGTTACTTTAAACAGTTATATTTTACAGTTACTTTATACAGTTACTTCATTAGCAGCTGTGGACAACTTGTCGGTAGCTGCTGAATGTAATGAATAAAGAAACTCATAATCTAACTTGGTTATTTTTAAGATTTAGTACTCAGAAAAGTAACTATTTGTTACTTTGCTGATGAGTTACTTTGCTGATTGCTCAATCTTAAGAGTAACCAAGTTAGGTTACTAGTTACCTTGTTAGTTACATTACTTATTAGCTGCAAGTTTTCGGCAGATTCTAATAAAGTAATTGCATAAAGCTGCTAATAAAGTAACTTCATAAATTAACTGTATAAAGCAACTAAAAAAGTAACTTGTCAAAGTTACTTTCACAACACTGAGTGTGGTGAGTTCAATGCAAGTACAAAATGTAAATGTAAATACATTAAAAATACATAGATGGCCCAAGAAAGTGAAAACACTTATTTCCACTGTGGTCATTTGATTTAAAAAAATCAAATGACAATTAGAAGTACTAATAAAATAAAATAATAATGTGTGTATATGATAACAAGAACCTAAATTTATAAATACATTAAGAGAGTAAATTAACATAAAAAAAAATAATTAACAGGAAATAAAAGGGTCGAGTTCTTCATCTAAAAATTGTTGAGGTCCAAGGTTCTAAAAACATTCTGGACTCACATGCCATTCCAACTCTACAGCTTTTCTTAATTTACTAGCACCCTTACCACAAAAATATCAGCTACCTATTTTATAAACACTACCCAATCAAGAGCCCATGGATCCCCATGGGCAACATGCTAGTTATTTATTTGCAAATTCCAAAGTTTAATTTATGGTAGTCATATTGGGACAATACATTTGCCCTCCATTAGAATTCTACACAAAAATTCCAATATAAACAAAAGAGAAACAAGTTTTTCAAAAAGGAACAAGATGGCACAATAACAAAGGACTATATTAAATTTGCCCTTTTCAACACACAACTTCTGTGAAAATGAAATCTATTCAAAATCCAATCCTTGGAAAACTGCACTACAATAGCAGTCACATAAAGCCCTGGACCCACCAAATAATGAAGGCTGAATAATGAGCCACGCAGCATGTTTTTTTTTTTTTTTTTTTGCTACGATAGGGTTTATTCAACTATCGTGAAGAATGTAGCTCTGAGTGGCTCTTAGAGGCATTATCTTTGGTTAACGAGGCTCATCTTTGAACATGGCGCTAATTTCAAGATGTTCAAAATTTAGCAACAATAGCATGGGGCAGTTTGTGTACGAGGTTTTAGAGACATGTGCGCGGTGCTTATGAGGCTGCTAAAAGGCCATTATCCCAGCGCCTGGCACCTATGCAGGACCTGAGGCTATTTTTGGAGCGGCTGCCCTCTTGTGCACACAATTCCACGCTGTGTGTGGATGCTGTGTATAAAATAATTATTTAGTAGCGGATTATAATCATTTTCTACCAAACCTTGGATGCTGAAAACAGCTGTAGTTGCTTCTGGAATCACAGAGGACTGTTTCATTTGGATGCTTTTTTCCTCTTTTCTGCCCCATGTGGAATGTATTTTGGAACAGCTTAAGGTAACTATTTTTAATGGGGTTTTTTTAGCTTGATAAAACAGTTGCATGTTCATTCCTAGCTGTAAAAGTATGTCTATGGTTGATTTAATATCTTGTTAATAGATCACGAGCTCCCCTGTGTGTGCGCACTGAGGCAGTGACTCATCACGCTCCCAACGAGCATTTAGGCAGAACGCCAGCTCACAAAAGAGTGATTTTTTTTTTCAGTCAATGGACAAACACAAAGTTCAAATTTGGATGACTGTGTAAAGTGGCTGTGTGTTTAAAGCCGCAGAAGAAATAACTCCAGTGAAGCAGCGCAGAGCTGTCCAGCAACACAGAACAAGAGCGCGCAAAAGATTAATTTGAAGACATAACACAAAGTTAAAAGTTGTATCACGATGACTTGTAAGCCATGGAAGAAATAAAGAAGGTTTTAAGTGATACACATGAGCTGCGGCAGCAGGTGCATATAATTAAAGTAGCCACCTCATTGTGTATGCAGAACGGCAGCACATGTGCAGAGCGATTTTGCAGACATAAACGGACGAACACAAAGTTAAAATTGGGATCACACTGTGAAAATGACTTTAAAACCGCAGAAGAAATCAAGCCAGCGAGCCGCGGACGGAAAGGAAGCCAGCGAGGAGCACAGAGGCAGCTGTCCAGGAACCCGTTGTTCGGTTCTGGTCTGGTGCATTACAGGTGGGCAGCAGCCTGGTACGCAACGCACACCTGCGGGACTGTACCGGAGCGTCTATTTTTGGACTGCGTTTAAAAATGTGACATCTTTAAATGCTGCTGTGAATTGAAAACCCACACTTTAAAAGGGACCGAGTGTGGGATGGCTGGAGGTTTGGACCAAACCCATGCCTAAACATGCGCCAACGTCACGTTATCATGGCGCTACATGGAGCATATGTGGCTTGACGTGGATCATATGCGGTGACACGAGCCACTTGAGGCTGGAAGGGGCTCAAATGACAGGTCGGTTGTGGTTCACTAGAGGCTGACACCTGGCACATGTGAGGCACATAGAGGCACCTTAGTAGTGGATACATGATGGTTTAAATGTGGACCATTCTTCAAATAATTGCTCACACATCCATATGGGGCTCATTATTCATGGTTTATTATTTGGTGGGACCCAGGCTTAACAACAAATGAATCATGTTTTCTTAAGTAAGCTTATTTACTGTGCGGTAACCTGCCCCCACAGAAATTTAATAGCACCAATAAAATATGCTGAAAAAAACTACACTGAGGTTTTAGCAAAGCTGTACTACAGGTGCCTCATTGGTACCCACATGATTGATATTGGTCCCAGAACACATGTACCACGCTGGTACAAGTAGGTAACTGGGGTTAACTGATGCACCTGTGGCTGTAGTTACCCATCAGACCACCAGTGCCCTCTTGTACTTAAGAGCATGAAAAAAAATCTAAATAACTGAGCCAAGGCATCTCGAGATAAATAAATTTCCACAAGTTAGATTCCACCTTAGAAGACATCAACTGAAGTTTTATTTTCTCATGCTCCTTTCAGTTCATTTTGTTTTTACTTTCTTTTTTGTAAGGCCAGGGCTGATTTACAGTGCATCCAGAAAAGTATTCACAGCACTGCACATTTTCCCAATTTATTTTATGTTACTGCCTTATCTCAAAATGAAATTCATTGTTTCCTCAACACTGTACACACAAGACCCCAAAATGACAATGTGAAAAAGTATCTTTTGAGATTTTTGCAAATTTTTTAAAAATAAAAAACTAAGAAGTCAAACGTACGTAAGTATTCACAGCCTTTGCCTTGAAGTTCAAAATTGAGCTCAGGTGGATCCTATTTGACGGACCATTCTTGAGAATTTCTACAGCTTAACTGGAGTCCACCTGTGGTAAATTCAGTTGACTGGATATGATTTGAAAAGGCACACATCTGTCTACATGGAAGGTAGACAGATGTGTAAAAGCATATCCTGCATGCTTCCAGTTGGACGTCCTTCCTGAACAGACTTAGTCCTCAGCAACCAGACTGAACAGTGCTCTTCTATTTAAGACAAGGTTCTAATTGCACCTTTTATTTTACTTACCTGTGCATTACTTTAATAATGTATTTAAGTGCAACAGGTACAGATTTTAGTTCATTAATTTACTGCTGTTTGAACACTAGGAGTGGTTAGCTTCTCATTTGTGCTTAGGCTGCGCTAGCCTTTGCTACTTTCTTATTGTTTTCTGAGTGCACAACACTTTAAATAAACTTGTGCGATGTCAGACAGGGTGGCCCTGTTAGACAGCCGTACCTGTAAGTTAGAGCAGCTTCTTATTTCAGTGCCATTAGATATAACAGGCACTCCAGACGAGCTTAGTGTCAGGTTGGCTAGAGCACCCGTTAGCATTATTTTAGCTCCGCTGGCTAAAGATGATAGTTTTCAGACTATTGCTAGGCAGAAGACATCCTGTAAGGCGTGGTGCCCGGTTGTGGTACCCAGCTCACAGTCGCTGCTGCCGATTGTGAACCGTTTTTCCAGCCTTAGCTATGCCTACTGACAGTCCTCCTAGCCCACGGGTAACTTCTACCCCTATCTCCAGGCCAGAACGTCGTGCGCTAGTGATAGGGGATCCTATTATCCGCAAAGTCAGATTACAGATGCCAGCCGATATTAAATGAATACCTAGAGCCAGAGCACCTAACATTGCCTCTCAGCTTAGGGTGCTGACTATACACAAGGAAAGGAAACCTTTATTGGGCAACACACAAGTGACTGCGAGGCTTGCATGTTCAACCTCCAGCTGAAATGCATCTGTTGAATCACAGAAAAAAGAAAGAGAAAGAAAAGAAAGAGTGTTAAAAAAAAAAAAAAAAAACATGCAGGGATCCAGTCCACCAACCTTAAAAAAAAAAAAAAAAAAAAAAAAGAAAAAAAAAAAGCCTCAAAATGGTTACATTTTACAAGTTGGAGGAAAAAAAACAAAAAAACAAAAACAAAAACAGAAAGGCACATCCCATCGCCATTTCAGCAAAATGTCAAGACTTTGGCGCAGCAACATTGTGACATTGTTTAGGGAGAGCCCTGGACTATTGATCATCACTCACTTAACTTTACAATATCACTACCTTGTCCACTGGGAAAAAACGCTTATTGGTGATGCATCAACTACAAATGAACTTCGAGCTAAACTGCCTGATCACTTTTAGAACATGATCATTCAGGAGATGGTCTTGTGGACAGCTTAAACTCACCGCTCACAAGCACACTGGACACGATCACTCCACCTACACTAAAACCATGCCCCCCCCCCCCCCCCCCCCCAAAATCGCGGTAGTTCAACGATCATCTATGTGGCCTCAAGCATAAGTCTAGAGGTCTAGAGTAAGAATAGCACAGCTCAAAACTAAAGGTGTTCCACCTTGCATGGCGTGATGCTATTCTGGACTACAACTCCAATTCCATTGAAGTTGGGATGTTGTGTAAAATGTAAATAAAAACAGAATACAATGATTTGAAAATCCTCTTCAACCTATATTCAACTGAATAGACCACAAAGACAAGATATTTAATGTTCAAACTGATAAACTTCATTGTTTTTGTGCAAATATTTGCAAATTTTAAAATGGATGCCTGCAACACATTTCAAAAAAGTTGGGACGGGGCAACAAGACTGTAAAAGTTGATGAATACTCAAAGAACACCTAATTGGAAACAGGTGAGTATCATGATTGGGTATAAAAGGAGCATCCCCAAAAGGCTCAGCCATTCATAAGCAAAGATGGGGCGAGGATTTTGTGAACAACTGCGTGGAAAAAAATAGTCCAACAATTTAAGAACAGTGTTTCTCAACGATCAATTGCAAGGAATTTAGGGATTCCATCATCTACAGTCCACAATATAATCAGAAGATTCAGAGAATCTGGAGAACTTTCTACATGTAAGCGGCAAGGCCAAAAACCAACATTGGATGCACGTGACCTTCGATCCCTCAGGCGGCACTGCATTAAAAACCAACATCATTGTGTAAAGGATCTTACCGCGTGGGCTCAGGAACACTTCAGAAAACCATTGTCAGTTAACACAGTTTGTCGCTGCATCTACAAGTGCAAGTTAAAACTCTACCATGCAAAGCAAAAGTCATACATCGACATCCAGACACGCTGCCACCTTCTCTGGGCCCCGAGCTCATTTGAAATGGACAGACGCAAAGTGGAAACGTGTGTTGTGGTATGATGAGTCCACATTTCGAATTGTTTTTGGAAATCATTGACGTCGGGTCCTCTGGACAAAAGAGGAAAAAGACCATCCAGATTGTTACCAGTGCAAAGTTCAAAAGCCAGCATTTGTGATGGTATGGAGGTGTGTTAGTGCCCATGGCATGGGCAACGTACACATCTGTGATGGCACTAACAATGCTGAAAGATACATCCAGGTTTTGGAGCAATACATGCTGCCATCCAAGCAACATCTGTTTCAGGGACGTCCCTGCTAATTTCAGCAAGACAACGCTGAAACGTGTTGCAGGCATCCATTTCAAAATGAGCAAATATTTGCACAAAAACAAAGTTTATCAGTTTGAACATTAAATATCTTGTCTTTGTGGTGTATTCAATCAATATATGTTGAAGAGGATTTGCAAATCATTGTACGTATTCTATTTTTATTTACATTTTACACAACGTCCCAATAAGGCTAATTTCATCCATACTGCCGTTACTCTGTGACACTGCTTCACACTGAGCCAGAGGTGAATATAAACCTCAGATCTTAACTGTATTTAATTTTTACCAAAGATCTTTACATTTTATGCAGAATGCTTACACCTTCAACTGAACCCACGAATAGTCCGATGATCCAACTAACCTCAAAGCAAATTGAGCAGACGTCGTTGTACTGGTGCAGTTGCTCTGCTGTCGCTCTTGGTAGGGAGTTGATCTTTTTAGCTGCTTCCTGTCTAAGCAGAAAGCTCCTCCATCCAGACTGAGCTCTCAGCCAAACATTGAAATAAGAGTGGATGATAATGACAGATGCACCCATCCAGCTCCACTCCCCAAACAGTGACTCCCAGGTGCCGTAAGCTACCACACAGAGGGCCACCATAAACTCCAGCACCCTGCTGACAGCATTCACCCAGTAGATCACTTCATCCAGGCTCTCGATAGGGTCACTGCGAAACATCTCCATCATGAATAGGGAGTAGATCAGCAGCGTGCCTGTAACCTGCAAAAAAACAGCCAACATCTTCATTGCCTACAAATAATCAGTGAGAAAATGATGCGACTTGCAATTTTTGTTGAAAGATGTGTTCAAAATTTGTAAAATGTTGGATAAAAATAGTTTGAAGTTAAATTTTGCCGAAATAAATTTTGCCAAATGTTTTTATAATACTATGGCTGCAGATATGTTTATCGATCACCCATTAGATTAGAACAAGTTCCCTGGTAAATCTACAAAAACCCATATTTCTATATACCAGATCTGACTTTTTATTTATGTTTAGTTTTTTTTTTTTTGTTTTTTTGCCACAACCCCATGAAGAAAAACAAAACAACTGTAGAACTTTGGGAGGTGACCACCCACGCATCAACCACACATGAAAGTGGGGAAAACATACAGATTAAAAAATAATGAAGTGCTCTAGGTCCTCTATTTTTTTAATTTCAGAATTAAGACTACCACGAAACTGAAGCAACAGGTAGTTCTGTGGCACAGGCTGTTTGCACACTTGCCTCCTAAATAGAAGATCATCTGTTCAAGGGGACCTGTGACCCATGAACAAGTACATCTGGAGTTGCATCAGGAAGGGCATCCAGTGTAAAACATGTGCCAAATCAACATGTGGGTCTATAATGGATCAGATGTCCTGATCCAGAGCAAAAAACAGAAACCATTAAAAAGCAAGACAGGAGACAAAAGCATTTTGTGGAAAATGTTGCCCATCTCTCAACTGTAAATATTGTTAAAAAAAAAAAAAAAAATAGTACAATTCAGATCAAGCCAGAGCCACAATTCACAATTTAGGTTAAAACTTGAATATTGCCCGAGGACACAATGATGCCAAAATTGTTTGTTTTTATTATCAACTAATATGTTTTACAACTAACTGGGCTAATAAAAACAAAAAGTCAGATTTAAAAAAATAAATAAATAAATACGCATTTTTTTTCTTCTGTTAGACATTTTCAAATAATTTTAACTGATCAAGCAAAAGTGCAAAATCTCTATTAGATTAGTTTTTGAGAACTAGTCACTGCCAGTTTATTTGATTAAATTACATAGAACTTTAGGAAGGAAGGAAGGAAGCTGAGGCAGGGAGCCGTTTTTCTGTGGAATAAAGATAGCGCCTCACAGTGGAACAATAATTCTACATGGCTCTGTGTGTGAACACATCAGGCATGAAATCAGACTTCATTAATCAGTAATCATTATTATTCAGTCTTACTGAGACATATGCAATTTGTTTTATTTATACTGCGGGTTACAAAGAAGCAGAGAGACATATGTTGACTGCAAAACACAAGAATTTAACCTGAAAGCCAAATTAAAGCCAGATTAAAATATTACATATATATTACATTTGGAGACAAGAAACAGCCCGGATTGGGACTGACTGTGTGTAATGGAGGAAGCCATGAAGTGGACACAGGTGGAGTGACCTTCAGGCAACACCCGAGGTTACGTCACTGTTATGGCTAAAAATATCTTGAATCTGTGTGAATTTTCAGACGTTGTATGGCTAATTTTATTTTCATCAGCCACATCAGGACTCGGACAAGTTAAAGAGCTGGAAGAAATGATTTGTAATATGGTACATAAATTTTCAAAAGTAAGTGTTGATTGGAGTGCCATATGCCCTTTAACCATCTTAAAACCAATTAAAACGTTGTAGTGTTTTCGACCCATTTAATAAAATCAAAATAAGATAACATTTAAAACCAGTTTAATTCAGCTGCAAGTTTCAATAAAGTCAAAAAGCATTAAACTGAGTTAAAACAGTCAAAATTTTGCTTTTTTACTTGATGAATGAAATTGACTGTCAGTTTTGAGCTACTTTACACTGCAATGAAAGACACACGCCTGATTACAATGAATGCTTTCGCATGGTAACCATAATGACATTTATTCCATGATCACTTGCAGAGCTCTACTCTTCCAAAAGTATAAAAGTCTTAAATCATTAAATCGAAGGCCTTGAATGAATATACCAAAGCTGCTACATTGACACCAAATGTTTTAAGATTCAATGTATGAAAAATACCAACTATCATGAGAATTTCTTTGTTTTAATTTAAGCCCAATTAATTTAATTGATTGTTTGTTTCACTACATATATTATCTGTGTTATTGAATGTTATTTTATTCAGTCATTGAATTTCTCTAACTTTGGACAGACTTGTATATTACAATGAGGAATACAACTTACTACAAAAGCAGTCCCTACCTGAAGGGAAGTCAGCATGCAGCTCGACACCAGTATAAGTAACCAGAAGTCCATGTGGAAGAATTGAGAAATTTTATAAGCCATAAACACCGGGAAAACCAGCAGGAGCAGACACATGCTGAGGCCACGGAAGTGTTTCCATACACTCCTAAAGGCACACACAAAACAGAAACTAGTTAAAGGCTCGTTTAATTAGCACAAAGCATTTGAAATTATTTAGTACTATTATCACATCATTTCATTACTCATATTCTAATTAATCAAATTTCATTTTACTGCTGTTACCTATTGCGAGATGCACCCAGAGCAAGAATGACTGGATCAGTTATTTCTATCATCGATTGCAAAGTTGAAGTAACCACGATGAAGAGGATGATGCTGAGGAGGAAGGTGCGCTGCAGCGCCTGCATGTCCAACAGGCCTGTCTGAAGGGCCAGAAGGAGCAATGTGACACCCTCAGTCACACCTCTGTAGTTATAAAAACAAAACAAAAAAAATAGGCAAACCAGGAATTGAGTCAAAATTCATTCTTGCAGGCATCAAACCAGAATTGGTTTTAGAAAGTAAATGGTAAATGGACTGCATTCATATAGCGCTTTTCCATCTGAATCAGACGCTCAAAGCGCTTTACAATTATGCCTCACATTCACCCCGATGTCAGAGTGCTGCCATACAAGGCGCTCACTACACACCAGGAGCAATAGGGGATTAAAGGCCTTGCCCAAGGGCCCTTAGTGATTTTCCAGTCAGGCGGGGATTTGAACCCATGATCTTCTGGACTCAAGCCCAACACCTTAACCACTAGACCATCACCTCCCCTAAGTACTTCTTTAATTTTCCATTTCTGATATCTTTCTGCCTTGTATGTTTACTACTTAATGAAGTTTAAAGTGCAACTGACGGTTTGTCAAGCTTTCCACAAAATTGTTCATAATCTATTATGCCCCAAATAATACGCTAAAAACGCTATAAACGGACAATTTGACAATTTTAGAAGATTTAAAATTTCCTTATGAATTCTGCCTGCCAAGTTTCTGTTGGAACAGTGAGGCTCATGCCACGTTATTCCAGGAAGTCTTTTCGCGTCACTCCCTTGAAAGTATGGCCACTGGACCTCTGATACTGATAACAAATGATGATGCTGAGGAGGCAGCCGAAGGCAGCTGACACAAACAGACTTAACAAGCTCATCAGGAGAGCTGGCTTTGTCCTGGAGGTTGAGCTAAAGTCTGTGGTGGAGGTGTCAGAGAGGAGGATGTTGAGGAAACTGCTCAGCATCCGGGACAGCACCTCCCACCCCCTGCATGCCACACTGACGTCCTATGAGAGCACTTTCAGCCACAGACTGAGGCCACTGAGGTGCACCACAGAACGCCACAGGAGGTCTTTCTTACCTGTGATAATCAGACTGTATAATTCCCCCCCCCCCGCAGGATGAATACATAATGAATGGATTTAGAGTTTTACAGTACTCAGAGTTACGTGCAATATTGTCGAACATCTTATGCAAATGTCATAAAAAAAAAAAAAAAAAAAAACAAACAAAAAAAAACATTGTTTACCATTACTGTTTCGGTACTCTGGCAAAATTTTCCTTCGGGATAAAGTTGATCTTATTCTTAAAAGGTGTCGTTAAGCATGGAAATATGCCTCGTAGGTGCGTTATAGCCGAGTACTCAAATGAGGGAGACAACAGGCAGAATACGTATAAGCATTACACTGAACGTGGGGAGAGTTACAAAATGGGTCTCTATTTGGAGTGTGCCACAAAATTTTGTACAAACAGCCATTTTTTAAAAATTATTATTTATTATTAATATTTTACAAGTGCCCACCCCTTCAACTGAAATCAAAAGACTGCAGGCTACAAAATAGCTCAAACATCCATGAGTTGCAAATTTGAATAAACACGCTCTTACATGTTAAATGTCTGTCATTAGATGCTTTATTTAAATCTGTCTTTCAGGGAGGAACAATTAGCTTTTTTTTTTTTAAGGTGCATATTCATCTCAACATTTAGCTAAATATTTAGCTTGATGTTTGTAAATATTAGGCTAAATGCGTAAATACTTAGCATTAACTAATATGCTAAAGTTTTAGATTTGACAGAAATTTGATAATGTAGTATTTGCCTTTATCTTCCCTAATTTTTGCTCTTCATCTGTGGATCAAAAGAAATTTTAAACTGAAATGGTACTAGCATTCCCATGCCAATGAAAACAAATGTGATTCTTTTCCCCCCTCAAATAAATCAGTGAATTATGAAGATAAGCCTCATTTTAAACATTATTATTGTTATTATGTCAGTGTACATGACATTAAAAAGAGTTTCTAGCTGCTGAAAATTTTTTGTAAAAACACATACGCTTGCAGGTCAGATTCAGTCACTTCAGCAAGTAATGTGAACACAGCATAAGTTCTAAGCCGTCTTTACAAATAGGCAGGCTCTCCTTTCTGCAAACTTTTTAGGCTTCCTGCCTCGTTTTTGCTGGATGATCCGCGGACCGCGCCTGTCCCCGGGGTCCTGCCACACACCGAGAGGATTCTGCTGCGCCCAGCTGGGGATGCAGCTGAATCCTCTCCATGTGCGGCAGACATTTCACACAATTCAGAAAACGTGCAGGAATTACAGACCTGTATTTATAATATTATAAATGAGATGTGCGTTATTTGGAAGAAAGTCAAGGTGTTGACTTATGCCCACGAAGCACCCCCCGCCTTTTCCCTCCACTGCAAAGAGGTGAACTGTCCACTGCATGCCCCTCCTCATATCTTTCACCTTCTCACTGCTTCTGTGAACTCTGACAAGCAGGGCGCCTGCAGCTGCCTGCAGGGGGCGCCAATTTGCCAATTCCACACACTGTCAAAAAAACAAACAAAAAAAAACCATTTTGCGGTGAAGATTTTTTTTTTGCTCAGTGCTCATGCCCACGGTACTGCCCTGCCAAAAACTGCACCCCGGATACCGGCCCGTATGGCCCATACTAAAAACCGCCCGCCACTGTCATGCGTGCTTGTCTTTTCATAGTCTCTGCCCTCAGGAGCAGGCTCTCTGTCTAATGCACCAGCATTACTGTACTGTACATAGGGGAGATAGAGGCAGCCGGAGCGCATCACTGAAACTGGAGGATGCCGCACTCTGAGGGGCTGGCCTGAAACAGGACAGTGTAACCCCAGTCCACTACATCTGTTGCTTTCCATGTGAATGAATTTTTTTTTTGTTCAGACAGGATTTATTTGAACTAAGGTGGAAAATCCTGTTAAACACAAAACAAACAATGCTGTGTCTGTGTGCGCCAATCTGGTGTAACAATTTATATTGGTTAAAATAGTGGGATTTTACATATAACTACATTATTTTTGTTAATGTTATTAGCGTTGGAAATCTTGGAGAATTCATTCCTGTCAATGTGCATCTCGTCAGTCTCTGTTCCATCCACTCTCTGTTGTTGCTTCAACTTCATTTGCCTCAACCTGTTCACCTGATCACACAATGTAACTGCCACGTTATCGTCTCTGTTTGGTGTTAATAATAATTTTATAGCCTTTAACAAAGTGCTTCACAAACCACATCACATTAGAACAATTAATAAAATGCAAACCATTGAAAATAAATTACAGAAAAACAAAATCAAGATACCAAAGATTTCTCACCATTAAGAGATGTAAGCAGCCAAGAAAAGGTGTTTTTTTTAATCTAGATTTAAAAATGCCAATAGAACTCGACTGCCTACTCTCAGCTGGCAGTTTGTTCCACAAGCCACGGTGCACGAATGCAAATGAAATGATCGACCACCCGTTGATTTCTTCTATCCTTTGGGACACACAGAAGGTCAGCCTCCTATGGTCACAGAGCACGTACCAGCATATATGGCTGAATCAATCGGCCATATGTGCAATTTACCACAGGAACAATGGCTTTTTCTGGATTAATTTGTCCTCAATAAGCTCCACTTCTTTACACAATAAATCAACCTCAAAACCAAAGGTGGTGGTGCGGCTGTTGTTCTTTCGGCTGCTCCCATGTTGTTCGGGGTTGCCACAGTGGATACAGACAGATTCGCACTGGTATTTGGCACAGGTTTTTTAAGGTGTACAATTTTCCTCCATGAACTGCGGGTTATTTGAGCATGTATTTGTGACTCCTTGTTGTAAGGGCCCTGTCACACCATGACGATTTAGCCAGCTTAGCCAGCATATGTGACCATCTTAAAAATGCTGACATACGCTGGGGTATGTCTAATAAATTGTGCCGCTGTCACACCTTGACAATTTATACAGCGTATGTTGACAGTCCCGTTTCCACAGAGTGGTTCAGGTCGGTACTGCATGGTGTAGTGCGGGTCAGAATGGTCAAGTCTAGCTTGGCTTGTGGTTTCTACCACTGGCAGAACTCTTTTGTCTGGCATGTGGTAGAACACTTAAATATTGACAAGCACGTAATCCACCCATGTGTACCCTGTCGCACGGCATCTCCACGCCACACAGAGGTAAAACTGAGTAATTTAACATTATTTTAGTCTTGTTGGATCATGGGATTTATTTTGATCATGTGTAGAGCCTGCGATGAGTCGACTGATAGCCTGTGGAAACGCTGCCTGTGAATGAATGAATCGCTGCAACTCTTTAAACCTTTAAGTGTAGGTCGCGGTCTGATTGGTCTCCCATTGTGCCCCAAACCTTCTGTAGTCATAACTCAAACTAACTTTCAATGTGGTGCACCTGTGGTTCACATCACATGCAAGGTTGTCACAATATGCCCACATACACACAATGGAGGACAGAAACAAAATGCTTTGCCTCGAGAATGTGAACAAATCTTACAAAGGAGCTCTTTCTGAACCTGTGGTTTTAAATGTAAAGACCTCCTGTTTGCCTTGAACCCTCTCCAAAGGGAAGGGTAAAAGCTCACTTCTACAATGTTACAGAGACGTTACATGGATAGGTAAGGAAGCATCTTGAAAGCAAAACAAGTACTCTGCGTTTCAGTAAAGTTTGCACACAGAGCACAGCCTGTCTCACTGGGTATGTCTCTCAGAATCCAATATGAATAAAAAGAAACAGGAGGGTTTCCTAGACTAGACCCTAGACCCATAGTCCAGGAGCCAATCATCAATTTTGACCTGATTGGTACCACTGAAGGGACCAAAGGACACTTACAATCCAGCCTCACTGTACCATGGCCTACACAAAAATGTATAACCATCACAGGGCTGTAGCCAGCTAGGGGTCAATGAAGAATTACAGAGGTCAGAATGTAAAAATGCTTCAATCATGTTGAAAACTATATCACATTTGTCTGATCATAGTGATTCCAAAAAGGTATAGTTTGGACTATCTGTGACAGAATGTTCTGGAGTTATGGGGTTAAAAACAGCAAAAACGGTGACAAAGGTCAGTTTCAGTTTGTATAGGGGTCAAAAGTTAAGGCCTTGTCACACCTTGACTATTTAGCCAGTGTATGCCGACCATATTAAAAAACGCTGGCATAAGTCCAATAAGTTAAGGGTACGTTTTTTATAAGTTAAGCGCAAGTTCAAGCACGTTGAAACACACTAAAGCGCGCTGATGTACATACTGATAAGCTGAACTCAAAAATTTTGGGGCATGCAACTTATGTCCTGCACATGCTGGACATAAGTTTTAGGTAAGTTATGTGATTGTTGGCAGATGTTTCTTGTAATTTACTCAAATGTGAAATCTGTCCATTAACGCTGGCCACTAATTGGCTGAAAGCTGCGGTCCGTATGCAGAACAACTGCTTCATTCACACACAGAAAAATATAAAGTCTGATTTGTTCATTTCAGTCCAATTCACCATCACAGACAGACATGAATCCACATAAAGTTCCTGATTTTTTTAAAGTGACCTTGGAAAATCCTTTAATTCATGGCTGGAAACGTAGTGTTTTAAAGCAAGTCCCTTTGTGGTTTTCCTGCTGCAGGTGCATTTCTCATGTCGGTGCTGCGCTCTGAACACACAGAAGTGCTGTGATAATTTAAGGTTTTAAAGTGCCGTCGTGTGGTGTGATCATCAGACCTATAGTTTGCTGTGTGTTTTGAATAAATGTGTGGAAAATTATTTTCCGCTTTACTTTTTTCTTTCTTATTTCTGATTGTAAACCTTTATTACATTTATAAAACACAACAAAAGCATACATTATGAAAGCACAGGTAGCCCTGAAAAAAAGAGACATAAAACGTGATTGTGGGATGCAGGGAGAGCTGTTAACAGCAATAATAAAACATTTATGCCAGGCGAGAGAACTGTCCAAAAAATGCCCTTGGATCCCAGAGTGTTAAACCCCATAACATTCTGTCATAGATGGTCCAAACTATACCTATTTGGAATTGTTATGATCAGACAAATAATGTGATATAGTTTTCAACAAGACTGGAGCATTTTAGATTTTAACTTCTGTGTAATTCTTCATTGACCCCTACCTGGCTACAGCTACCACCCTGGGATGGTTATCATACATTTTTATGTAGGCCATGGTACCCCGAGGCTGGATTCTAAGTGTCGTTTGGTCATCTTCAGTGGTACCGAAAACCTGCTTGGCCCATGGACTACCAGGCAAAGGCCATTGAGACACTGGCCCCTGCTTTCCCATGCCACATCAAAATGTAACACACAACACATCATGCTTTGCCGATACCAGTACTATACAGAACAATAAACTGTGTGTCTGCGTGTGTAGACTAGAGTTTTGTTTTTTAAAAGCACAAAACTGAAGACCATGTCACCTGTGCATGACGTTCTCATTCTGAACAGCTGCATAACCTCCCAGGTAGAATTTGCATAGGTTGAGAAGCCCGAGAGCAAGATATGACACCATGAAGGTCAGACCCAGAAGGGAGTATGGTGTCGCACAACATTCAGAGACACTGAAGAAGACAGTAACAGAAGCATTGAAAACACAAAAGAAACAGAATTTCTTTAAACATTTGTGTCAGCCTCTGTGGTTACACCATGACAAGAAGAGAAACAGAAAAAAGTGACAATAAAAGGTCACCTTCATCACATTGTGGTTTAGTTTCATTTTCTCTTCCTCTCACTCATACCCACCTTGTGAGCAAGAAAAACATGATTCCCTGATGTCCTGCTGTACCTTTGCCATTCATGGTGGAGCACAGCTGGACCACAAACAACACAAACCAGAAGACAGTGAAGAGCACTGGGACAGCAAACTGGTTCCACAAAGAAAAGAAACCCTACAGCCAGAAGCCTGTACAGCTCGATCACCTGAGGGAGACGAAGCTTTGAGTGTTTTAAAAAACACACACATACACACACAACTGTACTGCACTAATGGAATGCAACATGCATTAGTCATGCTTGTAAAATATTAAGTCTGAAAAAACCCTTCTGTGACAAATTAAATGTAAAAGTCAGAATTATATTTCACTTACAAATGAAAAGCTACAAATGCAGGATATCTGCACTGGCATTAAAGAACAGACTGGTTTTAATTTTAACAATATCTGGATTCATTGAAGCATGGAAATGAGAGGCAAGAGGAAGTAGAGTTTGATAAAATTGGGGGGAAGCAACTGTAAACAACATGATCATAAAACTGGTAGGGGGAAGGACGATATTTCAAGATGTGCTGCGAAGCTCTGGACCAGGGGTGCTCAAGTTCGGTCCTCGACAGCTACCTTCCTGATACTCTTAGTTGTCTCCCTACTCCAACACACCTGAAACCAATGAAAGACTCATTAGCAGGCTTTTAATGAGCCTTTCATTGGATTCAGGTGTTTGGAGTAGGGAGACAACTAAGAGTATCAGGAAGGTAGCTCTCGAGGACCGAACTTGAGCACCCCTGCTCTGGACAGAGGAAGAAAAACAATATTTCAAAATAAAAGCACCTCCATCTGAAGCAGCTCTGAATAGGCAGCCCTTGCAAGTCGATATGGCACGAGAGATTTAAGAGGAGAAACGTGCCAATTCCCACTGCTGTCAGTCCCATGGAGAAAGTGCTGACTGGAGCAGCATGTTGTGAGGTACAGCAAAGAGTCGGGCCAGGAGAGGGAGCATGTGAGCAGAAAACAACCACACCTTTTGGTCTTCATCAGGAAGGCACACAGCGTGCTGAGAATAATCTGACCTGAGCAAAAAAAATAAAATAAAACACAAACTTAACTGAACTGTAAAACTGAGACTGACTTACAAACACACAAAACAGTCTGTCAATGTTTATGCAAATTTATATTTTCTTTACCCCCAGCCTACTACTCCCACACAAACACACACACTTTCCCCATTCGGCCTACTGTACAATTGGGGACAACAATATTACCCCCACCCCAAAGAAATTTCACATTTTCTTCAAAATTGAGGAATTTTCATCACAGTATTTCTAAACATTCTAGTTTTAATGCTTACATTATTTTACTGTGCACACAGAAACAAAATTATTTCACTTGGGAAAATTTTGAAGAAAATATTAAATTTCATGGGGGGGGGGGGGGGGGGGGGGTAAAATAATAATATTGTACTCATCTGTGAATCCACAATATCAAACAATCAAAGTGAAAGTCAAAAAGAACTGCCTTCAGTGAAAAAAAACCCCAAAGTATTCCAGAAGGGATGGTGTGATCTGGTACATCTAAGGTACTTGAGCACAATCACACTGCAGATCTAAAGGACACGCCTGTTGACTAAGCACAACTTGTATACAGCACTTAAATGCCCCCTGGTGTCCTGTGGCATATTAAAGTTATGCCACACCCCAACGCCATCATCAAATACTCCAAAGAGTACAGGGAAAATATCCTTAATTGACATAATATGAGTAACATGTCAAGAAGAAAGTAAACTGGATGCATCACCAGTGATTTATTCTTCGGGGACATTTCAACATCACCTTTCTTTATCTCCAAAGGGCAATTAATTTTGTGGCAGTGTAACACATTTACAACACAACTGTAAGTCCCTTCGGCTTCTCCCTTGCTTCAGTCGAGGTCACCACAGCAGATCTTAGGTGTGTCTACATGTTGATTTGGCATATTTTATGATAGATGCCCTTCCTGATGCAGCTCTACATTACATGAAGAATGGGCAGGAGACGGCCTTTAAACAGGGAATCTTCTGCACTGTTAACAAGTGTACTTGCCACCACCCCTGCCACATCATTTACAACACAACTAGGATATGGACCCGTGGGAAACCAGGGATTCTAGATGTGGCCATTTGTAATATATACGGAGGACAGATGACTTTTGGGGAAAATCTTTACAGTTTTACAGTATGTTACCTTTTATAAAGTATTGATATAGAAAAAAATCTTCGCTTTTATGAAAGTCTTTATCTAAGGTTTAATCTGTTCTCAGTTGTGCTCAATTTCCTAAAATAAATTTTTGTCATCAACAAGCTTTTCTGAAGCTGCTTATCCAGTACAATACTCCATTTAAAGAAATTACGAATAACTGAAGTTTTATATTTGCACTGTGACAGTGTTCACACTTGATGGATATTTATTTTTTTTTTATTTTATTTTGTTGGCCTGTGTGAGACACTGCTGAGACACAATTCTGCTGTTTTGGATGGACAGACTGATGAATTCTGTTGGGTCTACAGCAACCTCATTGGGTTTTATTTTGAAATACATGTTCTTACTGTGGAAGTGCAACATAAACAGGCTTGTTGTTCAAAAATTACTGATTTGTCAAAAAATACTGGTCCAATTACCTCGCTGTTTTCACAATTTAAATCCTCATGAAAACATACATAAGTATGCCAAAGGACGAAAGTTGGCTCTTTCCAGATTTGAATTGATGCTCCGGATACACAAACGCAGAGGCCACTTGCCTTTTATTATATGGATTCCAGAAATGCTCAAAGTAACATCAAAGAGAGGGTAACTAAATGCAACATTTTAGTTAAGGAAAATAAATGAATATAAATAATGTATTTTAAGATCCATAATTATCAGCAACAGCATCACCAAATAAATAATAAAAAAAGTCTACAAATAGAAGGCTGACAACAGACAATTTAGGTAATACAGAAAAACAAATCACATTTCTGATGTTCAACATGTTAACATGAGCTGCTTAGTGACAACCCTCTGACATATACATAATGCAGATAGTCAATTTTCTACTGTCAAAGGTATGGACACAAGTGGCCAAGTAAAAGGCCAATTTACTGTGCAAAGAGAAATGTTCTTATGCAAAAGTTGTTGCTTAATAAGTTGTTAATGGGCAACAACAACCTTGATACTCGCATACTGATTCTAATATTTGGCTTTCTTTTTGCTAACATAAAGAAGTGTTGCATTAAACAATATGTGTACTTGAAATGTACTTTTCAGTCTTGAATATCAAGTATGAGTACCAGTGTGCACAAAAGTGTACTGAAGTATCACGTACTTTGCCCCAACCACTGGTGATCCCCTCAACATCATGTTAATCTGCCTCACAAGAGACAGAAGGAACTCAGGTATTTTAAATCCACATTTTTAGAACAACCTACCTGCCAAATTATTTAAAGTGTGTGCCAATGTACATTTTTTCTTTTATATATCTATATATTATATATATAGATATATAAAATCCTGTTTTAAACATGCAAATATAGATTTGGGTTGTTTTTTCTGTTTATTCATGTTCATGATGAGACAAATCAGTATTCCACAGAATAAATAAAATTATTCATTACAATTATTTACAAATATTGTACCTATAAATATGCAGAAATAGGACTTTTAGAAAAAACAAACAAGTAATTTTACTACTACAACCCCAAATGAGAGAACAATGGGACTGTACAGAAAATTTAGGGTGGGGGGGATTCTTACATTTACTTTGATTTCTATGTCAGTGCTGAGCGTATGAACCAAACCTACGTATTTCATGTTTTGCGCAGTCAACTTCATTTCATTTGTTAATATACATCCATTCCTGTATTTCAGGTCTACAACATATTCCAACATTTAGGGCTAGTAAAGAGGTTTTTAAAAATGTAATCATAACTTATAAGTTTAAAATCAATGTACCTTAAAGACACACTGAAAGGGATTTGCATATTTTGTCCTATACAGTACATAATATCTTAAAATGATTCAAGGAAAATGGCTGGATGGATGATTCAAGGAATCAGGAGGAACTTTAGCACATTCATCAATACCTGATATTACTACGTAGGCAGGGGATTACTTTGGGAAACCTTTGTCAAGCACTACAATATGGAGTTACAGTTACACATGCCACTTAAAACTTCATTGTGCGAAAAAAGCTTTATGCTAAACTTTGTCCAGAAGGAGCGTCAAGGTATCTGGGGTGGACCATGTGGAAACATGTACCGTGATGAGACAAATCAGCATTCCAGATCATTTTTGGAAGAAATGGACACCGTGTGCTCCAGACCAAAGAGGAAAAGGACTATCAGACTGCTATCAGGAGCAAAAAAGCCAACATCTGTCAATGGTGGACTTGTGTCAGTGCCCTGGGAAAGGTAATGTACACTTCTGTGAAGGCAGCATTAATGCAGAGAAAAGAAAATAGATTTTAGAGAAACTTATGCTGCCACCAAGATGACAACATTTCCAGGGACACTCATATTTTCAACAAGACAATGCAAAATCAGATTCTGTACACATTCCAAAGGTATGGATGCAGAAGCAGTGGTTTCAGGTAGTGGACTGGCCTGCCAAGAATTCTGACTTGTGCCAGTAGAGAATATGGGGAGAATTTTGAAACAAGAAGCATAACAACAATGACCCTGTACTATTGCACACTTTCAGATGTGTCTGCAGGGAGAATGGGAGAAAATAACTGAAATGCTTCATGGCTTTGCATCAATGCTTAAAATGACCAACAAGTATTGTGAGACTCAACAGTAACATTACGAGGGGAGGTAACTGCTTTAGCGTCCAAACGTTTTTGGAATGTGTGCCTTAAATGCAAGAATGCTGTATATTATTAACTAATGCTGACACACAAAATATGAAATATCTTGGGTTCTGTCTGCAATGAAATAGAAGTCAAAGAATCACTGTTGGAGGGAATTTTACAGCCAACTGGTATTCCAAAATAAGCTTTGTGTGCTTCACACATTTTGATGGATGCTGTCACAGAAAACTTGTTTGCTCTTTTCTTGATGAACTGGCCACAGATGTTAGCAGAATTTATCTGGAGAATGACTGCAGCCTCTTGATGCCATCTCTCTTCCTCTGGTGTATCTTCTCAGGTAGTTCAAGCTTGACTGAATGCTGGCCTATGAACCTGTTTAAATATTTGTCATGTAACACCCCAGAACTTTCTCAGTTCATGATGGCATTCTGGAATCTTCTTGATCTCTCAAGAAGATTCCAGAACTTGTTTGTCAATCATAAATTACTCTCCTGTTCTTGCTCACACTGTACAAATGAAGGTTTTCATAAATATAATTGCTTTGTCAACATTGTATTATGTTTGAAATGATGTTTGAACCCTTTGACATGATCACAAAAAGAAAATATGACCACAACTCTGACAAATGGACTTCACTTTTCCAGAAATTAGTAGTGACCACTCAGTGAATGCCATAACTAGTTAATTTGCAATTTCATTGTCCTGACCACAAAACCAAAGTTTGGAGGTCAAGACCACTCTTTTCTCTCTTGATTGGTTGTGAAGAAATGGGAAATTATGGTTTTAACCCAGGAACAAGACAAAAGTGAAAATTTGTTACTTAGTCGCCTCATTTCTTTCTGCTTCAAACTGCACTCCAGTCATCATCTATCTCAGCGACAGATATCTGAAGCTTTTGTACAACAATCATTTCCACATAAATTCAGCATTATTTCATAATAAATGATGGGGGAGTGATCAGAGCGCAACATAATTCATTTTATTGTGCAAAATAAAAGTAAACAAAAATGTATATAATGACATAACAAATTAATAATTAATTACAACCACTGACATTAAGACCTGGTGATGTTGCTAGTATAATACAAATCATAATTTTTCTTAGAAGCATTTATATTTGGTGAGAGCACCACTTCACTTGGCAATGAATTCCAGAATACAATTGCTCTTTATTAAATAAACTTTTTCTAAGGTTCAGTCGAGACCTTTCAAGCTCAAGGCTCAGCTCATGCTCTCTCAAACCAGCATATCTTCTGTCAAAGAAATTTCAAAGTTCACATTTTCAAAACCGTGCAAAATTTTGTACATTTCAATTAAATCGCCTCTGGTACGTCTGTCATCTAAAGTAGTTAGACCTAATTCTGCAAGTCTGTCCTCATAGGGCAGTTGCCGCAACTCAGGAAACAACTTGGTGGCTCTTTGCACTTTTTCCAATATATCTTTATCTTTGTCATGATGCCCACGCCTGCACAGAATAGTTGAGGTGTGGCCGAACAAAGCTCTTATACAAGAGAAGGAAGGACTCCCTGTCAATGTAAGAGAAAACTCTGATCATACCCAATACACTGTTTGCTTTGGCTGCTGACAGCTATATGCTTAGAGATGGACAGATTGTTTGAAACTAGACACCAAGATCTCTTTCCTCTGTAGCAGTCTCTAAGATTTTTTTCATTCATAGTATAATTTAAACAGAGGTTATTTTCCCATGTGAAGCACTTTACATTTTTGTTCATTAAAACAAAGCAGTCAGTCATCAGACCATGCAATAAGATTGTTTGTCTTTTTGTATTTTCTCCCCATCAACAAGTGAGAGTATTGTCCGCAAAAATTTAGATTGATTTTATTGCACAAGGCAGGTCGTTGACAAATAAGAACAAAAACGGCCCAACGACCGACCCTTGAGGGACGCCACTGGTGACCTGCACCTATGACGACCTCACTCCATTCAAACAGACTTGCTGCTGTCTTTTAAGAAAATATTCTATCCAATCACAGAGTTTTCCACCAATGCCGTATTTCTGTAATTTGTACATCAGTCTGGAGAGAGGCACAGATTCGAAAGCTTTTTTAAAAGCCTAAGTAAAGGACATCGTCATATAGTTTAGTCCATTCTTCCAAGGCGATGGTCTAGCGGTTAAGGTGTTGGGCTTGAGACCAGAAGATTCTCGGTTCAAATCCCCGCCTGACTGGAAAATCACTAAGGGCCCTTGGGTTTTAATCCCCTATTGCTCCCGGTGTGTAGTGAGCACCTTGTATGGCAGCACTCTGACATCGGGGTGAATGGGAGGCATAATTGTAAAGCGCTTTGAGTGTCTGATGCAGATGGAAAAGCGCTATATAAATTTACCATTTACCATTCTTTTACAAAGACTGACAAAGAAACAAATTCAACAGCAAATACTTGGTCATTGGTGGATGTCAACACCATTTACTCCTTTAACCTTACAAATTTTTGATCTACTTTTTGTCTTACTGTTAGCATATATATATATATAAATAATTAAAGGCATTGGGTTTTTTTTACTCTCTTACAAAGATCTTTTTCAAAATCTTTTTTTGCAGCCCTAATCTTTTTGTTAGCTGCATTCCTCATTTTTATATACTCATAAGATTTAATTTCCTGATATCTTTTCCAAGCAAAATATTTTTTTCTGATACCTCTTGCCAGACCAGCTTAAACAAGGTGGATTTATCTCACCACCACTTGTTTTAACACAACAGCAGCACGTCTGAGTCTGACTCTTTACACCTAAAGCAAAGGGAATAATGTGATTATTAACCATCAGATGACAAAGTAAAACCTCTTACATCATTATGTCAGTTAAGCAGAAACGAGGTGATAATCGGTGAATCCTTGCTGAGGCTCAGAAATGATGTAGGCATAGCAGCACGTCAGATTCAGACATTTTTGAGTCTATCGAACATATTCTGAATCAGAGATGTTGGAGATAGTGCAACATTGAACTCAAATTTATGAATGGATCTTGCTGAAATTTTATGATCATATAGGCAAATTCTTAGGAAACAAAGTTTGATACTGAATGTAAATGAAAGTGGGTATTTTTGCAGTGGGGAATATGTGGCCTTGGAGGATGTATGTGCGCAATATTGATTCAAAGAGAAAGCAAATGTATTTACCCCCCCCCCACACACACACACACGGGTGATTCTTTAACTACGGGCACTATTGGCCTTGTAAATGTAATTTCCACCACACCATTGCCTTACAATATAAAGCGCCTTGGGGCAACTGTCTGTTTGTTATATACATGTGCTCTGATGTCACTGTTTATCTCCATAGAAACTACCCAAACAATCTTTCATACAAACTGTTTAAAGGGACATTACAGTGTTGTGGTGGAAATTACAGCAATAGTGTGGGACAACTACATTTTGTTTAAAAAAATCACCACAGTTGTATGACATTGAATACCCCAATTATGTTTTGATTATTCTACTGATATTTTATTCAGAGATATTTTAAAACATTAGAAAAAACGTTTACCATTCATTTTTATCATTGAAGATCAAAAGTCTGGGTGTGGGACAAGCACAAAACGGCAATATTTGCATATAATGATGCTGAAAAAAGGTGAAAAATTCATCATAGACTACTAGAACAAATTTCTTAACACTTTCATTGTAAAGAAACTATAAAAGTGTGAAATTTCCCCTTTTTTCTGTTTTTTCATGCAATATGATCAAAGGACATAATAAGTGCCCATAGTCTAAGAATCACCCACACACGTTTGTGTTCTCTTCATTTTAAACTTCATCTTTCACACACTTCAAGGCACTGATGCAATCAGTCACTATTTGTGCTTTTGCAAGACAAGGAATCATCCAAGGACGCCCTGTTATATGTTTGTCCTGATTGGAGTCTGACTGTGTGCCATTTTGACTTTGGTCTCCATCTTCTCTGTTGAAGAATTCTGAGTTGTCATTGCGTGGTTTTACAGACATGCAGCGATTAACGCAGCCCATAGCAGACAGGATGTCCTCTGACTTTTCTTCATGAGCATTTGCTTCTGTTGAATCTTGGCTTTTCAGGGATTTCAATGTCTCTTCCCTGTGTCAGAAGATGATTATTTAGTGCTGCACAGTCTACCATTTGGTTCTTTCCCATTTCCTCAGCAGTTTGTACCAAATCTGATCCATTTTCACATAATGTATCAGGTTTATCAAACTCACTATTAACTGTATCAACTCCAGCCATTTTAGTCTCTTCCTCGTGAAAGTCACCTTTATTTTGAGGGTTTGTAGCACTGTCGTAGAGGAAGTGGTGCCGTCTTCAAATGATGCACACAGTCCTGCTCCTTCAGAGCGGGACTGACTCTCCAATCTGTGCTCACAGACGGCATCAGAAACTGATGGCTGGGATACATTTGCTGGCTGAAACCTCCCCTCGACATCTCCAGACTCCTCCTTGCTGCTCTCATCCGAGTTCTGCACGTTAAGAGGACAAGACACCACACCATGTACTGCTTCATGGCAATGAGAAGTATCCTTTGGAGGGCAGCTTGACTCTGGGCTGACAGATCCACCTGAGGCTCCACTGGAGCTAAAACAATGTCCTTGAACAGCCTTACTCTCAGGTTCAGCCAGGAGCTCCTCAGAGTCTCCTTCAAGTCTCTCCATGCTCTTCTGTTGCTCCATGGACACAGGAATTATCCTCTCACTCTGTGCCTTTTGGAAATCACTGCTGTCTGGGTTGTGGTCTTCCTCCGGTGTAGTGGGATCTGGCTCTGCATCGCTCTGTGGTGCTGCTGCTGCTGCAGGACTATTACGTGAAGCCTGGGTCTGACCTGATGGGGTGGGGCGCACCGTTTGGTGGCACATGGGGCAGGTCTCCTGCACATACAGCCACTTGCGGAGGCAGTTGCCATGGAAAAAATGTCCACAGTACGTAATAACAGCAGAGTTCATTCCCTGGGATGGAACAAATAAAAGCAGAAAGTAAACAACCAGGAAAACAAATTCACTGCAAATGTTCAACCTTTAATTTTACTGAGAATTTAAGCATCTGCGTCACTGACAAGGGAGTAACGAATGTTGAGAACAAGAGAAAACAAAACCCTCTCAGCTTTAACAACAAACGCGACTAAAGTCAAAGCCATGTACCTTTGCAGCACATGAAGGTCGGGCAAAACCAGAAAACCACTGAAGCTTAAAAAGCTAAGAGTCATATCAAGCATTTGATTATAGCCTGTCACGTGCATGTAAAGCTCCACAGTTCTGAGAACAGTCTAGTATCATGATATTTTTAATGAATAACTTAAAGACTGGTACTGTAGGTATGCCTACATGTTTATTTATGCTAGAACGGGGATCTTCCAACCTCTGAGGTTGAGAGCTACCTGAAGGATGAGAAATTATATGAAGGGTTACTCATTCAAAATCATTTTCTTAAAGTCTTGACATCTCTTTAAAATAAGACTATGTGGGATTTACTTTTCATGAACAACAATCAAGGAATAGACCCTGATATTTAAACATGAAATTTTTAAATGAATAATCACAATCTCAGTTTCAACACATCAATACTGTTAAGCATTACTAATATATATTATAATAGTCAAGTGGCGCTCTGTGTGCGTACGCGTTGTATGGCTTTCATCATGCAAAAAACCGGGGAGAGCTACATTTGCCATTTGGTATAATGTATTTTTGGATCAAGGAATGAATGCTGCAAAAACAGAAAGCTGACAGGACAAATATTTTTGGAGAAATTAACAATTTTAGCTACCAGTAAACAATGGACATTGCGCTGCAATGCACCATGGGAGTTCAGTTTGTGGTACGAGTGAAATGTGCAGTGTTTTTAATGTCTTCTGCCACTGTCTTTGTCAAGTAAAAGCACCTGCGTACAGTAGCTGTGCATGTATGACAGGCAACTTCAATCACAGCTGACATTACCATTTGGTATGCTCATGTATTTTGGGTCAAGGGTGAACGCTGTGAAAAACAGAACAATGGATGTTGCTAAATACTTTCTGGGCCCTACACGCCATTCCAACAGGGGCCCGTAAGTCATCTTAAATGAAAGTTGGAGCAGTGTTGGCAAAGTAACTTTGAAAAGTACTTCATTAGTTACTTTAAACAGTTATATTTTACAGTTACTTATACAGTTACTTCATTAGCAGCTGTGGACAACTTGTCGGTAGCTGCTGAATGTAATGAATAAAGAAACTCATAATCTAACTTGGTTATTTTTAAGATTAGTACTCAGACAAAGTAACTATTTGTTACTTGCTGATGAGTTACTTTGCTGATTGCTCAATCTTAAGAGTAACCAAGTTAGGTTACTAGTTACCTTGTTAGTTACATTACTTATTAGCTGCAGTTTTCGGCAGATTCTAATAAAGTAATTGCATAAGCTGCTAATAAAGTAACTTCATAATTAACTGTATAAAGCAACTAAAAAAGTAACTTGTCAAAGTTACTTTCACAACACTGAGTGTGGTGAGTTCAATGCAAGTACAAAATGTAAATGTAAATACATTAAAAATACATAGATGGCCCAAGAAAGTGAAAACACTTATTTCCACTGTGGTCATTTGATTTAAAAAAATCAAATGACAATTAGAAGTACTAATAAATAAAATAATAATGTGTGTATATGATAACAAGAACCTAAATTTATAAATACATTAAGAGAGTAAATTAACATAAAAAAAAATAATTAACAGGAAATAAAAGGGTCGAGTTCTTCATCTAAAAATTGTTGAGGTCCAAGGTTCTAAAAACATTCTGGACTCACATGCCATTCCAACTCTACAGCTTTTCTTAATTTACTAGCACCCGTACCACAAAAATATCAGCTACCTATTTATAAACACTACCCAATCAAGGAGCCCATGGATCCCCATGGGCAACATGCTAGTTATTTATTGCAAATTCCAAAGTTTATTTATGGTAGTCATATTGGGACAATACATTTGCCCTCCATTAGAATTCTACACAAAAATTCCAATATAAAACAAAAGAGAAACAAGTTTTTCAAAAAGGAACAAGATGGCACAATAACAAGGACTATATTAAATTTGCCCTTTCAACACACAACTTCTGTGAAAATGAATCTATTCAAAATCCAATCCTTGGAAAACTGCACTACAATAGCAGTCACATAAAGCCCTGGACCCACCAAATAATGAAGGCTGAATAATGAGCCACGCAGCATGTTTTTTTTTTTTTTTTTTTGCTACGATAGGGTTTATTCAACTATCGTGAAGAATGTAGCTCTGAGTGGCTCTTAGAGGCATTATCTTTGGTAACGAGGCTCATCTTGAGCATGGCGCTAATTTCAAGATGTTCAAAAATTTAGCAACAATAGCATGGGGCAGTTTGTGTACGAGGTTTTAGAGACATGTGCGCGGTGCTTATGAGGCTGCTAAAAGGCCATTATCCCAGCGCCTGGCACCTATGCAGGACCTGAGGCTATTTTTTGGAGCGGCTGCCTCTTGTGCACACAATTCCACGCTGTGTGTGGATGCTGTGTATAAAATAATTATTTAGTAGCGGATTATAATCATTTTCTACCAAACCTTGGATGCTGAAAACAGCTGTAGTTTGCTTCTGGAATCACAGAGGACTGTTTCATTTGGATGCTTTTTTCCTCTTTTCTGCCCCATGTGGAATGTATTTTGGAACAGCTTAAGGTAACTATTTTTAATGGGGTTTTTTTAGCTTGATAAAACAGTTGCATGTTCATTCCTAGCTGTAAAAGTATGTCTATGGTTGATTTAATATCTTGTTAATAGATCACGAGCTCCCCTGTGTGTGCGCACTGAGGCAGTGACTCATCACGCTCCCAACGAGCATTTAGGCAGAACGCCAGCTCACAAAAGAGTGATTTTTTTTTCAGTCAATGGACAAACACAAAGTTCAAATTTGGATGACTGTGTAAAGTGGCTGTGTTTTAAAGCCGCAGAAGAAATAACTCCAGTGAAGCAGCGCAGAGCTGTCCAGCAACACAGAACAAGAGCGCGCAAAAGATTAATTTGAAGACATAACACAAAGTTAAAAGTTGTATCACGATGACTTGTAAGCCATGGAAGAAATAAAGAAGGTTTTAAGTGATACACATGAGCTGCGGCAGCAGGTGCATATAATTAAAGTAGCCACCTCATTGTGTATGCAGAACGGCAGCACATGTGCAGAGCGATTTTGCAGACATAAACGGACGAACACAAAGTTAAAATTGGGATCACACTGTGAAAATGACTTTAAAACCGCAGAAGAAATCAAGCCAGCGAGCCGCGGACGGAAAGGAAGCCAGCGAGGAGCACAGAGGCAGCTGTCCAGGAACCCGTTGTTCGGTTCTGGTCTGGTGCATTACAGGTGGGCAGCAGCCTGGTACGCAACGCACACCTGCGGGACTGTACCGGAGCGTCTATTTTTGGACTGCGTTTAAAATGTGACATCTTTAATGCTGCTGTGAATTGAAAACCCACACTTTAAAAGGGACCGAGTGTGGGATGGCTGGAGGTTTGGACCAAACCCATGCCTAAACATGCGCCAACGTCACGTTATCATGGCGCTACATGGAGCATATGTGGCTTGACGTGGATCATATGCGGTGACACGAGCCACTTGAGGCTGGAAGGGGCTCAAATGACAGGTCGGTTGTGGTTCACTAGAGGCTGACACCTGGCACATGTGAGGCACATAGAGGCACCTTAGTAGTGGATACATGATGGTTTAAATGTGGACCATTCTTCAAATAATTGCTCACACATCCATATGGGCTCATTATTCATGGTTTATTATTTGGTGGGACCCAGGCTTAACAACAAATGAATCATGTTTTCTTAAGTAAGCTTATTTACTGTGCGGTAACCTGCCCCACAGAAATTTAATAGCACCAATAAAATATGCTGAAAAAAACTACACTGAGGTTTTAGCAAAGCTGTACTACAGGTGCCTCATTGGTACCCACATGATTGATATTGGTCCCAGAACACATGTACCACGCTGGTACAAGTAGGTAACTGGGGTTAACTGATGCACCTGTGGCTGTAGTTACCCATCAGACCACCAGTGCCCTCTTGTACTTAAGAGCATGAAAAAAAATCTAAATAACTGAGCCAAGGCATCTCGAGATAAATAAATTTCCACAAGTTAGATTCCACCTTAGAAGACATCAACTGAAGTTTTGTTTTCTCATGCTCCTTTCAGTTCATTTTGTTTTTACTTTCTTTTTTGTAAGGCCAGGGCTGATTTACAGTGCATCCAGAAAAGTATTCACAGCACTGCACATTTTCCCAATTTATTTTATGTTACTGCCTTATCTCAAAATGAAATTCATTGTTTCCTCAACACTGTACACACAAGACCCCAAAATGACAATGTGAAAAAGTATCTTTTGAGATTTTTGCAAATTTTTTAAAAATAAAAAACTAAGAAGTCAAACGTACGTAAGTATTCACAGCCTTTGCCTTGAAGTTCAAAATTGAGCTCAGGTGGATCCTATTTGACGGACCATTCTTGAGAATTTCTACAGCTTAACTGGAGTCCACCTGTGGTAAATTCAGTTGACTGGATATGATTTGAAAAGGCACACATCTGTCTACATGGAAGGTAGACAGATGTGTAAAAGCATATCCTGCATGCTTCCAGTTGGACGTCCTTCCTGAACAGACTTAGTCCTCAGCAACCAGACTGAACAGTGCTCTTCTATTTAAGACAAGGTTCTAATTGCACCTTTTATTTTACTTACCTGTGCATTACTTTAATAATGTATTTAAGTGCAACAGGTACAGATTTTAGTTCATTAATTTACTGCTGTTTGAACACTAGGAGTGGTTAGCTTCTCATTTGTGCTTAGGCTGCGCTAGCCTTTGCTACTTTCTTATTGTTTTCTGAGTGCACAACACTTTAAATAAACTTGTGCGATGTCAGACAGGGTGGCCCTGTTAGACAGCCGTACCTGTAAGTTAGAGCAGCTTCTTATTTCAGTGCCATTAGATATAACAGGCACTCCAGACGAGCTTAGTGTCAGGTTGGCTAGAGCACCCGTTAGCATTATTTTAGCTCCGCTGGCTAAAGATGATAGTTTTCAGACTATTGCTAGGCAGAAGACATCCTGTAAGGCGTGGTGCCCGGTTGTGGTACCCAGCTCACAGTCGCTGCTGCCGATTGTGAACCGTTTTTCCAGCCTTAGCTATGCCTACTGACAGTCCTCCTAGCCCACGGGTAACTTCTACCCCTATCTCCAGGCCAGAACGTCGTGCGCTAGTGATAGGGGATCCTATTATCCGCAAAGTCAGATTACAGATGCCAGCCGATATTAAATGAATACCTAGAGCCAGAGCACCTAACATTGCCTCTCAGCTTAGGGTGCTGACTATACACAAGGAAAGGAAACCTTTATTGGGCAACACACAAGTGACTGCGAGGCTTGCATGTTCAACCTCCAGCTGAAATGCATCTGTTGAATCACAGAAAAAAGAAAGAGAAAGAAAAGAAAGAGTGTTAAAAAAAAAAAAAAAAACATGCAGGGATCCAGTCCACCAACCTTAAAAAAAAAAAAAAAAAAAAAAAAAAAAAAAAAAAAAAAAAAAAAAAAAAACTCAAAAATGGTTACATTTTACAAGTTGGAGGAAAAAAAACAAAAAAACAAAAACAGAAAGGCACATCCCATCGCCATTTCAGCAAAATGTCAAGACTTTGGCGCAGCAACATTGTGACATTGTTTAGGGAGAGCCCTGGACTATTGATCATCACTCACTTAACTTACAATATCACTACCTTGTCCACTGGGAAAAAACGCTTATTGGTGATGCATCAACTACAAATGAACTTCGAGCTAAACTGCCTGATCACTTTTAGAACATGATCATTCAGGAGATGGTCTTGTGGACAGCTTAAACTCACCGCTCACAAGCACACTGGACACGATCACTCCACCTACACTAAAACCATGCCCCCCCCCAAAATCGCGGTAGTTCAACGATCATCTATGTGGCCTCAAGCATAAGTCTAGAGGTCTAGAGTAAGAATAGCACAGCTCAAAACTAAAGGTGTTCCACCTTGCATGGCGTGATGCTATTCTGGACTACAACTCCAATTCCATTGAAGTTGGGATGTTGTGTAAAATGTAAATAAAAACAGAATACAATGATTTGAAAATCCTCTTCAACCTATATTCAACTGAATAGACCACAAAGACAAGATATTTAATGTTCAAACTGATAAACTTCATTGTTTTTGTGCAAATATTTGCAAATTTTAAAATGGATGCCTGCAACACATTTCAAAAAAGTTGGGACGGGGCAACAAGACTGTAAAAGTTGATGAATACTCAAAGAACACCTAATTGGAAACAGGTGAGTATCATGATTGGGTATAAAAGGAGCATCCCCAAAAGGCTCAGCCATTCATAAGCAAAGATGGGGCGAGGATTTTGTGAACAACTGCGTGGAAAAAAATAGTCCAACAATTTAAGAACAGTGTTTCTCAACGATCAATTGCAAGGAATTTAGGGATTCCATCATCTACAGTCCACAATATAATCAGAAGATTCAGAGAATCTGGAGAACTTTCTACATGTAAGCGGCAAGGCCAAAAACCAACATTGGATGCACGTGACCTTCGATCCCTCAGGCGGCACTGCATTAAAAACCAACATCATTGTGTAAAGGATCTTACCGCGTGGGCTCAGGAACACTTCAGAAAACCATTGTCAGTTAACACAGTTTGTCGCTGCATCTACAAGTGCAAGTTAAAACTCTACCATGCAAAGCAAAAGTCATACATCGACATCCAGACACGCTGCCACCTTCTCTGGGCCCCGAGCTCATTTGAAATGGACAGACGCAAAGTGGAAATGTGTGTTGTGGTATGATGAGTCCACATTTCGAATTGTTTTTGGAAATCATTGACGTCGGGTCCTCTGGACAAAAGAGGAAAAAGACCATCCAGATTGTTACCAGTGCAAAGTTCAAAAGCCAGCATTTGTGATGGTATGGAGGTGTGTTAGTGCCCATGGCATGGGCAACGTACACATCTGTGATGGCACTAACAATGCTGAAAGATACATCCAGGTTTTGGTGCAATACATGCTGCCATCCAAGCAACATCTGTTTCAGGGACGTCCCTGCTAATTTCAGCAAGACAACGCTGAAACGTGTTGCAGGCATCCATTTCAAAATGAGCAAATATTTGCACAAAAACAAAGTTTATCAGTTTGAACATTAAATATCTTGTCTTTGTGGTGTATTCAATCAAATATATGTTGAAGAGGATTTGCAAATCATTGTACGTATTCTATTTTTATTTACATTTTACACAACGTCCCAATAAGGCTAATTTCATCCATACTGCCGTTACTCTGTGACACTGCTTCACACTGAGCCAGAGGTGAATATAAACCTCAGATCTTAACTGTATTTTAATTTTTACCAAAGATCTTTACATTTTATGCAGAATGCTTACACCTTCAACTGAACCCACGAATAGTCCGATGATCCAACTAACCTCAAAGCAAATTGAGCAGACGTCGTTGTACTGGTGCAGTTGCTCTGCTGTCGCTCTTGGTAGGGAGTTGATCTTTTTAGCTGCTTCCTGTCTAAGCAGAAAGCTCCTCCATCCAGACTGAGCTCTCAGCCAAACATTGAAATAAGAGTGGATGATAATGACAGATGCACCCATCCAGCTCCACTCCCCAAACAGTGACTCCCAGGTGCCGTAAGCTACCACACAGAGGGCCACCATAAACTCCAGCACCCTGCTGACAGCATTCACCCAGTAGATCACTTCATCCAGGCTCTCGATAGGGTCACTGCGAAACATCTCCATCATGAATAGGGAGTAGATCAGCAGCGTGCCTGTAACCTGCAAAAAAACAGCCAACATCTTCATTGCCTACAAATAATCAGTGAGAAAATGATGCGACTTGCAATTTTTGTTGAAAGATGTGTTCAAAATTTGTAAAATGTTGGATAAAAATAGTTTGAAGTTAAATTTTGCCGAAATAAATTTCGCCAAATGTTTTTATAATACTATGGCTGCAGATATGTTTATCGATCACCCATTAGATTAGAACAAGTTCCCTGGTAAATCTACAAAAACCCATATTTCTATATACCAGATCTGACTTTTTATTTATGTTTAGTTTTTTTTTTGTTTGTTTTTTTGCCACAACCCCATGAAGAAAAACAAAACAACTGTAGAACTTTGGGAGGTGACCACCCACGCATCAACCACACATGAAAGTGGGGAAAACATACAGATTAAAAATAATGAAGTGCTCTAGGTCCTCTATTTTTTTAATTTCAGAATTAAGACTACCACGAAACTGAAGCAACAGGTAGTTCTGTGGCACAGGCTGTTTGCACACTTGCCTCCTAAATAGAAGATCATCTGTTCAAGGGGACCTGTGACCCATGAACAAGTACATCTGGAGTTGCATCAGGAAGGGCATCCAGTGTAAAACATGTGCCAAATCAACATGTGGGTCTATAATGGATCAGATGTCCTGATCCAGAGCAAAAAACAGAAACCATTAAAAAGCAAGACAGGAGACAAAAGCATTTTGTGGAAAATGTTGCCCATCTCTCAACTGTAAATATTGTTAAAAAAAAAAAAAAAATAGTACAATTCAGATCAAGCCAGAGCCACAATTCACAATTTAGGTTAAAACTTGAATATTGCCCGAGGACACAATGATGCCAAAATTGTTTGTTTTTATTATCAACTAATATGTTTTACAACTAACTGGGCTAATAAAAACAAAAAGTCAGATTTAAAAAAATAAAATAAATAAATACGCATTTTTTTTCTTCTGTTAGACATTTTCAAATAATTTTAACTGATCAAGCAAAAGTGCAAAATCTCTATTAGATTAGTTTTTGAGAACTAGTCACTGCCAGTTTATTTGATTAAATTACATAGAACTTTAGGAAGGAAGGAAGGAAGCTGAGGCAGGGAGCCGTTTTTCTGTGGAATAAAGATAGCGCCTCACAGTGGAACAATAATTCTACATGGCTCTGTGTGTGAACACATCAGGCATGAAATCAGACTTCATTAATCAGTAATCATTATTATTCAGTCTTACTGAGACATATGCAATTTGTTTTATTTATACTGCGGGTTACAAAGAAGCAGAGAGACATATGTTGACTGCAAAACACAAGAATTTAACCTGAAAGCCAAATTAAAGCCAGATTAAAATATTACATATATATTACATTTGGAGACAAGAAACAGCCCGGATTGGGACTGACTGTGTGTAATGGAGGAAGCCATGAAGTGGACACAGGTGGAGTGACCTTCAGGCAACACCCGAGGTTACGTCACTGTTATGGCTAAAAATATCTTTGAATCTGTGTGAATTTTTCAGACGTTGTATGGCTAATTTTATTTTCATCAGCCACATCAGGACTCGGACAAGTTAAAGAGCTGGAAGAAATGATTTGTAATATGGTACATAAATTTTCAAAAGTAAGTGTTGATTGGAGTGCCATATGCCCTTTAACCATCTTAAAACCAATTAAAACGTTGTAGTGTTTTCGACCCATTTAATAAAATCAAAATAAGATAACATTTAAAACCAGTTTAATTCAGCTGCAAGTTTCAATAAAGTCAAAAAGCATTAAACTGAGTTAAAACAGTCAAAATTTTGCTTTTTTACTTGATGAATGAAATTGACTGTCAGTTTTGAGCTACTTTACACTGCAATGAAAGACACACGCCTGATTACAATGAATGCTTTCGCATGGTAACCATAATGACATTTATTCCATGATCACTTGCAGAGCTCTACTCTTCCAAAAGTATAAAAGTCTTAAATCATTAAATCGAAGGCCTTGAATGAATATACCAAAGCTGCTACATTGACACCAAATGTTTTAAGATTCAATGTATGAAAAATACCAACTATCATGAGAATTTCTTTGTTTTAATTTAAGCCCAATTAATTTAATTGATTGTTTGTTTCACTACATATATTATCTGTGTTATTGAATGTTATTTTATTCAGTCATTGAATTTCTCTAACTTTGGACAGACTTGTATATTACAATGAGGAATACAACTTACTACAAAAGCAGTCCCTACCTGAAGGGAAGTCAGCATGCAGCTCGACACCAGTATAAGTAACCAGAAGTCCATGTGGAAGAATTGAGAAATTTTATAAGCCATAAACACCGGGAAAACCAGCAGGAGCAGACACATGCTGAGGCCACGGAAGTGTTTCCATACACTCCTAAAGGCACACACAAAACAGAAACTAGTTAAAGGCTCGTTTAATTAGCACAAAGCATTTGAAATTATTTAGTACTATTATCACATCATTTCATTACTCATATTCTAATTAATCAAATTTCATTTTACTGCTGTTACCTATTGCGAGATGCACCCAGAGCAAGAATGACTGGATCAGTTATTTCTATCATCGATTGCAAAGTTGAAGTAACCACGATGAAGAGGATGATGCTGAGGAGGAAGGTGCGCTGCAGCGCCTGCATGTCCAACAGGCCTGTCTGAAGGGCCAGAAGGAGCAATGTGACACCCTCAGTCACACCTCTGTAGTTATAAAAAAAAAACAAAAAAAATAGGCAAACCAGGAATTGAGTCAAAATTCATTCTTGCAGGCATCAAACCAGAATTGGTTTTAGAAAGTAAATGGTAAATGGACTGCATTCATATAGCGCTTTTCCATCTGAATCAGACGCTCAAAGCGCTTTACAATTATGCCTCACATTCACCCCGATGTCAGAGTGCTGCCATACAAGGCGCTCACTACACACCAGGAGCAATAGGGGATTAAAGGCCTTGCCCAAGGGCCCTTAGTGATTTTCCAGTCAGGCGGGGATTTGAACCCATGATCTTCTGGACTCAAGCCCAACACCTTAACCACTAGACCATCACCTCCCCTAAGTACTTCTTTAATTTTCCATTTCTGATATCTTTCTGCCTTGTATGTTTACTACTTAATGAAGTTTAAAGTGCAACTGACGGTTTGTCAAGCTTTCCACAAAATTGTTCATAATCTATTATGCCCCAAATAATACGCTAAAAACGCTATAAACGGACAATTTGACAATTTTAGAAGATTTAAAATTTCCTTATGAATTCTGCCTGCCAAGTTTCTGTTGGAACAGTGAGGCTCATGCCACGTTATTCCAGGAAGTCTTTTCGCGTCACTCCCTTGAAAGTATGGCCACTGGACCTCTGATACTGATAAGAAATGATGATGCTGAGGAGGCAGCCGAAGGCAGCTGACACAAACAGACTTAACAAGCTCATCAGGAGAGCTGGCTTTGTCCTGGAGGTTGAGCTAAAGTCTGTGGTGGAGGTGTCAGAGAGGAGGATGTTGAGGAAACTGCTCAGCATCCGGGACAGCACCTCCCACCCCCTGCATGCCACACTGACGTCCTATGAGAGCACTTTCAGCCACAGACTGAGGCCACTGAGGTGCACCACAGAACGCCACAGGAGGTCTTTCTTACCTGTGATAATCAGACTGTATAATTCCCCCCCCCCGCAGGATGAATACATAATGAATGGATTTAGAGTTTTACAGTTACTCAGAGTTACGTGCAATATTGTCGAACATCTTATGCAAATGTCATTAAAAAAAAAAAAAAAAAAAAACAAACAAAAAAAAACATTGTTTACCATTACTGTTTCGGTACTCTGGCAAAATTTCCTTCGGGATAAAGTTGATCTTATTCTTAAAAGGTGTCGTTAAGCATGGAAATATGCCTCGTAGGTGCGTTATAGCCGAGTACTCAAATGAGGGAGACAACAGGCAGAATACGTATAAGCATTACACTGAACGTGGGAGAGTTACAAAATGGGTCTCTATTTGGAGTGTGCCACAAAATTTTGTACAAACAGCCATTTTTTAAAAATTATTATTTTATTATTAATATTTTACAAGTGCCCACCCCTTCAACTGAAATCAAAAGACTGCAGGCTACAAAATAGCTCAAAACATCCATGAGTTGCAAATTTGAATAAACACGCTCTTACATGTTAAATGTCTGTCATTAGATGCTTTATTTAAATCTGTCTTTCAGGGAGGAACAATTAGCTTTTTTTTTTTTAAGGTGCATATTCATCTCAACATTTAGCTAAATATTTAGCTTGATGTTTGTAAATATTAGGCTAAATGCATAAATACTTAGCATTAACTAATATGCTAAAGTTTTAGATTTGACAGAAATTTGATAATGTAGTATTTGCCTTTATCTTCCCTAATTTTTGCTCTTCATCTGTGGATCAAAAGAAATTTTAAACTGAAATGGTACTAGCATTCCCATGCCAATGAAAACAAATGTGATTCTTTTCCCCCCTCAAATAAATCAGTGAATTATGAAGATAAGCCTCATTTTAAACATTATTATTGTTATTATGTCAGTGTACATGACATTAAAAAGAGTTTCTAGCTGCTGAAAATTTTTTGTAAAAACACATACGCTTGCAGGTCAGATTCAGTCACTTCAGCAAGTAATGTGAACACAGCATAAGTTCTAAGCCGTCTTTACAAATAGGCAGGCTCTCCTTTCTGCAAACTTTTTAGGCTTCCTGCCTCGTTTTTGCTGGATGATCCGCGGACCGCGCCTGTCCCCGGGGTCCTGCCACACACCGAGAGGATTCTGCTGCGCCCAGCTCGGGATGCAGCTGAATCCTCTCCATGTGCGGCAGACATTTCACACAATTCAGAAAAACGTGCAGGAATTACAGACCTGTATTTATAATATTATAAATGAGATGTGCGTTATTTGGAAGAAAGTCAAGGTGTTGACTTATGCCCACGAAGCACCCCCCGCCTTTTCCCTCCACTGCAAAGAGGTGAACTGTCCACTGCATGCCCCTCCTCATATCTTTCACCTTCTCACTGCTTCTGTGAACTCTGACAAGCAGGGCGCCTGCAGCTGCCTGCAGGGGGCGCCAATTTGCCAATTCCACACACTGTCAAAAAAACAAACAAAAAAAAAACATTTTGCGGTGAAGATTTTTTTTTTGCTCAGTGCTCATGCCCACGGTACTGCCCTGCCAAAAACTGCACCCCGGATACCGGCCCGTATGGCCCATACTAAAAACCGCCCGCCACTGTCATGCGTGCTTGTCTTTTCATAGTCTCTGCCCTCAGGAGCAGGCTCTCTGTCCTAATGCACCAGCATTACTGTACTGTACATATGGGGAGATAGAGGCAGCCGGAGCGCATCACTGAAACTGGAGGATGCCGCACTCTGAGGGGCTGGCCTTGAACAGGACAGTGTAACCCCAGTCCACTACATCTGTTGCTTTCCATGTGAATGGAATTTTTTTTTTGTTCAGACAGGATTTATTTGAACTAAGGTGGAAAATTCCTGTTAAAACACAAAACAAAAATGCTGTGTCTGTGTGCGCCAATCTGGTGTAACATTTATATTGGTTAAAATAGTGGGATTTTATATATAACTACATTTATTTTTGTTAATGTTATTAGGCTGTTGGAAATCTTGGAGAATTCCATTCCTGTCAAGTGCATCTCGTCAGTCTCTGTTCCATCCACTCTCTGTTGTTTGCTTCAACTTCATTTGCCTCAAACCTGTCACCTGATCACCAAATGTAACTGCCACGTTATCGTCTCTGTTGGTGTTTAATAATAATTTTATAGCACTTTAACAAAGTGCTTCACAAACCACATCACATTAGAACAAATTAATAAAATGCAAAACCATTGAAAATAAATTACAGAAAAACAAAATCAAGATACCAAAGATTTCTCACCATTAAGAGATGTAAGCAGCCAAGAAAAGGTGTTTTTTTTAATCTAGATTTAAAAATGCCAATAGAACTCGACTGCCTACTCTCAGCTGGCAGTTTGTTCCACAGCCACGGTGCACGAAATGCAAATGAAATGATCGACCACCCGTTGATTTCTTCTTATCCTTTGGGACACACAGAAGGTCAGCCTCCTATGGTCACAGAGCACGTACCAGCATATATGGCTGAATCAAATCAAATCGGCCATATGTGCAATTTACCACAGGAACAATGGCTTTTTCTGGATTAATTTGTCCCTCAATAAGCTCCACTTCTTTACACAATAAATCAACCTCAAAACCAAAGGTGGTGGTGGCGGCTGTTGTTCTTTCGGCTGCTCCCATTTGTTCGGGGTTGCCACAGTGGATACAGACAGATTCGCACTGGTATTTGGCACAGGTTTTTAAGGTGTACAATTTTCCTCCATGAACTGCGGGTTATTTGAGCATGTATTTGTGACTCCTTGTTGTAAGGGCCCTGTCACACCATGACGATTTAGCCAGCTTAGCCAGCGTATGTTGACCATCTTAAAAATGCTGACATACGCTGGGGTATGTCTAATAAATTGTGCCGCTGTCACACCTTGACAATTTATACAGCGTATGTTGACAGTCCCGTTTCCACAGAGTGGTTCAGGTCGGTACTGCATGGTGTAGTGCGGGTCAGAATGGTCAAGTCTAGCTTGGCTTGTGTTTCTACCACTGGCAGAACTCTTTTGTCTGGCATGTGGTAGAACACTTAAATATTGACAAGCACGTAATCCACCATGTGTACCCTGTCGCACGGCATCTCCACGCCACACAGAGGTAAAACTGAGTAATTTAACATTATTTTAGTCTTGTTGGATCATGGGATTTATTTTGATCATGTGTAGACTGCTGATGAGTCGACTGATAGCTGTGGTAAACGCTGCCGTGAATGAATGAAGCGCTGCAACTCTTTAAACCTTTAAGTGTAGGTCGCGGTCTGATTGGTCTGCCTTGTGCCCCCAAACCTTTCTGTAGTCATAACTCAAACTAACTTTCAATGTGGTGCACCTGTGGTTCACATCACATGCAAGGTTGTCACAATATGCCACATACACAACAATGGAGGACAGAAACAAAATGCTTTGCCTCGAGAATGTGAACAAATCTTACAAAAGGAGCTCTTTCTGAACCTGTGGTTTTAAATGTAAAGACCTCCTGTTTGCCTTGAACCCTCTCCAAAGGGAAGGGTAAAAGCTCACTTCTACAATGTTACAGAGACGTTACATGGATAGGTAAGGAAGCATCTTGAAAGCAAAACAAGTACTCTGCGTTTCAGTAAAGTTTGCACACAGAGCACAGCCTGTCTCACTGGGTATGTCTCTCAGAATCCAATATGAATAAAAAGAAACAGGAGGGTTTCCTAGACTAGACCCTAGACCCATAGTCCAGGAGCCAATCATCAATTTTGACCTGATTGGTACCACTGAAGGTAACCAAAGGACACTTACAATCCAGCCTCACTGTACCATGGCCTACACAAAAATGTATAACCATCACAGGGCTGTAGCCAGCTAGGGGTCAATGAAGAATTACAGAGGTCAGAATGTAAAAATGCTTCAATCATGTTGAAAACTATATCACATTTGTCTGATCATAGTGATTCCAAAAAGGTATAGTTTGGACTATCTGTGACAGAATGTTCTGGAGTTATGGGGTTAAAAACAGCAAAAACGGTGACAAAGGTCAGTTTCAGTTTGTATAGGGGTCAAAAGTTAAGGCCTTGTCACACCTTGACTATTTAGCCAGTGTATGCCGACCATATTAAAAAACGCTGGCATAAGTCCAATAAGTTAAGGGTACGTTTTTTATAAGTTAAGCGCAAGTTCAAGCACGTTGAAACACACTAAAGCGCGCTGATGTACATACTGATAAGCTGAACTCAAAAATTTTGGGGCATGCAACTTATGTCCTGCACATGCTGGACATAAGTTTTAGGTAAGTTATGTGATTGTTGGCAGATGTTTCTTGTAATTTACTCAAATGTGAAATCTGTCCATTAACGCTGGCCACTAATTGGCTGAAAGCTGCGGTCCGTATGCAGAACAACTGCTTCATTCACACACAGAAAAATATAAAGTCTGATTTGTTCATTTCAGTCCAATTCACCATCACAGACAGACATGAATCCACATAAAGTTCCTGATTTTTTTTAAAGTGACCTTGGAAAATCCTTTAATTCATGGCTGGAAACGTAGTGTTTTAAAGCAAGTCCCTTTGTGGTTTTTCCTGCTGCAGGTGCATTTCTCATGTCGGTGCTGCGCTCTGAACACACAGAAGTGCTGTGATAATTTAAGGTTTTAAAGTGCCGTCGCTGTGGTGTGATCATCAGATGACCTATAGTTTGCTGTGTGTTTTGAATAAATGTGTGGAAAATTATTTTCCGCTTTACTTTTTTCTTTCTTATTTCTGATTGTAAACCTTTATTACATTTATAAAACACAACAAAAGCATACATTATGAAAGCACAGGTAGCCCTGAAAAAAAGAGACATAAAACGTGATTGTGGGATGCAGGGAGAGCTGTTAACAGCAATAATAAAACATTTATGCCAGGCGAGAGAACTGTCCAAAAAATGCCCTTGGATCCCAGAGTGTTAAACCCCATAACATTCTGTCATAGATGGTCCAAACTATACCTATTTGGAATTGTTATGATCAGACAAATAATGTGATATAGTTTTCAACAAGACTGGAGCATTTTTAGATTTTAACTTCTGTGTAATTCTTCATTGACCCCTACCTGGCTACAGCTACCACCCTGGGATGGTTATCATACATTTTTATGTAGGCCATGGTACCCCGAGGCTGGATTCTAAGTGTCGTTTGGTCATCTTCAGTGGTACCGAAAACCTGCTTGGCCCATGGACTACCAGGCAAAGGCCATTGAGACACTGGCCCCTGCTTTCCCCATGCCACATCAAAATGTAACTCACACAACACATCATGCTTTGCCGATACCAGTACTATACAGAACCAATAAACTGTGTGTCTGCGTGTGTAGACTAGAGTTTTGTTTTTTAAAAGCACAAAACTGAAGACCATGTCACCTGTGCATGACGTTCTCATTCTGAACAGCTGCATAACCTCCCAGGTAGAATTTGCATAGGTTGAGAAGCCCGAGAGCAAGATATGACACCATGAAGGTCAGACCCAGAAGGGAGTATGGTGTCGCACAACATTCAGAGACACTGAAGAAGACAGTAACAGAAGCATTGAAAACACAAAAGAAACAGAATTTCTTTAAACATTTGTGTCAGCCTCTGTGGTTACACCATGACAAGAAGAGAAACAGAAAAAAGTGACAATAAAAGGTCACCTTCATCACATTGTGGTTTAGTTTCATTTTCTCTTCCTCTCACTCATACCCACCTTGTGAGCAAGAAAAACATGATTCCCTGATGTCCTGCTGTACCTTTGCCATTCATGGTGGAGCACAGCTGGACCACAAACAACACAAACCAGAAGACAGTGAAGAGCACTGGGACAGCAAACTGGTTCCACAAAGAAACCCCTACAGCCAGAAGCCTGTACAGCTCGATCACCTGAGGGAGACGAAGCTTTGAGTGTTTTAAAAAACACACACATACACACACAACTGTACTGCACTAATGGAATGCAACATGCATTAGTCATGCTTGTAAAATATTAAGTCTGAAAAAACCCTTCTGTGACAAATTAAATGTAAAAGTCAGAATTATATTTCACTTACAAATGAAAAGCTACAAATGCAGGATATCTGCACTGGCATTAAAGAACAGACTGGTTTTAATTTTAACAATATCTGGATTCATTGAAGCATGGAAATGAGAGGCAAGAGGAAGTAGAGTTTGATAAAATTGGGGGGAAGCAACTGTAAACAACATGATCATAAAACTGGTAGGGGGAAGGACGATATTTCAAGATGTGCTGCGAAGCTCTGGACCAGGGGTGCTCAAGTTCGGTCCTCGACAGCTACCTTCCTGATACTCTTAGTTGTCTCCCTACTCCAACACACCTGAAACCAATGAAAGACTCATTAGCAGGCTTTTAATGAGCCTTTCATTGGATTCAGGTGTGTTGGAGTAGGGAGACAACTAAGAGTATCAGGAAGGTAGCTCTCGAGGACCGAACTTGAGCACCCCTGCTCTGGACAGAGGAAGAAAAACAATATTTCAAAATAAAAGCACCTCCATCTGAAGCAGCTCTGAATAGGCAGCCCTTGCAAGTCGATATGGCACGAAGAGATTTAAGAGGAGAAACGTGCCAATTCCCACTGCTGTCAGTCCCATGGAGAAAGTGCTGACTGTGAGCAGCATGTTGTGAGGTACAGCAAAGAGTCGGGCCAGGAGAGGGAGCATGTGAGCAGAAAACAACCACACCTTTCTGGTCTTCATCAGGAAGGCACACAGCGTGCTGAGAATAATCTGACCTGAGCAAAAAAATAAAATAAAACACAAAACTTAACTGAACTGTAAAACTGAGACTGACTTACAAACACACAAAACAGTCTGTCAATGTTTATGCAAATTTATATTTTCTTTACCCCCAGCCTACTACTCCCACACAAACACACACACTTTCCCCATTCGGCCTACTGTACAATTGGGGACAACAATATTACCCCCACCCCAAAGAAATTTCACATTTTCTTCAAAATTGAGGAATTTTCATCACAGTATTTCTAAACATTCTAGTTTTAATGCTTACATTATTTTACTGTGCACACAGAAACAAAATTATTTCACTTGGGAAAATTTTGAAGAAAATATTAAATTTCATGGGGGGGGGGTAAAATAATAATATTGTACTCATCTGTGAATCCACAATATCAAACAATCAAAGTGAAAGTCAAAAAGAACTGCCTTCAGTGAAAAAAAACCCCAAAGTATTCCAGAAGGGATGGTGTGATCTGGTACATCTAAGGTACTTGAGCACAATCACACTGCAGATCTAAAGGACACGCCTGTTGACTAAGCACAACTTGTATACAGCACTTAAATGCCCCCTGGTGTCCTGTGGCATATTAAAGTTATGCCACACCCCAACGCCATCATCAAATACTCCAAAGAGTACAGGGAAAATATCCTTAATTGACATAATATGAGTAACATGTCAAGAAGAAAGTAAACTGGATGCATCACCAGTGATTTATTCTTCGGGGACATTTCAACATCACCTTTCTTTATCTCCAAAGGGCAATTAATTTTGTGGCAGTGTAACACATTTACAACACAACTGTAAGTCCCTTCGGCTTCTCCCTTGCTTCAGTCGAGGTCACCACAGCAGATCTTAGGTGTGTCTACATGTTGATTTGGCATATTTTATGATAGATGCCCTTCCTGATGCAGCTCTACATTACATGAAGAATGGGCAGGAGACGGCCTTTAAACGGAATCTTCTGCACTGTTAACAAGTGTACTTGCCACCACCCCTGCCACATCATTTACAACACAACTAGGATATGGACCCGTGGGAAACCAGGGATTCTAGATGTGGCCATTTGTAATATATACGGAGGACAGATGACTTTTGGGGAAAATCTTTACAGTTTTTACAGTATGTTACCTTTTATAAAGTATTGATATAGAAAAAAATCTTCGCTTTTATGAAAGTCTTTATCTAAGGTTTAATCTGTTCTCAGTTGTGCTCAATTTCCTAAAATAAATTTTTGTCATCAACAAGCTTTTCTGAAGCTGCTTATCCAGTACAATACTCCATTTAAAGAAATTACGAATAACTGAAGTTTTATATTTGCACTGTGACAGTGTTCACACTTGATGGATATTTAATTTTTTTTATTTTATTTTGTTGGCCTGTGTGAGACACTGCTGAGACACAATTCTGCTGTTTTGGATGGACAGACTGATGAATTCTGTTGGGTCTACAGCAACCTCATTGGGTTTTATTTTGAAATACATGTTCTTACTGTGGAAGTGCAACATAAACAGGCTTGTTGCTTTCAAAAATTACTGATTTGTCAAAAAATACTGGTCCAATTACCTCGCTGTTTTCACAATTTAAATCCTCATGAAAACATACATAAGTATGCCAAAGGACGAAAGTTGGCTCTTTCCAGATTTGAATTGATGCTCCGGATACACAAACGCAGAGGCCACTTGCCTTTTATTATATGGATTCCAGAAATGCTCAAAGTAACATCAAAGAGAGGGTAACTAAATGCAACATTTTAGTTAAGGAAAATAAATGAATATAAATAATGTATTTTAAGATCCATAATTATCAGCAACAGCATCACCAAATAATAATAATAAAAAAAGTCTACAAATAGAAGGCTGACAACAGACAATTTAGGTAATACAGAAAAACAAATCACATTTCTGATGTTCAACATGTTAACATGAGCTGCTTAGTGACAACCCTCTGACATATACATAATGCAGATAGTCAATTTTCTACTGTCAAAGGTATGGACACAAGTGGCCAAGTAAAAGGCCAATTTACTGTGCAAAGAGAAATGTTCTTATGCAAAAGTTGTTGCTTAATAAGTTGTTAATGGGCAACAACAACCTTGATACTCGCATACTGATTCTAATATTTGGCTTTCTTTTTGCTAACATAAAGAAGTGTTGCATTAAACAATATGTGTACTTGAAATGTACTTTTCAGTCTTGAATATCAAGTATGAGTACCAGTGTGCACAAAAGTGTACTGAAGTATCACGTACTTTGCCCCAACCACTGGTGATCCCCTCAACATCATGTTAATCTGCCTCACAAGAGACAGAAGGAACTCAGGTATTTTAAATCCACATTTTTAGAACAACCTACCTGCCAAATTATTTAAAGTGTGTGCCAATGTACATTTTTTCTTTTATATATCTATATATTATATATATATAGATATATAAAATCCTGTTTTAAACATGCAAAATATAGATTTGGGTTGTTTTTTCTGTTTATTCATGTTCATGATGAGACAAATCAGTATTCCACAGAATAAATAAAATTATTCATTACAATTATTTACAAATATTGTACCTATAAATATGCAGAAATAGGACTTTTAGAAAAAACAAACAAGTAATTTTACTACTACAACCCCAAATGAGAGAACAATGGGACTGTACAGAAAATTTAGGGTGGGGGGGATTCTTACATTTACTTTGATTTCTATGTCAGTGCTGAGCGTATGAACCAAACCTACGTATTTCATGTTTTGCGCAGTCAACTTCATTTCATTTGTTAATATACATCCATTCCTGTATTTCAGGTCTACAACATATTCCAACATTTAGGGCTAGTAAAGAGGTTTTTAAAAAATGTAATCATAACTTATAAGTTTAAAATCAATGTACCTTAAAGACACACTGAAAGGGATTTGCATATTTTGTCCTATACAGTACATAATATCTTAAAATGATTCAAGGAAAATGGCTGGATGGATGATTCAAGGAATCAGGAGGAACTTTAGCACATTCATCAATACCTGATATTACTACGTAGGCAGGGGATTACTTTGGGAAACCTTTGTCAAGCACTACAATATGGAGTTACAGTTACACATGCCACTTAAAACTTCATTGTGCGAAAAAAGCTTTATGCTAAACTTTGTCCAGAAGGAGCGTCAAGGTATCTGGGGTGGACCATGTGGAAACATGTACCGTGATGAGACAAATCAGCATTCCAGATCATTTTTGGAAGAAATGGACACCGTGTGCTCCAGACCAAAGAGGAAAAGGACTATCAGACTGCTATCAGGAGCAAAAAAGCCAACATCTGTCAATGGTGTGGACTTGTGTCAGTGCCCTGGGAAAGGTAATGTACACTTCTGTGAAGGCAGCATTAATGCAGAAAAGAAAATAGATTTTAGAGAAACTTATGCTGCCACCAAGATGACAACATTTCCAGGGACACTCATATTTTTCAACAAGACAATGCAAAATCAGATTCTGTACACATTCCAAAGGTATGGATGCAGAAGCAGTGGTTTCAGGTAGTGGACTGGCCTGCCAAGAATTCTGACTTGTGCCAGTAGAGAATATGGGGAGAATTTTGAAACAAGAAGCATAACAACAATGACCCTGTACTATTGCACACTTTCAGATGTGTCTGCAGGGAGAATGGGAGAAAATAACTGAAATGCTTCATGGCTTTGCATCAATGCTTAAAATGACCAACAAGTATTGTGAGACTCAACAGTAACATTACGAGGAGGTAACTGCTTTAGCGTCCAAACGTTTTTTGGAATGTGTGCCTTAAATGCAAGAATGCCTGTATATTATTAACTAATGCTGACCACACAAAATATGAAATATCTTGGGTTCTGTCTGCAATGAAATAGAAGTCAAAGAATCACTGTTGGAGGGATATTTTACAGACCACCCCAACCTTTTCTGATTTGGGATTGTATTAGTTTTGATACTCACTCGTCAGTGCAGAGACGAATCTGTTGAAGGCCAGAGAATCGAGGTACAGTGGCCCCTCATAACCATAAAGCAGCTCATCACGAATATAATCCCTGTAAATATGAGCATAGGTTTTTATAAAGTACATGCACTACATTCCCCAAGCTCCATGGTAATCAGCTGAAGACTGAAGATTTGACTGCAACTTGATAAGTTGATGGAAAAAAAATTAAATGGCATTTATAGTGATGATAAAGTAAATGCAATGTAATCTTGAATCATTTTTTGCTATGTTTTCCTTGTTTACCATGGCACCCATTTAAGACTTCCTATTAATTTTATAAAACCAGGCATTTGAAATAAAATCTCTGTATCATGCATCAGACCCACACAGAACAAAAATATACGAAGAGCAGAGATGTAAAGATGATACAACTCTGTTTTCAGAAGTGGAAATTAGATACACAGAGGAAGGTACACTTATTGTAACCAAGCTGTGCCAGAAGGAACAAATAATTCTGCTTCAATAAATCAAAGCCTACATCCAAATGTTTTATTCTAGCTTCCTGTAGTAGGCAAAAAGCAGTACATCACAATCTGTACGGTGTACGAATACTCTAAACGTATTTAGTAGTCATCAAATAGTACCCGGATAATCTACTATTATGCAAACTTACTACACTATGTCATGAGGCAGCTAGAGCCTGGTAACTGAAGATTTACTTCTTGGGAAAATTTAAACATAGGAGACCTACAAATTTCAAGAATCAATTCAATTCTAATTCTTAAGATTCAGACTCGATTATTTTGATTCGATACAATCCGAATTGATTTGGGTTAGTGTTATTAAAACCATTTCTGACCTGTTACCTGACTGACTAGTTATGCAACATATTCATACTAGTATTATATTGACATTTGACAGCAAATTAAGGAAGCATTGGTAGTTAATAATGATGGCTATAAGACTGATTGCACGGACCAATCCCCCTCCCAGTATGACAGACTAGTATTTTTATTTTACAAACATGCTGAAGGGCAGAATTACCGAACAGATCCAGGGCAGCCAAAAGAGGGCACCAGAGGTACCTGGTTCATTGACCGTGACACAGGTACATTTTGACACGCTTCCATGTTTTGGCCTGATGCCTTGTTTCTTTTGGCTTTAAAGTAAGGCTGTAACAAAGATTAAGAGAGAAGACTGACTAAAAAGTCAGTCCACACCAGAGAACCTTCGTGCGCTGTCCTACGGAAAAGGCACGTAATGAGGAACAAAAGAAAAAAAAGAAAGAAAAAAAAAAAAAAACTACTGTGTGAATTAAATGGCAGATGATTCTCTTTTCTTGCCTGCAACAGAGAAGAGTCCCGGTCGTCATGATTGACATCTTTAAATGGCTTTGACAGAGGTTGATGAATAAATTGTAGAACTGCTTCTAAATCAGAACCAGCAGGCCTTGGAAACAGTGTAACAGCCCTACATATATACATACATACATACATACATATACATATATATACATATACATACATACATATACATATATATACATATACATATACATATACATACATACATATATACATATACAT